>NW_026683220.1:0-307818 GCF_027579445.1 Ammospiza nelsoni | reverse complement strand
GCTTTTTCCTTGGCACCATCCCTATACCTAGGCTGATTTATCTGCCTAGGGTTAGGGTTAGGGTTCAGCCTAGGGCTTGGATTTCTTTAACCAGGAAGCCCTGAGTTCCAGGCTTACTTCATCTGCCAAAGGCATCCCAAAGGGAGTGCAGAAGTGCCACAACATGGCTGCTTTCACGGCTTTTCCCTTAGGAAGAACCCTAATACCCGGCTGATTTACCTTCCTAGGGTTACTGTTAGGCTTAGGCCTAGGACTTTTAAAACCAGGAAGCCCTGGGCTCCAGGCACACTGCAGCTGCGAAAGGCATCCCAAGGGGAGCGCAAAAGTGACGCAACTTGGCTGCCACCACTGATATTTCCATGAGACCATCCCGAACCATAGGTTGATTTTCCTTCCTAGGGTTAAAGTTTGAGTTACGCCTAGGGTAAGGGCTCTATTAACCAGAAAGCCCTGAGTTCCAAGAACACAGCAGCTGCGAAGGACTAGCCAAGAAGAGCGCAAAAGTACCACAACATGCCTGCCTCCACAGCTTTTTCTTTGGGGACATGCCTAATTCCTGGCTGATTTGCCTTTCTCGTCTTAGGGTTGGGGTTCGGCCTAGGGCTAGGATTTTTAAAATCAGGAAGCCCTGAGTTCCAGGCACACTGGAGCTGTGAAAGGCATCCAAAAGGGAGTGCAAAAGTGCCACAACATGGCTGCTTTCACGGCTTTTTCCTTGGCAAGAAGCCTAACACCAGGCCTGATTTACCTTCCCAGGGTTACTGTTAGGCTTCGGCCTAGGGCTAGGATTTTTAAAACTAGGAAGCCCTTAGCTCCAGGCACACTGCAGCTGTTCAAGGCATCCCAAGGGGAGTACAAAAGTGCAACAACATGGCAGCTTTCACAGCTTTTTCCTTGGCACCATCCCTATACCTAGGCTGATTTATCTGCCTAGGGTTAGGGTTAGGGTTCAGCCTAGGGCTTGGATTTCTTTAACCAGGAAGCCCTGAGTTCCAGGCTTACTTCATCTGCCAAAGGCATCCCAAAGGGAGTGCAGAAGTGCCACAACATGGCTGCTTTCACGGCTTTTCCCTTAGGAAGAACCCTAATACCCGGCTGATTTACCTTCCTAGGGTTACTGTTAGGCTTAGGCCTAGGACTTTTAAAACCAGGAAGCCCTGGGCTCCAGGCACACTGCAGCTGCGAAAGGCATCCCAAGGGGAGCGCAAAAGTGACGCAACTTGGCTGCCACCACTGATATTTCCATGAGACCATCCCGAACCATAGGCTGATTTTCCTTCCTAGGGTTAAGGTTTGAGTTACGCCTAGGGTAAGGGTCTATTAACCAGAAAGCCCTGAGTTCCAAGAACACAGCAGCTGCGAAGGACTAGCCAAGAAGAGCGCAAAAGTACCACAACATGCCTGCCTCCACAGCTTTTTCCTTGGGGACATGCCTAATTCCTGGCTGATTTGCCTTTCTCGTCTTAGGGTTGGGGTTCGGCCTAGGGCTAGGATTTTTAAAATCAGGAAGCCCTGAGTTCCAGGCACACTGGAGCTGTGAAAGGCATCCAAAAGGGAGTGCAAAAGTGCCACAACATGGCTGCTTTCACGGCTTTTTCCTTGGCAAGAAGCCTAACACCAGGCTGATTTACCTTCCCAGGGTTACTGTTAGGCTTAGGCCTAGGGCTAGGATTTTTAAAACTAGGAAGCCCTTAGCTCCAGGCACACTGCAGTTGTTCAAGGCATCCCAAGGGGAGTACAAAAGTGCAACAACATGGCAGCTTTCACAGCTTTTTCCTTGGCACCATCCCTATACCTAGGCTGATTTATCTGCCTAGGGTTAGGGTTAGGGTTCAGCCTAGGGCTTGGATTTCTTTAACCAGGAAGCCCTGAGTTCCAGGCTTACTTCATCTGCCAAAGGCATCCCAAAGGGAGTGCAGAAGTGCCACAACATGGCTGCTTTCACGGCTTTTCCCTTAGGAAGAACCCTAATACCCGGCTGATTTACCTTCCTAGGGTTACTGTTAGGCTTAGGCCTAGGACTTTTAAAACCAGGAAGCCCTGGGCTCCAGGCACACTGCAGCTGCGAAAGGCATCCCAAGGGGAGCGCAAAAGTGACGCAACTTGGCTGCCACCACTGATATTTCCATGAGACCATCCCGAACCATAGGCTGATTTTCCTTCCTAGGCTTAAGGTTTGAGTTACGCCTAGGGTAAGGCTTCTATTAACCAGAAAGCCCTGAGTTCCAAGAACACAGCAGCTGCGAAGGACTAGCCAAGAAGAGCGCAAAAGTACCACAACATGCCTGCCTCCACAGCTTTTTCCTTGGGGACATGCCTAATTCCTGGCTGATTTGCCTTTCTCGTCTTAGGGTTGGGGTTCGGCCTAGGGCTAGGATTTTTAAAATCAGGAAGCCCTGAGTTCCAGGCACACTGGAGCTGTGAAAGGCATCCAAAAGGGAGTGCAAAAGTGCCACAACATGGCTGCTTTCACGGCTTTTTCCTTGGCAAGAAGCCTAACACCAGGCTGATTTACCTTCCCAGGGTTACTGTTAGGCTTAGGCCTAGGGCTAGGATTTTTAAAACTAGGAAGCCCTGGGCTCCAGGCACACTGCAGCTGTTCAAGGCATCCCAAGGGGAGTACAAAAGTGCAACAACATGGCAGCTTTCACAGCTTTTTCCTTGGCACCATCCCTATACCTAGGCTGATTTATCTGCCTAGGGTTAGGGTTAGGGTTCAGCCTAGGGCTTGGATTTCTTTAACCAGGAAGCCCTGAGTTCCAGGCTTACTTCATCTGCCAAAGGCATCCCAAAGGGAGTGCAGAAGTGCCACAACATGGCTGCTTTCACGGCTTTTCCCTTAGGAAGAACCCTAATACCCGGCTGATTTACCTTCCTAGGGTTACTGTTAGGCTTAGGCCTAGGACTTTTAAAACCAGGAAGCCCTGGGCTCCAGGCACACTGCAGCTGCGAAAGGCATCCCAAGGGGAGCGCAAAAGTGACGCAACTTGGCTGCCACCACTGATATTTCCATGAGACCATCCCGAACCATAGGTTGATTTTCCTTCCTAGGGTTAAAGTTTGAGTTACGCCTAGGGTAAGGGCTCTATTAACCAGAAAGCCCTGAGTTCCAAGAACACAGCAGCTGCGAAGGACTAGCCAAGAAGAGCGCAAAAGTAGCACAACATGCCTGCCTCCACAGCTTTTTCCTTGGGGACATGCCTAATTCCTGGCTGATTTGCCTTTCTCGTCTTAGGGTTGAGGTTCGGCCTAGGGCTAGGATTTTTAAAATCAGGAAGCCCTGAGTTCCAGGCACACTGGAGCTGTGAAAGGCATCCAAAAGGGAGTGCAAAAGTGCCACAACATGGCTGCTTTCACGGCTTTTTCCTTGGCAAGAAGCCTAACACCAGGCTGATTTACCTTCCCAGGGTTACTGTTAGGCTTAGGCCTAGGGCTAGGATTTTTAAAACTAGGAAGCCCTTAGCTCCAGGCACACTGCAGCTGTTCAAGGCATCCCAAGGGGAGTACAAAAGTGCAACAACATGGCAGCTTTCACAGCTTTTTCCTTGGCACCATCCCTATACCTAGGCTGATTTATCTGCCTAGGGTTAGGGTTAGGGTTCAGCCTAGGGCTTGGATTTCTTTAACCAGGAAGCCCTGAGTTCCAGGCTTACTTCATCTGCCAAAGGCATCCCAAAGGGAGTGCAGAAGTGCCACAACATGGCTGCTTTCACGGCTTTTCCCTTAGGAAGAACCCTAATACCCGGCTGATTTACCTTCCTAGGGTTACTGTTAGGCTTAGGCCTAGGACTTTTAAAACCAGGAAGCCCTGGGCTCCAGGCACACTGCAGCTGCGAAAGGCATCCCAAGGGGAGCGCAAAAGTGACGCAACTTGGCTGCCACCACTGATATTTCCATGAGACCATCCCGAACCATAGGCTGATTTTCCTTCCTAGGGTTAAGGTTTGAGTTACGCCTAGGGTAAGGGTCTATTAACCAGAAAGCCCTGAGTTCCAAGAACACAGCAGCTGCGAAGGACTAGCCAAGAAGAGCGCAAAAGTAGCACAACATGCCTGCCTCCACAGCTTTTTCCTTGGGGACATGCCTAATTCCTGGCTGATTTGCCTTTCTCGTCTTAGGGTTGGGGTTCGGCCTAGGGCTAGGATTTTTAAAATCAGGAAGCCCTGAGTTCCAGGCACACTGGAGCTGTGAAAGGCATCCAAAAGGGAGTGCAAAAGTGCCACAACATGGCTGCTTTCACGGCTTTTTCCTTGGCAAGAAGCCTAACAGCAGGCTGATTTACCTTCCCAGGGTTACTGTTAGGCTTAGGCCTAGGGCTAGGATTTTTAAAACTAGGAAGCCCTTAGCTCCAGGCACACTGCAGCTGTTCAAGGCATCCCAAGGGGAGTACAAAAGTGCAACAACATGGCAGCTTTCACAGCTTTTTCCTTGGCACCATCCCTATACCTAGGCTGATTTATCTGCCTAGGGTTAGGGTTAGGGTTCAGCCTAGGGCTTGGATTTCTTTAACCAGGAAGCCCTGAGTTCCAGGCTTACTTCATCTGCCAAAGGCATCCCAAAGGGAGTGCAGAAGTGCCACAACATGGCTGCTTTCACGGCTTTTCCCTTAGGAAGAAGCCTAATACCCGGCTGATTTACCTTCCTAGGGTTACTGTTAGGCTTAGGCCTAGGACTTTTAAAACCAGGAAGCCCTGGGCTCCAGGCACACTGCAGCTGCGAAAGGCATCCCAAGGGGAGCGCAAAAGTGACGCAACTTGGCTGCCACCACTGATATTTCCATGAGACCATCCCGAACCATAGGCTGATTTTCCTTCCTAGGGTTAAGGTTTGAGTTACGCCTAGGGTAAGGCTCTATTAACCAGAAAGCCCTGAGTTCCAAGAACACAGCAGCTGCGAAGGACTAGCCAAGAAGAGCGCAAAAGTACCACAACATGCCTGCCTCCACAGCTTTTTCCTTGGGGACATGCCTAATTCCTGGCTGATTTGCCTTTCTCGTCTTAGGGTTGGGGTTCGGCCTAGGGCTAGGATTTTTAAAATCAGGAAGCCCTGAGTTCCAGGCACACTGGAGCTGTGAAAGGCATCCAAAAGGGAGTGCAAAAGTGCCACAACATGGCTGCTTTCACGGCTTTTTCCTTGGCAAGAAGCCTAACACCAGGCTGATTTACCTTCCCAGGGTTACTGTTAGGCTTAGGCCTAGGGCTAGGATTTTTAAAACTAGGAAGCCCTTAGCTCCAGGCACACTGCAGTTGTTCAAGGCATCCCAAGGGGAGTACAAAAGTGCAACAACATGGCAGCTTTCACAGCTTTTTCCTTGGCACCATCCCTATACCTAGGCTGATTTATCTGCCTAGGGTTAGGGTTAGGGTTCAGCCTAGGGCTTGGATTTCTTTAACCAGGAAGCCCTGAGTTCCAGGCTTACTTCATCTGCCAAAGGCATCCCAAAGGGAGTGCAGAAGTGCCACAACATGGCTGCTTTCACGGCTTTTCCCTTAGGAAGAACCCTAATACCCGGCTGATTTACCTTCCTAGGGTTACTGTTAGGCTTAGGCCTAGGACTTTTAAAACCAGGAAGCCCTGGGCTCCAGGCACACTGCAGCTGCGAAAGGCATCCCAAGGGGAGCGCAAAAGTGACGCAACTTGGCTGCCACCACTGATATTTCCATGAGACCATCCCGAACCATAGGCTGATTTTCCTTCCTAGGGTTAAGGTTTGAGTTACGCCTAGGGTAAGGGTTCTATTAACCAGAAAGCCCTGAGTTCCAAGAACACAGCAGCTGCGAAGGACTAGCCAAGAAGAGCGCAAAAGTACCACAACATGCCTGCCTCCACAGCTTTTTCCTTGGGGACATGCCTAATTCCTGGCTGATTTGCCTTTCTCGTCTTAGGGTTGGGGTTCGGCCTAGGGCTAGGATTTTTAAAATCAGGAAGCCCTGAGTTCCAGGCACACTGGAGCTGTGAAAGGCATCCAAAAGGGAGTGCAAAAGTGCCACAACATGGCTGCTTTCACGGCTTTTTCCTTGGCAAGAAGCCTAACACCAGGCTGATTTACCTTCCCAGGGTTACTGTTAGGCTTAGGCCTAGGGCTAGGATTTTTAAAACTAGGAAGCCCTGGGCTCCAGGCACACTGCAGCTGTTCAAGGCATCCCAAGGGGAGTACAAAAGTGCAACAACATGGCAGCTTTCACAGCTTTTTCCTTGGCACCATCCCTATACCTAGGCTGATTTATCTGCCTAGGGTTAGGGTTAGGCTTCAGCCTAGGGCTTGGATTTCTTTAACCAGGAAGCCCTGAGTTCCAGGCTTACTTCATCTGCCAAAGGCATCCCAAAGGGAGTGCAGAAGTGCCACAACATGGCTGCTTTCACGGCTTTTCCCTTAGGAAGAACCCTAATACCCGGCTGATTTACCTTCCTAGGGTTACTGTTAGGCTTAGGCCTAGGACTTTTAAAACCAGGAAGCCCTGGGCTCCAGGCACACTGCAGCTGCGAAAGGCATCCCAAGGGGAGCGCAAAAGTGACGCAACTTGGCTGCCACCACTGATATTTCCATGAGACCATCCCGAACCATAGGTTGATTTTCCTTCCTAGGGTTAAAGTTTGAGTTACGCCTAGGGTAAGGGCTCTATTAACCAGAAAGCCCTGAGTTCCAAGAACACAGCAGCTGCGAAGGACTAGCCAAGAAGAGCGCAAAAGTACCACAACATGCCTGCCTCCACAGCTTTTTCCTTGGGGACATGCCTAATTCCTGGCTGATTTGCCTTTCTCGTCTTAGGGTTGGGGTTCGGCCTAGGGCTAGGATTTTTAAAATCAGGAAGCCCTGAGTTCCAGGCACACTGGAGCTGTGAAAGGCATCCAAAAGGGAGTGCAAAAGTGCCACAACATGGCTGCTTTCACGGCTTTTTCCTTGGCAAGAAGCCTAACAGCAGGCTGATTTACCTTCCCAGGGTTACTGTTAGGCTTAGGCCTAGGGCTAGGATTTTTAAAACTAGGAAGCCCTTAGCTCCAGGCACACTGCAGCTGTTCAAGGCATCCCAAGGGGAGTACAAAAGTGCAACAACATGGCAGCTTTCACAGCTTTTTCCTTGGCACCATCCCTATACCTAGGCTGATTTATCTGCCTAGGGTTAGGGTTAGGGTTCAGCCTAGGGCTTGGATTTCTTTAACCAGGAAGCCCTGAGTTCCAGGCTTACTTCATCTGCCAAAGGCATCCCAAAGGGAGTGCAGAAGTGCCACAACATGGCTGCTTTCACGGCTTTTCCCTTAGGAAGAACCCTAATACCCGGCTGATTTACCTTCCTAGGGTTACTGTTAGGCTTAGGCCTAGGACTTTTAAAACCAGGAAGCCCTGGGCTCCAGGCACACTGCAGCTGCGAAAGGCATCCCAAGGGGAGCGCAAAAGTGACGCAACTTGGCTGCCACCACTGATATTTCCATGAGACCATCCCGAACCATAGGTTGATTTTCCTTCCTAGGCTTAAGGTTTGAGTTACGCCTAGGGTAAGGGTTCTATTAACCAGAAAGCCCTGAGTTCCAAGAACACAGCAGCTGCGAAGGACTAGCCAAGAAGAGCGCAAAAGTAGCACAACATGCCTGCCTCCACAGCTTTTTCCTTGGGGACATGCCTAATTCCTGGCTGATTTGCCTTTCTCGTCTTAGGGTTGGGGTTCGGCCTAGGGCTAGGATTTTTAAAATCAGGAAGCCCTGAGTTCCAGGCACACTGGAGCTGTGAAAGGCATCCAAAAGGGAGTGCAAAAGTGCCACAACATGGCTGCTTTCACGGCTTTTTCCTTGGCAACAAGCCTAACACCAGGCTGATTTACCTTCCCAGGGTTACTGTTAGGCTTAGGCCTAGGGCTAGGATTTTTAAAACTAGGAAGCCCTGGGCTCCAGGCACACTGCAGCTGTTCAAGGCATCCCAAGGGGAGTACAAAAGTGCAACAACATGGCAGCTTTCACAGCTTTTTCCTTGGCACCATCCCTAAACCTAGGTTGATTTATCTGCCTAGGGTTAGGGTTAGGCTTCAGCCTAGGGCTTGGATTTCTTTAACCAGGAAGCCCTGAGTTCCAGGCTTACTTCATCTGCCAAAGGCATCCCAAAGGGAGTGCAGAAGTGCCACAACATGGCTGCTTTCACGGCTTTTCCCTTAGGAAGAACCCTAATACCCGGCTGATTTACCTTCCTAGGGTTACTGTTAGGCTTAGGCCTAGGACTTTTAAAACCAGGAAGCCCTGGGCTCCAGGCACACTGCAGCTGCGAAAGGCATCCCAAGGGGAGCGCAAAAGTGACGCAACTTGGCTGCCACCACTGATATTTCCATGAGACCATCCCGAACCATAGGTTGATTTTCCTTCCTAGGCTTAAGGTTTGAGTTACGCCTAGGGTAAGGGTTCTATTAACCAGAAAGCCCTGAGTTCCAAGAACACAGCAGCGGCGAAGTACTAGCCAAGAAGAGCGCAAAAGTACCACAACATGCCTGCCTCCACAGCTTTTTCCTTGGGGACATGCCTAATTCCTGGCTGATTTGCCTTTCTCGTCTTAGGGTTGGGGTTCGGCCTAGGGCTAGGATTTTTTAAATCAGGAAGCCCTGAGTTCCAGGCACACTGGAGCTGTGAAAGGCATCCAAAAGGGAGTGCAAAAGTGCCACAACATGGCTGCTTTCACGGCTTTTTCCTTGGCAAGAAGCCTAACAGCAGGCTGATTTACCTTCCCAGGGTTACTGTTAGGCTTAGGCCTAGGGCTAGGATTTTTAAAACTAGGAAGCCCTGGGCTCCAGGCACACTGCAGCTGTTCAAGGCATCCCAAGGGGAGTACAAAAGTGCAACAACATGGCAGCTTTCACAGCTTTTTCCTTGGCACCATCCCTATACCTAGGCTGATTTATCTGCCTAGGGTTAGGGTTAGGGTTCAGCCTAGGGCTTGGATTTCTTTAACCAGGAAGCCCTGAGTTCCAGGCTTACTTCATCTGCCAAAGGCATCCCAAAGGGAGTGCAGAAGTGCCACAACATGGCTGCTTTCACGGCTTTTCCCTTAGGAAGAACCCTAATACCCGGCTGATTTACCTTCCTAGGGTTACTGTTAGGCTTAGGCCTAGGACTTTTAAAACCAGGAAGCCCTGGGCTCCAGGCACACTGCAGCTGCGAAAGGCATCCCAAGGGGAGCGCAAAAGTGACGCAACTTGGCTGCCACCACTGATATTTCCATGAGACCATCCCGAACCATAGCTTGATTTTCCTCCCTAGGGTTAAAGTTTGAGTTACGCCTAGGGTAAGGGCTCTATTAACCAGAAAGCCCTGAGTTCCAAGAACACAGCAGCTGCGAAGGACTACCCAAGAAGAGAGCAAAAGTAACACAACATGCCTGCCTCCACAGCTTTTTCCTTGGGGACATGCCTAATTCCTGGCTGATTTGCCTTTCTCGTCTTAGGGTTGGGGTTCGGCCTAGGGCTAGGATTTTTAAAATCAGGAAGCCCTGAGTTCCAGGCACACTGGAGCTGTGAAAGGCATCCAAAAGGGAGTGCAAAAGTGCCACAACATGGCTGCTTTCACGGCTTTTTCCTTGGCAAGAAGCCTAACACCAGGCTGATTTACCTTCCCAGGGTTACTGTTAGGCTTAGGCCTAGGGCTAGGATTTTTAAAACTAGGAAGCCCTGGGCTCCAGGCACACTGCAGCTGTTCAAGGCATCCCAAGGGGAGTACAAAAGTGCAACAACATGGCAGCTTTCACAGCTTTTTCCTTGGCACCATCCCTATACCTAGGCTGATTTATCTGCCTAGGGTTAGGGTTAGGGTTCAGCCTAGGGCTTGGATTTCTTTAACCAGGAAGCCCTGAGTTCCAGGCTTACTTCATCTGCCAAAGGCATCCCAAAGGGAGTGCAGAAGTGCCACAACATGGCTGCTTTCACGGCTTTTCCCTTAGGAAGAACCCTAATACCCGGCTGATTTACCTTCCTAGGGTTACTGTTAGGCTTAGGCCTAGGACTTTTAAAACCAGGAAGCCCTGGGCTCCAGGCACACTGCAGCTGCGAAAGGCATCCCAAGGGGAGCGCAAAAGTGACGCAACTTGGCTGCCACCACTGATATTTCCATGAGACCATCCCGAACCATAGGCTGATTTTCCTTCCTAGGCTTAAGGTTTGAGTTACGCCTAGGGTAAGGGTTCTATTAACCAGAAAGCCCTGAGTTCCAAGAACACAGCAGCTGCGAAGGACTAGCCAAGAAGAGCGCAAAAGTACCACAACATGCCTGCCTCCACAGCTTTTTCCTTGGGGACATGCCTAATTCCTGGCTGATTTGCCTTTCTCGTCTTAGGGTTGGGGTTCGGCCTAGGGCTAGGATTTTTAAAATCAGGAAGCCCTGAGTTCCAGGCACACTGGAGCTGTGAAAGGCATCCAAAAGGGAGTGCAAAAGTGCCACAACATGGCTGCTTTCACGGCTTTTTCCTTGGCAAGAAGCCTAACACCAGGCTGATTTACCTTCCCAGGGTTACTGTTAGGCTTAGGCCTAGGGCTAGGATTTTTAAAACTAGGAAGCCCTGGGCTCCAGGCACACTGCAGCTGTTCAAGGCATCCCAAGGGGAGTACAAAAGTGCAACAACATGGCAGCTTTCACAGCTTTTTCCTTGGCACCATCCCTATACCTAGGCTGATTTATCTGCCTAGGGTTAGGGTTAGGCTTCAGCCTAGGGCTTGGATTTCTTTAACCAGGAAGCCCTGAGTTCCAGGCTTACTTCATCTGCCAAAGGCATCCCAAAGGGAGTGCAGAAGTGCCACAACATGGCTGCTTTCACGGCTTTTCCCTTAGGAAGAACCCTAATACCCGGCTGATTTACCTTCCTAGGGTTACTGTTAGGCTTAGGCCTAGGACTTTTAAAACCAGGAAGCCCTGGGCTCCAGGCACACTGCAGCTGCGAAAGGCATCCCAAGGGGAGCGCAAAAGTGACGCAACTTGGCTGCCACCACTGATATTTCCATGAGACCATCCCGAACCATAGGTTGATTTTCCTTCCTAGGGTTAAAGTTTGAGTTACGCCTAGGGTAAGGGCTCTATTAACCAGAAAGCCCTGAGTTCCAAGAACACAGCAGCTGCGAAGGACTAGCCAAGAAGAGCGCAAAAGTACCACAACATGCCTGCCTCCACAGCTTTTTCCTTGGAGACATTCCTAATTCCTGGCTGCTTTGCCTTTCTCGTCTTAGGGTTGGGGTTCGGCCTAGGGCTAGGATTTTTAAAATCAGGAAGCCCTGAGTTCCAGGCACACTGGAGCTGTGAAAGGCATCCAAAAGGGAGTGCAAAAGTGCCACAACATGGCTGCTTTCACGGCTTTTTCCTTGGCAAAAAGCCTAACACCAGGCTGATTTACCTTCCCAGGGTTACTGTTAGGCTTAGGCCTAGGGCTAGGATTTTTAAAACTAGGAAGCCCTTAGCTCCAGGCACACTGCAGTTGTTCAAGGCATCCCAAGGGGAGTACAAAAGTGCAACAACATGGCAGCTTTCACAGCTTTTTCCTTGGCACCATCCCTATACCTAGGCTGATTTATCTGCCTAGGGTTAGGGTTAGGGTTCAGCCTAGGGCTTGGATTTCTTTAACCAGGAAGCCCTGAGTTCCAGGCTTACTTCATCTGCCAAAGGCATCCCAAAGGGAGTGCAGAAGTGCCACAACATGGCTGCTTTCACGGCTTTTCCCTTAGGAAGAACCCTAATACCCGGCTGATTTACCTTCCTAGGGTTACTGTTAGGCTTAGGCCTAGGACTTTTAAAACCAGGAAGCCCTGGGCTCCAGGCACACTGCAGCTGCGAAAGGCATCCCAAGGGGAGCGCAAAAGTGACGCAACTTGGCTGCCACCACTGATATTTCCATGAGACCATCCCGAACCATAGGCTGATTTTCCTTCCTAGGGTTAAGGTTTGAGTTACGCCTAGGGTAAGGGTTCTATTAACCAGAAAGCCCTGAGTTCCAAGAACACAGCAGCTGCGAAGGACTAGCCAAGAAGAGCGCAAAAGTACCACAACATGCCTGCCTCCACAGCTTTTTCCTTGGGGACATGCCTAATTCCTGGCTGATTTGCCTTTCTCGTCTTAGGGTTGGGGTTCGGCCTAGGGCTAGGATTTTTAAAATCAGGAAGCCCTGAGTTCCAGGCACACTGGAGCTGTGAAAGGCATCCAAAAGGGAGTGCAAAAGTGCCACAACATGGCTGCTTTCACGGCTTTTTCCTTGGCAAGAAGCCTAACACCAGGCTGATTTACCTTCCCAGGGTTACTGTTAGGCTTAGGCCTAGGGCTAGGATTTTTAAAACTAGGAAGCCCTTAGCTCCAGGCACACTGCAGTTGTTCAAGGCATCCCAAGGGGAGTACAAAAGTGCAACAACATGGCAGCTTTCACAGCTTTTTCCTTGGCACCATCCCTATACCTAGGCTGATTTATCTGCCTAGGGTTAGGGTTAGGGTTCAGCCTAGGGCTTGGATTTCTTTAACCAGGAAGCCCTGAGTTCCAGGCTTACTTCATCTGCCAAAGGCATCCCAAAGGGAGTGCAGAAGTGCCACAACATGGCTGCTTTCACGGCTTTTCCCTTAGGAAGAACCCTAATACCCGGCTGATTTACCTTCCTAGGGTTACTGTTAGGCTTAGGCCTAGGACTTTTAAAACCAGGAAGCCCTGGGCTCCAGGCACACTGCAGCTGCGAAAGGCATCCCAAGGGGAGCGCAAAAGTGACGCAACTTGGCTGCCACCACTGATATTTCCATGAGACCATCCCGAACCATAGGCTGATTTTCCTTCCTAGGCTTAAGGTTTGAGTTACGCCTAGGGTAAGGGTTCTATTAACCAGAAAGCCCTGAGTTCCAAGAACACAGCAGCTGCGAAGGACTAGCCAAGAAGAGCGCAAAAGTACCACAACATGCCTGCCTCCACAGCTTTTTCCTTGGGGACATGCCTAATTCCTGGCTGATTTGCCTTTCTCGTCTTAGGGTTGGGGTTCGGCCTAGGGCTAGGATTTTTAAAATCAGGAAGCCCTGAGTTCCAGGCACACTGGAGCTGTGAAAGGCATCCAAAAGGGAGTGCAAAAGTGCCACAACATGGCTGCTTTCACGGCTTTTTCCTTGGCAAGAAGCCTAACACCAGGCTGATTTACCTTCCCAGGGTTACTGTTAGGCTTAGGCCTAGGGCTAGGATTTTTAAAACTAGGAAGCCCTGGGCTCCAGGCACACTGCAGCTGTTCAAGGCATCCCAAGGGGAGTACAAAAGTGCAACAACATGGCAGCTTTCACAGCTTTTTCCTTGGCACCATCCCTATACCTAGGCTGATTTATCTGCCTAGGGTTAGGGTTAGGGTTCAGCCTAGGGCTTGGATTTCTTTAACCAGGAAGCCCTGAGTTCCAGGCTTACTTCATCTGCCAAAGGCATCCCAAAGGGAGTGCAGAAGTGCCACAACATGGCTGCTTTCACGGCTTTTCCCTTAGGAAGAACCCTAATACCCGGCTGATTTACCTTCCTAGGGTTACTGTTAGGCTTAGGCCTAGGACTTTTAAAACCAGGAAGCCCTGGGCTCCAGGCACACTGCAGCTGCGAAAGGCATCCCAAGGGGAGCGCAAAAGTGACGCAACTTGGCTGCCACCACTGATATTTCCATGAGACCATCCCGAACCATAGGCTGATTTTCCTTCCTAGGGTTAAGGTTTGAGTTACGCCTAGGGTAAGGGTTCTATTAACCAGAAAGCCCTGAGTTCCAAGAACACAGCAGCTGCGAAGGACTAGCCAAGAAGAGAGCAAAAGTAACACAACATGCCTGCCTCCACAGCTTTTTCCTTGGGGACATGCCTAATTCCTGGCTGATTTGCCTTTCTCGTCTTAGGGTTGGGGTTCGGCCTAGGGCTAGGATTTTTAAAATCAGGAAGCCCTGAGTTCCAGGCACACTGGAGCTGTGAAAGGCATCCAAAAGGGAGTGCAAAAGTGCCACAACATGGCTGCTTTCACGGCTTTTTCCTTGGCAAGAAGCCTAACAGCAGGCTGATTTACCTTCCCAGGGTTACTGTTAGGCTTAGGCCTAGGGCTAGGATTTTTAAAACTAGGAAGCCCTGGGCTCCAGGCACACTGCAGCTGTTCAAGGCATCCCAAGGGGAGTACAAAAGTGCAACAACATGGCAGCTTTCACAGCTTTTTCCTTGGCACCATCCCTATACCTAGGCTGATTTATCTGCCTAGGGTTAGGGTTAGGGTTCAGCCTAGGGCTTGGATTTCTTTAACCAGGAAGCCCTGAGTTCCAGGCTTACTTCATCTGCCAAAGGCATCCCAAAGGGAGTGCAGAAGTGCCACAACATGGCTGCTTTCACGGCTTTTCCCTTAGGAAGAACCCTAATACCCGGCTGATTTACCTTCCTAGGGTTACTGTTAGGCTTAGGCCTAGGACTTTTAAAACCAGGAAGCCCTGGGCTCCAGGCACACTGCAGCTGCGAAAGGCATCCCAAGGGGAGCGCAAAAGTGACGCAACTTGGCTGCCACCACTGATATTTCCATGAGACCATCCCGAACCATAGGCTGATTTTCCTTCCTAGGCTTAAGGTTTGAGTTACGCCTAGGGTAAGGGTCTATTAACCAGAAAGCCCTGAGTTCCAAGAACACAGCAGCTGCGAAGGACTAGCCAAGAAGAGCGCAAAAGTAGCACAACATGCCTGCCTCCACAGCTTTTTCCTTGGGGACATGCCTAATTCCTGGCTGATTTGCCTTTCTCGTCTTAGGGTTGGGGTTCGGCCTAGGGCTAGGATTTTTAAAATCAGGAAGCCCTGAGTTCCAGGCACACTGGAGCTGTGAAAGGCATCCAAAAGGGAGTGCAAAAGTGCCACAACATGGCTGCTTTCACGGCTTTTTCCTTGGCAAGAAGCCTAACACCAGGCTGATTTACCTTCCCAGGGTTACTGTTAGGCTTAGGCCTAGGGCTAGGATTTTTAAAACTAGGAAGCCCTGGGCTCCAGGCACACTGCAGCTGTTCAAGGCATCCCAAGGGGAGTACAAAAGTGCAACAACATGGCAGCTTTCACAGCTTTTTCCTTGGCACCATCCCTATACCTAGGCTGATTTATCTGCCTAGGGTTAGGGTTAGGGTTCAGCCTAGGGCTTGGATTTCTTTAACCAGGAAGCCCTGAGTTCCAGGCTTACTTCATCTGCCAAAGGCATCCCAAAGGGAGTGCAGAAGTGCCACAACATGGCTGCTTTCACGGCTTTTCCCTTAGGAAGAAGCCTAATACCCGGCTGATTTACCTTCCTAGGGTTACTGTTAGGCTTAGGCCTAGGACTTTTAAAACCAGGAAGCCCTGGGCTCCAGGCACACTGCAGCTGCGAAAGGCATCCCAAGGGGAGCGCAAAAGTGACGCAACTTGGCTGCCACCACTGATATTTCCATGAGACCATCCCGAACCATAGGTTGATTTTCCTTCCTAGGCTTAAGGTTTGAGTTACGCCTAGGGTAAGGGTTCTATTAACCAGAAAGCCCTGAGTTCCAAGAACACAGCAGCTGCGAAGGACTAGCCAAGAAGAGCGCAAAAGTACCACAACATGCCTGCCTCCACAGCTTTTTCCTTGGGGACATGCCTAATTCCTGGCTGATTTGCCTTTCTCGTCTTAGGGTTGGGGTTCGGCCTAGGGCTAGGATTTTTAAAATCAGGAAGCCCTGAGTTCCAGGCACACTGGAGCTGTGAAAGGCATCCAAAAGGGAGTGCAAAAGTGCCACAACATGGCTGCTTTCACGGCTTTTTCCTTGGCAAGAAGCCTAACACCAGGCTGATTTACCTTCCCAGGGTTACTGTTAGGCTTCGGCCTAGGGCTAGGATTTTTAAAACTAGGAAGCCCTGGGCTCCAGGCACACTGCAGCTGTTCAAGGCATCCCAAGGGGAGTACAAAAGTGCAACAACATGGCAGCTTTCACAGCTTTTTCCTTGGCACCATCCCTATACCTAGGCTGATTTATCTGCCTAGGGTTAGGGTTAGGGTTCAGCCTAGGGCTTGGATTTCTTTAACCAGGAAGCCCTGAGTTCCAGGCTTACTTCATCTGCCAAAGGCATCCCAAAGGGAGTGCAGAAGTGCCACAACATGGCTGCTTTCACGGCTTTTCCCTTAGGAAGAACCCTAATACCCGGCTGATTTACCTTCCTAGGGTTACTGTTAGGCTTAGGCCTAGGACTTTTAAAACCAGGAAGCCCTGGGCTCCAGGCACACTGCAGCTGCGAAAGGCATCCCAAGGGGAGCGCAAAAGTGACGCAACTTGGCTGCCACCACTGATATTTCCATGAGACCATCCCGAACCATAGGCTGATTTTCCTTCCTAGGCTTAAGGTTTGAGTTACGCCTAGGGTAAGGGTTCTATTAACCAGAAAGCCCTGAGTTCCAAGAACACAGCAGCTGCGAAGGACTAGCCAAGAAGAGCGCAAAAGTACCACAACATGCCTGCCTCCACAGCTTTTTCCTTGGGGACATGCCTAATTCCTGGCTGATTTGCCTTTCTCGTCTTAGGGTTGGGGTTCGGCCTAGGGCTAGGATTTTTAAAATCAGGAAGCCCTGAGTTCCAGGCACACTGGAGCTGTGAAAGGCATCCAAAAGGGAGTGCAAAAGTGCCACAACATGGCTGCTTTCACGGCTTTTTCCTTGGCAAGAAGCCTAACACCAGGCTGATTTACCTTCCCAGGGTTACTGTTAGGCTTAGGCCTAGGGCTAGGATTTTTAAAACTAGGAAGCCCTGGGCTCCAGGCACACTGCAGCTGTTCAAGGCATCCCAAGGGGAGTACAAAAGTGCAACAACATGGCAGCTTTCACAGCTTTTTCCTTGGCACCATCCCTATACCTAGGCTGATTTATCTGCCTAGGGTTAAGGTTAGGGTTCAGCCTAGGGCTTGGATTTCTTTAACCAGGAAGCCCTGAGTTCCAGGCTTACTTCATCTGCCAAAGGCATCCCAAAGGGAGTGCAGAAGTGCCACAACATGGCTGCTTTCACGGCTTTTCCCTTAGGAAGAACCCTAATACCCGGCTGATTTACCTTCCTAGGGTTACTGTTAGGCTTAGGCCTAGGACTTTTAAAACCAGGAAGCCCTGGGCTCCAGGCACACTGCAGCTGCGAAAGGCATCCCAAGGGGAGCGCAAAAGTGACGCAACTTGGCTGCCACCACTGATATTTCCATGAGACCATCCCGAACCATAGGCTGATTTTCCTTCCTAGGGTTAAGGTTTGAGTTACGCCTAGGGTAAGGGTTCTATTAACCAGAAAGCCCTGAGTTCCAAGAACACAGCAGCTGCGAAGGACTAGCCAAGAAGAGCGCAAAAGTACCACAACATGCCTGCCTCCACAGCTTTTTCCTTGGGGACATGCCTAATTCCTGGCTGATTTGCCTTTCTCGTCTTAGGGTTGGGGTTCGGCCTAGGGCTAGGATTTTTAAAATCAGGAAGCCCTGAGTTCCAGGCACACTGGAGCTGTGAAAGGCATCCAAAAGGGAGTGCAAAAGTGCCACAACATGGCTGCTTTCACGGCTTTTTCCTTGGCAAGAAGCCTAACACCAGGCTGATTTACCTTCCCAGGGTTACTGTTAGGCTTAGGCCTAGGGCTAGGATTTTTAAAACTAGGAAGCCCTGGGCTCCAGGCACACTGCAGCTGTTCAAGGCATCCCAAGGGGAGTACAAAAGTGCAACAACATGGCAGCTTTCACAGCTTTTTCCTTGGCACCATCCCTATACCTAGGCTGATTTATCTGCCTAGGGTTAGGGTTAGGGTTCAGCCTAGGGCTTGGATTTCTTTAACCAGGAAGCCCTGAGTTCCAGGCTTACTTCATCTGCCAAAGGCATCCCAAAGGGAGTGCAGAAGTGCCACAACATGGCTGCTTTCACGGCTTTTCCCTTAGGAAGAACCCTAATACCCGGCTGATTTACCTTCCTAGGGTTACTGTTAGGCTTAGGCCTAGGACTTTTAAAACCAGGAAGCCCTGGGCTCCAGGCACACTGCAGCTGCGAAAGGCATCCCAAGGGGAGCGCAAAAGTGACGCAACTTGGCTGCCACCACTGATATTTCCATGAGACCATCCCGAACCATAGGTTGATTTTCCTCCCTAGGGTTAAAGTTTGAGTTACGCCTAGGGTAAGGGCTCTATTAACCAGAAAGCCCTGAGTTCCAAGAACACAGCAGCTGCGAAGGACTACCCAAGAAGAGAGCAAAAGTAACACAACATGCCTGCCTCCACAGCTTTTTCCTTGGGGACATGCCTAATTCCTGGCTGATTTGCCTTTCTCGTCTTAGGGTTGGGGTTCGGCCTAGGGCTAGGATTTTTAAAATCAGGAAGCCCTGAGTTCCAGGCACACTGGAGCTGTGAAAGGCATCCAAAAGGGAGTGCAAAAGTGCCACAACATGGCTGCTTTCACGGCTTTTTCCTTGGCAAGAAGCCTAACACCAGGCTGATTTACCTTCCCAGGGTTACTGTTAGGCTTAGGCCTAGGGCTAGGATTTTAAAACTAGGAAGCCCTGGGCTCCAGGCACACTGCAGCTGCTCAAGGCATCCCAAGGGGAGTACAAAAGTGCAACAACATGGCAGCTTTCACAGCTTTTTCCTTGGCACCATCCCTATACCTAGGCTGATTTATCTGCCTAGGGTTAGGGTTAGGGTTCAGCCTAGGGCTTGGATTTCTTTAACCAGGAAGCCCTGAGTTCCAGGCTTACTTCATCTGCCAAAGGCATCCCAAAGGGAGTGCAGAAGTGCCACAACATGGCTGCTTTCACGGCTTTTCCCTTAGGAAGAACCCTAATACCCGGCTGATTTACCTTCCTAGGGTTACTGTTAGGCTTAGGCCTAGGACTTTTAAAACCAGGAAGCCCTGGGCTCCAGGCACACTGCAGCTGCAAAAGGCATCCCAAGGGGAGCGCAAAAGTGACGCAACTTGGCTGCCACCACTGATATTTCCATGAGACCATCCCGAACCATAGGCTGATTTTCCTTCCTAGGCTTAAGGTTTGAGTTATGCCTAGGGTAAGGGTTCTATTAACCAGAAAGCCCTGAGTTCCAAGAACACAGCAGCTGCGAAGGACTAGCCAAGAAGAGCGCAAAAGTAGCACAACATGCCTGCCTCCACAGCTTTTTCCTTGGGGACATGCCTAATTCCTGGCTGATTTGCCTTTCTCGTCTTAGGGTTGGGGTTCGGCCTAGGGCTAGGATTTTTAAAATCAGGAAGCCCTGAGTTCCAGGCACACTGGAGCTGTGAAAGGCATCCAAAAGGGAGTGCAAAAGTGCCACAACATGGCTGCTTTCACGGCTTTTTCCTTGGCAAGAAGCCTAACACCAGGCTGATTTACCTTCCCAGGGTTACTGTTAGGCTTAGGCCTAGGGCTAGGATTTTTAAAACTAGGAAGCCCTGGGCTCCAGGCACACTGCAGCTGTTCAAGGCATCCCAAGGGGAGTACAAAAGTGCAACAACATGGCAGCTTTCACAGCTTTTTCCTTGGCACCATCCCTATACCTAGGCTGATTTATCTGCCTAGGGTTAGGGTTAGGGTTCAGCCTAGGGCTTGGATTTCTTTAACCAGGAAGCCCTGAGTTCCAGGCTTACTTCATCTGCCAAAGGCATCCCAAAGGGAGTGCAGAAGTGCCACAACATGGCTGCTTTCACGGCTTTTCCCTTAGGAAGAACCCTAATACCCGGCTGATTTACCTTCCTAGGGTTACTGTTAGGCTTAGGCCTAGGACTTTTAAAACCAGGAAGCCCTGGGCTCCAGGCACACTGCAGCTGCAAAAGGCATCCCAAGGGGAGCGCAAAAGTGACGCAACTTGGCTGCCACCACTGATATTTCCATGAGACCATCCCGAACCATAGGCTGATTTTCCTTCCTAGGCTTAAGGTTTGAGTTACGCCTAGGGTAAGGCTTCTATTAACCAGAAAGCCCTGAGTTCCAAGAACACAGCAGCTGCGAAGGACTAGCCAAGAAGAGCGCAAAAGTACCACAACATGCCTGCCTCCACAGCTTTTTCCTTGGGGACATGCCTAATTCCTGGCTGATTTGCCTTTCTCGTCTTAGGGTTGGGGTTCGGCCTAGGGCTAGGATTTTTAAAATCAGGAAGCCCTGAGTTCCAGGCACACTGGAGCTGTGAAAGGCATCCAAAAGGGAGTGCAAAAGTGCCACAACATGGCTGCTTTCACGGCTTTTTCCTTGGCAAGAAGCCTAACAGCAGGCTGATTTACCTTCCCAGGGTTACTGTTAGGCTTAGGCCTAGGGCTAGGATTTTTAAAACTAGGAAGCCCTGGGCTCCAGGCACACTGCAGCTGTTCAAGGCATCCCAAGGGGAGTACAAAAGTGCAACAACATGGCAGCTTTCACAGCTTTTTCCTTGGCACCATCCCTATACCTAGGCTGATTTATCTGCCTAGGGTTAGGGTTAGGGTTCAGCCTAGGGCTTGGATTTCTTTAACCAGGAAGCCCTGAGTTCCAGGCTTACTTCATCTGCCAAAGGCATCCCAAAGGGAGTGCAGAAGTGCCACAACATGGCTGCTTTCACGGCTTTTCCCTTAGGAAGAACCCTAATACCCGGCTGATTTACCTTCCTAGGGTTACTGTTAGGCTTAGGCCTAGGACTTTTAAAACCAGGAAGCCCTGGGCTCCAGGCACACTGCAGCTGCGAAAGGCATCCCAAGGGGAGCGCAAAAGTGACGCAACTTGGCTGCCACCACTGATATTTCCATGAGACCATCCCGAACCATAGGCTGATTTTCCTTCCTAGGGTTAAGGTTTGAGTTACGCCTAGGGTAAGGGTTCTATTAACCAGAAAGCCCTGAGTTCCAAGAACACAGCAGCTGCGAAGGACTAGCCAAGAAGAGCGCAAAAGTACCACAACATGCCTGCCTCCACAGCTTTTTCCTTGGGGACATGCCTAATTCCTGGCTGATTTGCCTTTCTCGTCTTAGGGTTGGGGTTCGGCCTAGGGCTAGGATTTTTAAAATCAGGAAGCCCTGAGTTCCAGGCACACTGGAGCTGTGAAAGGCATCCAAAAGGGAGTGCAAAAGTGCCACAACATGGCTGCTTTCACGGCTTTTTCCTTGGCAAGAAGCCTAACAGCAGGCTGATTTACCTTCCCAGGGTTACTGTTAGGCTTAGGCCTAGGGCTAGGATTTTTAAAACTAGGAAGCCCTGGGCTCCAGGCACACTGCAGCTGTTCAAGGCATCCCAAGGGGAGTACAAAAGTGCAACAACATGGCAGCTTTCACAGCTTTTTCCTTGGCACCATCCCTATACCTAGGCTGATTTATCTGCCTAGGGTTAGGGTTAGGGTTCAGCCTAGGGCTTGGATTTCTTTAACCAGGAAGCCCTGAGTTCCAGGCTTACTTCATCTGCCAAAGGCATCCCAAAGGGAGTGCAGAAGTGCCACAACATGGCTGCTTTCACGGCTTTTCCCTTAGGAAGAACCCTAATACCCGGCTGATTTACCTTCCTAGGGTTACTGTTAGGCTTAGGCCTAGGACTTTTAAAACCAGGAAGCCCTGGGCTCCAGGCACACTGCAGCTGCGAAAGGCATCCCAAGGGGAGCGCAAAAGTGACGCAACTTGGCTGCCACCACTGATATTTCCATGAGACCATCCCGAACCATAGCTTGATTTTCCTCCCTAGGGTTAAAGTTTGAGTTACGCCTAGGGTAAGGGCTCTATTAACCAGAAAGCCCTGAGTTCCAAGAACACAGCAGCTGCGAAGGACTAGCCAAGAAGAGAGCAAAAGTAACACAACATGCCTGCCTCCACAGCTTTTTCCTTGGGGACATGCCTAATTCCTGGCTGATTTGCCTTTCTCGTCTTAGGGTTGGGGTTCGGCCTAGGGCTAGGATTTTTAAAATCAGGAAGCCCTGAGTTCCAGGCACACTGGAGCTGTGAAAGGCATCCAAAAGGGAGTGCAAAAGTGCCACAACATGGCTGCTTTCACGGCTTTTTCCTTGGCAAGAAGCCTAACAGCAGGCTGATTTACCTTCCCAGGGTTACTGTTAGGCTTAGGCCTAGGGCTAGGATTTTTAAAACTAGGAAGCCCTGGGCTCCAGGCACACTGCAGCTGTTCAAGGCATCCCAAGGGGAGTACAAAAGTGCAACAACATGGCAGCTTTCACAGCTTTTTCCTTGGCACCATCCCTATACCTAGGCTGATTTATCTGCCTAGGGTTAGGGTTAGGGTTCAGCCTAGGGCTTGGATTTCTTTAACCAGGAAGCCCTGAGTTCCAGGCTTACTTCATCTGCCAAAGGCATCCCAAAGGGAGTGCAGAAGTGCCACAACATGGCTGCTTTCACGGCTTTTCCCTTAGGAAGAACCCTAATACCCGGCTGATTTACCTTCCTAGGGTTACTGTTAGGCTTAGGCCTAGGACTTTTAAAACCAGGAAGCCCTGGGCTCCAGGCACACTGCAGCTGCGAAAGGCATCCCAAGGGGAGCGCAAAAGTGACGCAACTTGGCTGCCACCACTGATATTTCCATGAGACCATCCCGAACCATAGGCTGATTTTCCTTCCTAGGGTTAAGGTTTGAGTTACGCCTAGGGTAAGGGTTCTATTAACCAGAAAGCCCTGAGTTCCAAGAACACAGCAGCTGCGAAGGACTAGCCAAGAAGAGCGCAAAAGTACCACAACATGCCTGCCTCCACAGCTTTTTCCTTGGGGACATGCCTAATTCCTGGCTGATTTGCCTTTCTCGTCTTAGGGTTGGGGTTCGGCCTAGGGCTAGGATTTTTAAAATCAGGAAGCCCTGAGTTCCAGGCACACTGGAGCTGTGAAAGGCATCCAAAAGGGAGTGCAAAAGTGCCACAACATGGCTGCTTTCACGGCTTTTTCCTTGGCAAGAAGCCTAACACCAGGCTGATTTACCTTCCCAGGGTTACTGTTAGGCTTAGGCCTAGGGCTAGGATTTTTAAAACTAGGAAGCCCTGGGCTCCAGGCACACTGCAGCTGTTCAAGGCATCCCAAGGGGAGTACAAAAGTGCAACAACATGGCAGCTTTCACAGCTTTTTCCTTGGCACCATCCCTATACCTAGGCTGATTTATCTGCCTAGGGTTAAGGTTAGGGTTCAGCCTAGGGCTTGGATTTCTTTAACCAGGAAGCCCTGAGTTCCAGGCTTACTTCATCTGCCAAAGGCATCCCAAAGGGAGTGCAGAAGTGCCACAACATGGCTGCTTTCACGGCTTTTCCCTTAGGAAGAACCCTAATACCCGGCTGATTTACCTTCCTAGGGTTACTGTTAGGCTTAGGCCTAGGACTTTTAAAACCAGGAAGCCCTGGGCTCCAGGCACACTGCAGCTGCGAAAGGCATCCCAAGGGGAGCGCAAAAGTGACGCAACTTGGCTGCCACCACTGATATTTCCATGAGACCATCCCGAACCATAGGTTGATTTTCCTCCCTAGGGTTAAAGTTTGAGTTACGCCTAGGGTAAGGGCTCTATTAACCAGAAAGCCCTGAGTTCCAAGAACACAGCAGCTGCGAAGGACTAGCCAAGAAGAGCGCAAAAGTACCACAACATGCCTGCCTCCACAGCTTTTTCCTTGGGGACATGCCTAATTCCTGGCTGATTTGCCTTTCTCGTCTTAGGGTTGGGGTTCGGCCTAGGGCTAGGATTTTTAAAATCAGGAAGCCCTGAGTTCCAGGCACACTGGAGCTGTGAAAGGCATCCAAAAGGGAGTGCAAAAGTGCCACAACATGGCTGCTTTCACGGCTTTTTCCTTGGCAAGAAGCCTAACACCAGGCTGATTTACCTTCCCAGGGTTACTGTTAGGCTTCGGCCTAGGGCTAGGATTTTTAAAACTAGGAAGCCCTGGGCTCCAGGCACACTGCAGCTGTTCAAGGCATCCCAAGGGGAGTACAAAAGTGCAACAACATGGCAGCTTTCACAGCTTTTTCCTTGGCACCATCCCTATACCTAGGCTGATTTATCTGCCTAGGGTTAGGGTTAGGGTTCAGCCTAGGGCTTGGATTTCTTTAACCAGGAAGCCCTGAGTTCCAGGCTTACTTCATCTGCCAAAGGCATCCCAAAGGGAGTGCAGAAGTGCCACAACATGGCTGCTTTCACGGCTTTTCCCTTAGGAAGAACCCTAATACCCGGCTGATTTACCTTCCTAGGGTTACTGTTAGGCTTAGGCCTAGGACTTTTAAAACCAGGAAGCCCTGGGCTCCAGGCACACTGCAGCTGCGAAAGGCATCCCAAGGGGAGTGCAAAAGTGACGCAACTTGGCTGCCACCACTGATATTTCCATGAGACCATCCCGAACCATAGGCTGATTTTCCTTCCTAGGCTTAAGGTTTGAGTTACGCCTAGGGTAAGGGTTCTATTAACCAGAAAGCCCTGAGTTCCAAGAACACAGCAGCTGCGAAGGACTAGCCAAGAAGAGCGCAAAAGTAGCACAACATGCCTGCCTCCACAGCTTTTTCCTTGGGGACATGCCTAATTCCTGGCTGATTTGCCTTTCTCGTCTTAGGGTTGGGGTTCGGCCTAGGGCTAGGATTTTTAAAATCAGGAAGCCCTGAGTTCCAGGCACACTGGAGCTGTGAAAGGCATCCAAAAGGGAGTGCAAAAGTGCCACAACATGGCTGCTTTCACGGCTTTTTCCTTGGCAAGAAGCCTAACAGCAGGCTGATTTACCTTCCCAGGGTTACTGTTAGGCTTAGGCCTAGGGCTAGGATTTTTAAAACTAGGAAGCCCTGGGCTCCAGGCACACTGCAGCTGTTCAAGGCATCCCAAGGGGAGTACAAAAGTGCAACAACATGGCAGCTTTCACAGCTTTTTCCTTGGCACCATCCCTATACCTAGGCTGATTTATCTGCCTAGGGTTAGGGTTAGGGTTCAGCCTAGGGCTTGGATTTCTTTAACCAGGAAGCCCTGAGTTCCAGGCTTACTTCATCTGCCAAAGGCATCCCAAAGGGAGTGCAGAAGTGCCACAACATGGCTGCTTTCACGGCTTTTCCCTTAGGAAGAACCCTAATACCCGGCTGATTTACCTTCCTAGGGTTACTGTTAGGCTTAGGCCTAGGACTTTTAAAACCAGGAAGCCCTGGGCTCCAGGCACACTGCAGCTGCGAAAGGCATCCCAAGGGGAGCGCAAAAGTGACGCAACTTGGCTGCCACCACTGATATTTCCATGAGACCATCCCGAACCATAGGTTGATTTTCCTCCCTAGGGTTAAAGTTTGAGTTACGCCTAGGGTAAGGGCTCTATTAACAAAAAGCCCTGAGTTCCAAGAACACAGCAGCTGCGAAGGACTAGCCAAGAAGAGCGCAAAAGTAACACAACATGCCTGCCTCCACAGCTTTTTCCTTGGGGACATGCCTAATTCCTGGCTGATTTGCCTTTCTCGTCTTAGGGTTGGGGTTCGGCCTAGGGCTAGGATTTTTAAAATCAGGAAGCCCTGAGTTCCAGGCACACTGGAGCTGTGAAAGGCATCCAAAAGGGAGTGCAAAAGTGCCACAACATGGCTGCTTTCACGGCTTTTTCCTTGGCAAGAAGCCTAACACCAGGCTGATTTACCTTCCCAGGGTTACTGTTAGGCTTAGGCCTAGGGCTAGGATTTTTAAAACTAGGAAGCCCTTAGCTCCAGGCACACTGCAGCTGTTCAAGGCATCCCAAGGGGAGTACAAAAGTGCAACAACATGGCAGCTTTCACAGCTTTTTCCTTGGCACCATCCCTATACCTAGGCTGATTTATCTGCCTAGGGTTAAGGTTAGGGTTCAGCCTAGGGCTTGGATTTCTTTAACCAGGAAGCCCTGAGTTGCAGGCTTACTTCATCTGCCAAAGGCATCCCAAAGGGAGTGCAGAAGTGCCACAACATGGCTGCTTTCACGGCTTTTCCCTTAGGAAGAAGCCTAACATCAGGCTGATTTACCTTCCTAGGGTTACTGTTAGGCTTAGGCCTAGGACTTTTAAAACCAGGAAGCCCTGGGCTCCAGGCACACTGCAGCTGCGAAAGGCATCCCAAGGGGAGCGCAAAAGTGACGCAACTTGGCTGCCACCACTGATATTTCCATGAGACCATCCCGAACCATAGGCTGATTTTCCTTCCTAGGCTTAAGGTTTGAGTTACGCCTAGGGTAAGGGTTCTATTAACCAGAAAGCCCTGAGTTCCAAGAACACAGCAGCTGCGAAGGACTAGCCAAGAAGAGCGCAAAAGTACCACAACATGCCTGCCTCCACAGCTTTTTCCTTGGGGACATGCCTAATTCCTGGCTGATTTGCCTTTCTCGTCTTAGGGTTGGGGTTCGGCCTAGGGCTAGGATTTTTAAAATCAGGAAGCCCTGAGTTCCAGGCACACTGGAGCTGTGAAAGGCATCCAAAAGGGAGTGCAAAAGTGCCACAACATGGCTGCTTTCACGGCTTTTTCCTTGGCAAGAAGCCTAACACCAGGCTGATTTACCTTCCCAGGGTTACTGTTAGGCTTAGGCCTAGGGCTAGGATTTTTAAAACTAGGAAGCCCTGGGCTCCAGGCACACTGCAGCTGTTCAAGGCATCCCAAGGGGAGTACAAAAGTGCAACAACATGGCAGCTTTCACAGCTTTTTCCTTGGCACCATCCCTATACCTAGGCTGATTTATCTGCCTAGGGTTAGGGTTAGGGTTCAGCCTAGGGCTTGGATTTCTTTAACCAGGAAGCCCTGAGTTCCAGGCTTACTTCATCTGCCAAAGGCATCCCAAAGGGAGTGCAGAAGTGCCACAACATGGCTGCTTTCACGGCTTTTCCCTTAGGAAGAACCCTAATACCCGGCTGATTTACCTTCCTAGGGTTACTGTTAGGCTTAGGCCTAGGACTTTTAAAACCAGGAAGCCCTGGGCTCCAGGCACACTGCAGCTGCGAAAGGCATCCCAAGGGGAGCGCAAAAGTGACGCAACTTGGCTGCCACCACTGATATTTCCATGAGACCATCCCGAACCATAGGCTGATTTTCCTCCCTAGGGTTAAAGTTTGAGTTACGCCTAGGGTAAGGGCTCTATTAACCAGAAAGCCCTGAGTTCCAAGAACACAGCAGCTGCGAAGGACTAGCCAAGAAGAGCGCAAAAGTACCACAACATGCCTGCCTCCACAGCTTTTTCCTTGGGGACATGCCTAATTCCTGGCTGATTTGCCTTTCTCGTCTTAGGGTTGGGGTTCGGCCTAGGGCTAGGATTTTTAAAATCAGGAAGCCCTGAGTTCCAGGCACACTGGAGCTGTGAAAGGCATCCAAAAGGGAGTGCAAAAGTGCCACAACATGGCTGCTTTCACGGCTTTTTCCTTGGCAAGAAGCCTAACAGCAGGCTGATTTACCTTCCCAGGGTTACTGTTAGGCTTAGGCCTAGGGCTAGGATTTTTAAAACTAGGAAGCCCTTAGCTCCAGGCACACTGCAGCTGTTCAAGGCATCCCAAGGGGAGTACAAAAGTGCAACAACATGGCAGCTTTCACAGCTTTTTCCTTGGCACCATCCCTATACCTAGGCTGATTTATCTGCCTAGGGTTAAGGTTAGGGTTCAGCCTAGGGCTTGGATTTCTTTAACCAGGAAGCCCTGAGTTGCAGGCTTACTTCATCTGCCAAAGGCATCCCAAAGGGAGTGCAGAAGTGCCACAACATGGCTGCTTTCACGGCTTTTCCCTTAGGAAGAACCCTAATACCCGGCTGATTTACCTTCCTAGGGTTACTGTTAGGCTTAGGCCTAGGACTTTTAAAACCAGGAAGCCCTGGGCTCCAGGCACACTGCAGCTGCGAAAGGCATCCCAAGGGGAGCGCAAAAGTGACGCAACTTGGCTGCCACCACTGATATTTCCATGAGACCATCCCGAACCATAGGCTGATTTTCCTTCCTAGGCTTAAGGTTTGAGTTACGCCTAGGGTAAGGCTTCTATTAACCAGAAAGCCCTGAGTTCCAAGAACACAGCAGCTGCGAAGGACTAGCCAAGAAGAGCGCAAAAGTACCACAACATGCCTGCCTCCACAGCTTTTTCCTTGTGGACATGCCTAATTCCTGGCTGATTTGCCTTTCTCGTCTTAGGGTTGGGGTTCGGCCTAGGGCTAGGATTTTTAAAATCAGGAAGCCCTGAGTTCCAGGCACACTGGAGCTGTGAAAGGCATCCAAAAGGGAGTGCAAAAGTGCCACAACATGGCTGCTTTCACGGCTTTTTCCTTGGCAAGAAGCCTAACAGCAGGCTGATTTACCTTCCCAGGGTTACTGTTAGGCTTAGGCCTAGGGCTAGGATTTTTAAAACTAGGAAGCCCTGGGCTCCAGGCACACTGCAGCTGTTCAAGGCATCCCAAGGGGAGTACAAAAGTGCAACAACATGGCAGCTTTCACAGCTTTTTCCTTGGCACCATCCCTATACCTAGGCTGATTTATCTGCCTAGGGTTAGGGTTAGGGTTCAGCCTAGGGCTTGGATTTCTTTAACCAGGAAGCCCTGAGTTCCAGGCTTACTTCATCTGCCAAAGGCATCCCAAAGGGAGTGCAGAAGTGCCACAACATGGCTGCTTTCACGGCTTTTCCCTTAGGAAGAACCCTAATACCCGGCTGATTTACCTTCCTAGGGTTACTGTTAGGCTTAGGCCTAGGACTTTTAAAACCAGGAAGCCCTGGGCTCCAGGCACACTGCAGCTGCGAAAGGCATCCCAAGGGGAGCGCAAAAGTGACGCAACTTGGCTGCCACCACTGATATTTCCATGAGACCATCCCGAACCATAGGCTGATTTTCCTTCCTAGGCTTAAGGTTTGAGTTACGCCTAGGGTAAGGGTTCTATTAACCAGAAAGCCCTGAGTTCCAAGAACACAGCAGCTGCGAAGGACTAGCCAAGAAGAGCGCAAAAGTAGCACAACATGCCTGCCTCCACAGCTTTTTCCTTGGGGACATGCCTAATTCCTGGCTGATTTGCCTTTCTCGTCTTAGGGTTGGGGTTCGGCCTAGGGCTAGGATTTTTAAAATCAGGAAGCCCTGAGTTCCAGGCACACTGGAGCTGTGAAAGGCATCCAAAAGGGAGTGCAAAAGTGCCACAACATGGCTGCTTTCACGGCTTTTTCCTTGGCAAGAAGCCTAACACCAGGCTGATTTACCTTCCCAGGGTTACTGTTAGGCTTAGGCCTAGGGCTAGGATTTTTAAAACTAGGAAGCCCTGGGCTCCAGGCACACTGCAGCTGTTCAAGGCATCCCAAGGGGAGTACAAAAGTGCAACAACATGGCAGCTTTCACAGCTTTTTCCTTGGCACCATCCCTATACCTAGGCTGATTTATCTGCCTAGGGTTAAGGTTAGGGTTCAGCCTAGGGCTTGGATTTCTTTAACCAGGAAGCCCTGAGTTCCAGGCTTACTTCATCTGCCAAAGGCATCCCAAAGGGAGTGCAGAAGTGCCACAACATGGCTGCTTTCACGGCTTTTCCCTTAGGAAGAACCCTAATACCCGGCTGATTTACCTTCCTAGGGTTACTGTTAGGCTTAGGCCTAGGACTTTTAAAACCAGGAAGCCCTGGGCTCCAGGCACACTGCAGCTGCGAAAGGCATCCCAAGGGGAGCGCAAAAGTGACGCAACTTGGCTGCCACCACTGATATTTCCATGAGACCATCCCGAACCATAGGCTGATTTTCCTTCCTAGGCTTAATGTTTGAGTTACGCCTAGGGTAAGGGTTCTATTAACCAGAAAGCCCTGAGTTCCAAGAACACAGCAGCTGCGAAGGACTAGCCAAGAAGAGCGCAAAAGTAGCACAACATGCCTGCCTCCACAGCTTTTTCCTTGGGGACATGCCTAATTCCTGGCTGATTTGCCTTTCTCGTCTTAGGGTTGGGGTTCGGCCTAGGGCTAGGATTTTTAAAATCAGGAAGCCCTGAGTTCCAGGCACACTGGAGCTGTGAAAGGCATCCAAAAGGGAGTGCAAAAGTGCCACAACATGGCTGCTTTCACGGCTTTTTCCTTGGCAAGAAGCCTAACAGCAGGCTGATTTACCTTCCCAGGGTTACTGTTAGGCTTAGGCCTAGGGCTAGGATTTTTAAAACTAGGAAGCCCTGGGCTCCAGGCACACTGCAGCTGTTCAAGGCATCCCAAGGGGAGTACAAAAGTGCAACAACATGGCAGCTTTCACAGCTTTTTCCTTGGCACCATCCCTATACCTAGGCTGATTTATCTGCCTAGGGTTAGGGTTAGGGTTCAGCCTAGGGCTTGGATTTCTTTAACCAGGAAGCCCTGAGTTCCAGGCTTACTTCATCTGCCAAAGGCATCCCAAAGGGAGTGCAGAAGTGCCACAACATGGCTGCTTTCACGGCTTTTCCCTTAGGAAGAACCCTAATACCCGGCTGATTTACCTTCCTAGGGTTACTGTTAGGCTTAGGCCTAGGACTTTTAAAACCAGGAAGCCCTGGGCTCCAGGCACACTGCAGCTGCGAAAGGCATCCCAAGGGGAGCGCAAAAGTGACGCAACTTGGCTGCCACCACTGATATTTCCATGAGACCATCCCGAACCATAGGTTGATTTTCCTCCCTAGGGTTAAAGTTTGAGTTACGCCTAGGGTAAGGGCTCTATTAACCAGAAAGCCCTGAGTTCCAAGAACACAGCAGCTGCGAAGGACTAGCCAAGAAGAGCGCAAAAGTAACACAACATGCCTGCCTCCACAGCTTTTTCCTTGGGGACATGCCTAATTCCTGGCTGATTTGCCTTTCTCGTCTTAGGGTTGGGGTTCGGCCTAGGGCTAGGATTTTTAAAATCAGGAAGCCCTGAGTTCCAGGCACACTGGAGCTGTGAAAGGCATCCAAAAGGGAGTGCAAAAGTGCCACAACATGGCTGCTTTCACGGCTTTTTCCTTGGCAAGAAGCCTAACACCAGGCTGATTTACCTTCCCAGGGTTACTGTTAGGCTTAGGCCTAGGGCTAGGATTTTTAAAACTAGGAAGCCCTTAGCTCCAGGCACACTGCAGCTGTTCAAGGCATCCCAAGGGGAGTACAAAAGTGCAACAACATGGCAGCTTTCACAGCTTTTTCCTTGGCACCATCCCTATACCTAGGCTGATTTATCTGCCTAGGGTTAAGGTTAGGGTTCAGCCTAGGGCTTGGATTTCTTTAACCAGGAAGCCCTGAGTTCCAGGCTTACTTCATCTGCCAAAGGCATCCCAAAGGGAGTGCAGAAGTGCCACAACATGGCTGCTTTCACGGCTTTTCCCTTAGGAAGAACCCTAATACCCGGCTGATTTACCTTCCTAGGGTTACTGTTAGGCTTAGGCCTAGGACTTTTAAAACCAGGAAGCCCTGGGCTCCAGGCACACTGCAGCTGCGAAAGGCATCCCAAGGGGAGCGCAAAAGTGACGCAACTTGGCTGCCACCACTGATATTTCCATGAGACCATCCCGAACCATAGGCTGATTTTCCTTCCTAGGGTTAAGGTTTGAGTTACGCCTAGGGTAAGGGTTCTATTAACCAGAAAGCCCTGAGTTCCAAGAACACAGCAGCTGCGAAGGACTAGCCAAGAAGAGCGCAAAAGTACCACAACATGCCTGCCTCCACAGCTTTTTCCTTGGGGACATGCCTAATTCCTGGCTGATTTGCCTTTCTCGTCTTAGGGTTGGGGTTCGGCCTAGGGCTAGGATTTTTAAAATCAGGAAGCCCTGAGTTCCAGGCACACTGGAGCTGTGAAAGGCATCCAAAAGGGAGTGCAAAAGTGCCACAACATGGCTGCTTTCACGGCTTTTTCCTTGGCAAGAAGCCTAACACCAGGCTGATTTACCTTCCCAGGGTTACTGTTAGGCTTAGGCCTAGGGCTAGGATTTTTAAAACTAGGAAGCCCTGGGCTCCAGGCACACTGCAGCTGTTCAAGGCATCCCAAGGGGAGTACAAAAGTGCAACAACATGGCAGCTTTCACAGCTTTTTCCTTGGCACCATCCCTATACCTAGGCTGATTTATCTGCCTAGGGTTAGGGTTAGGGTTCAGCCTAGGGCTTGGATTTCTTTAACCAGGAAGCCCTGAGTTCCAGGCTTACTTCATCTGCCAAAGGCATCCCAAAGGGAGTGCAGAAGTGCCACAACATGGCTGCTTTCACGGCTTTTCCCTTAGGAAGAACCCTAATACCCGGCTGATTTACCTTCCTAGGGTTACTGTTAGGCTTAGGCCTAGGACTTTTAAAACCAGGAAGCCCTGGGCTCCAGGCACACTGCAGCTGCGAAAGGCATCCCAAGGGGAGCGCAAAAGTGACGCAACTTGGCTGCCACCACTGATATTTCCATGAGACCATCCCGAACCATAGGCTGATTTTCCTCCCTAGGGTTAAAATTTGAGTTACACCTAGGGTAAGGGCTCTATTAACCAGAAAGCCCTGAGTTCCAAGAACACAGCAGCTGCGAAGGACTAGCCAAGAAGAGCGCAAAAGTACCACAACATGCCTGCCTCCACAGCTTTTTCCTTGGGGACATGCCTAATTCCTGGCTGATTTGCCTTTCTCGTCTTAGGGTTGGGGTTCGGCCTAGGGCTAGGATTTTTAAAATCAGGAAGCCCTGAGTTCCAGGCACACTGGAGCTGTGAAAGGCATCCAAAAGGGAGTGCAAAAGTGCCACAACATGGCTGCTTTCACGGCTTTTTCCTTGGCAAGAAGCCTAACACCAGGCTGATTTACCTTCCCAGGGTTACTGTTAGGCTTAGGCCTAGGGCTAGGATTTTTAAAACTAGGAAGCCCTGGGCTCCAGGCACACTGCAGCTGTTCAAGGCATCCCAAGGGGAGTACAAAAGTGCAACAACATGGCAGCTTTCACAGCTTTTTCCTTGGCACCATCCCTATACCTAGGCTGATTTATCTGCCTAGGGTTAGGGTTAGGGTTCAGCCTAGGGCTTGGATTTCTTTAACCAGGAAGCCCTGAGTTCCAGGCTTACTTCATCTGCCAAAGGCATCCCAAAGGGAGTGCAGAAGTGCCACAACATGGCTGCTTTCACGGCTTTTCCCTTAGGAAGAACCCTAATACCCGGCTGATTTACCTTCCTAGGGTTACTGTTAGGCTTAGGCCTAGGACTTTTAAAACCAGGAAGCCCTGGGCTCCAGGCACACTGCAGCTGCGAAAGGCATCCCAAGGGGAGCGCAAAAGTGACGCAACTTGGCTGCCACCACTGATATTTCCATGAGACCATCCCGAACCATAGGCTGATTTTCCTTCCTAGGCTTAATGTTTGAGTTACGCCTAGGGTAAGGGTTCTATTAACCAGAAAGCCCTGAGTTCCAAGAACACAGCAGCTGCGAAGGACTAGCCAAGAAGAGCGCAAAAGTAGCACAACATGCCTGCCTCCACAGCTTTTTCCTTGGGGACATGCCTAATTCCTGGCTGATTTGCCTTTCTCGTCTTAGGGTTGGGGTTCGGCCTAGGGCTAGGATTTTTAAAATCAGGAAGCCCTGAGTTCCAGGCACACTGGAGCTGTGAAAGGCATCCAAAAGGGAGTGCAAAAGTGCCACAACATGGCTGCTTTCACGGCTTTTTCCTTGGCAAGAAGCCTAACAGCAGGCTGATTTACCTTCCCAGGGTTACTGTTAGGCTTAGGCCTAGGGCTAGGATTTTTAAAACTAGGAAGCCCTGGGCTCCAGGCACACTGCAGCTGTTCAAGGCATCCCAAGGGGAGTACAAAAGTGCAACAACATGGCAGCTTTCACAGCTTTTTCCTTGGCACCATCCCTATACCTAGGCTGATTTATCTGCCTAGGGTTAGGGTTAGGGTTCAGCCTAGGGCTTGGATTTCTTTAACCAGGAAGCCCTGAGTTCCAGGCTTACTTCATCTGCCAAAGGCATCCCAAAGGGAGTGCAGAAGTGCCACAACATGGCTGCTTTCACGGCTTTTCCCTTAGGAAGAACCCTAATACCCGGCTGATTTACCTTCCTAGGGTTACTGTTAGGCTTAGGCCTAGGACTTTTAAAACCAGGAAGCCCTGGGCTCCAGGCACACTGCAGCTGCGAAAGGCATCCCAAGGGGAGCGCAAAAGTGACGCAACTTGGCTGCCACCACTGATATTTCCATGAGACCATCCCGAACCATAGGTTGATTTTCCTCCCTAGGGTTAAAGTTTGAGTTACGCCTAGGGTAAGGGCTCTATTAACCAGAAAGCCCTGAGTTCCAAGAACACAGCAGCTGCGAAGGACTAGCCAAGAAGAGCGCAAAAGTAACACAACATGCCTGCCTCCACAGCTTTTTCCTTGGGGACATGCCTAATTCCTGGCTGATTTGCCTTTCTCGTCTTAGGGTTGGGGTTCGGCCTAGGGCTAGGATTTTTAAAATCAGGAAGCCCTGAGTTCCAGGCACACTGGAGCTGTGAAAGGCATCCAAAAGGGAGTGCAAAAGTGCCACAACATGGCTGCTTTCACGGCTTTTTCCTTGGCAAGAAGCCTAACACCAGGCTGATTTACCTTCCCAGGGTTACTGTTAGGCTTAGGCCTAGGGCTAGGATTTTTAAAACTAGGAAGCCCTTAGCTCCAGGCACACTGCAGCTGTTCAAGGCATCCCAAGGGGAGTACAAAAGTGCAACAACATGGCAGCTTTCACAGCTTTTTCCTTGGCACCATCCCTATACCTAGGCTGATTTATCTGCCTAGGGTTAAGGTTAGGGTTCAGCCTAGGGCTTGGATTTCTTTAACCAGGAAGCCCTGAGTTCCAGGCTTACTTCATCTGCCAAAGGCATCCCAAAGGGAGTGCAGAAGTGCCACAACATGGCTGCTTTCACGGCTTTTCCCTTAGGAAGAACCCTAATACCCGGCTGATTTACCTTCCTAGGGTTACTGTTAGGCTTAGGCCTAGGACTTTTAAAACCAGGAAGCCCTGGGCTCCAGGCACACTGCAGCTGCGAAAGGCATCCCAAGGGGAGCGCAAAAGTGACGCAACTTGGCTGCCACCACTGATATTTCCATGAGACCATCCCGAACCATAGGCTGATTTTCCTTCCTAGGGTTAAGGTTTGAGTTACGCCTAGGGTAAGGGTTCTATTAACCAGAAAGCCCTGAGTTCCAAGAACACAGCAGCTGCGAAGGACTAGCCAAGAAGAGCGCAAAAGTACCACAACATGCCTGCCTCCACAGCTTTTTCCTTGGGGACATGCCTAATTCCTGGCTGATTTGCCTTTCTCGTCTTAGGGTTGGGGTTCGGCCTAGGGCTAGGATTTTTAAAATCAGGAAGCCCTGAGTTCCAGGCACACTGGAGCTGTGAAAGGCATCCAAAAGGGAGTGCAAAAGTGCCACAACATGGCTGCTTTCACGGCTTTTTCCTTGGCAAGAAGCCTAACAGCAGGCTGATTTACCTTCCCAGGGTTACTGTTAGGCTTAGGCCTAGGGCTAGGATTTTTAAAACTAGGAAGCCCTGGGCTCCAGGCACACTGCAGCTGTTCAAGGCATCCCAAGGGGAGTACAAAAGTGCAACAACATGGCAGCTTTCACAGCTTTTTCCTTGGCACCATCCCTATACCTAGGCTGATTTATCTGCCTAGGGTTAGGGTTAGGGTTCAGCCTAGGGCTTGGATTTCTTTAACCAGGAAGCCCTGAGTTCCAGGCTTACTTCATCTGCCAAAGGCATCCCAAAGGGAGTGCAGAAGTGCCACAACATGGCTGCTTTCACGGCTTTTCCCTTAGGAAGAACCCTAATACCCGGCTGATTTACCTTCCTAGGGTTACTGTTAGGCTTAGGCCTAGGACTTTTAAAACCAGGAAGCCCTGGGCTCCAGGCACACTGCAGCTGCGAAAGGCATCCCAAGGGGAGCGCAAAAGTGACGCAACTTGGCTGCCACCACTGATATTTCCATGAGACCATCCCGAACCATAGGCTGATTTTCCTCCCTAGGGTTAAAGTTTGAGTTACACCTAGGGTAAGGGCTCTATTAACCAGAAAGCCCTGAGTTCCAAGAACACAGCAGCTGCGAAGGACTAGCCAAGAAGAGCGCAAAAGTAACACAACATGCCTGCCTCCACAGCTTTTTCCTTGGGGACATGCCTAATTCCTGGCTGATTTGCCTTTCTCGTCTTAGGGTTGGGGTTCGGCCTAGGGCTAGGATTTTTAAAATCAGGAAGCCCTGAGTTCCAGGCACACTGGAGCTGTGAAAGGCATCCAAAAGGGAGTGCAAAAGTGCCACAACATGGCTGCTTTCACGGCTTTTTCCTTGGCAAGAAGCCTAACACCAGGCTGATTTACCTTCCCAGGGTTACTGTTAGGCTTAGGCCTAGGGCTAGGATTTTTAAAACTAGGAAGCCCTGGGCTCCAGGCACACTGCAGCTGTTCAAGGCATCCCAAGGGGAGTACAAAAGTGCAACAACATGGCAGCTTTCACAGCTTTTTCCTTGGCACCATCCCTATACCTAGGCTGATTTATCTGCCTAGGGTTAGGGTTAGGGTTCAGCCTAGGGCTTGGATTTCTTTAACCAGGAAGCCCTGAGTTCCAGGCTTACTTCATCTGCCAAAGGCATCCCAAAGGGAGTGCAGAAGTGCCACAACATGGCTGCTTTCACGGCTTTTCCCTTAGGAAGAACCCTAATACCCGGCTGATTTACCTTCCTAGGGTTACTGTTAGGCTTAGGCCTAGGACTTTTAAAACCAGGAAGCCCTGGGCTCCAGGCACACTGCAGCTGCGAAAGGCATCCCAAGGGGAGCGCAAAAGTGACGCAACTTGGCTGCCACCACTGATATTTCCATGAGACCATCCCGAACCATAGGCTGATTTTCCTTCCTAGGCTTAAGGTTTGAGTTACGCCTAGGGTAAGGGTTCTATTAACCAGAAAGCCCTGAGTTCCAAGAACACAGCAGCTGCGAAGGACTAGCCAAGAAGAGCGCAAAAGTACCACAACATGCCTGCCTCCACAGCTTTTTCCTTGGGGACATGCCTAATTCCTGGCTGATTTGCCTTTCTCGTCTTAGGGTTGGGGTTCGGCCTAGGGCTAGGATTTTTAAAATCAGGAAGCCCTGAGTTCCAGGCACACTGGAGCTGTGAAAGGCATCCAAAAGGGAGTGCAAAAGTGCCACAACATGGCTGCTTTCACGGCTTTTTCCTTGGCAAGAAGCCTAACACCAGGCTGATTTCCCTTCCCAGGGTTACTGTTAGGCTTAGGCCTAGGGCTAGGATTTTTAAAACTAGGAAGCCCTTAGCTCCAGGCACACTGCAGCTGTTCAAGGCATCCCAAGGGGAGTACAAAAGTGCAACAACATGGCAGCTTTCACAGCTTTTTCCTTGGCACCATCCCTATACCTAGGCTGATTTATCTGCCTAGGGTTAGGGTTAGGGTTCAGCCTAGGGCTTGGATTTCTTTAACCAGGAAGCCCTGAGTTCCAGGCTTACTTCATCTGCCAAAGGCATCCCAAAGGGAGTGCAGAAGTGCCACAACATGGCTGCTTTCACGGCTTTTTCCTTGGCAAGAAGCCTAACATCAGGCTGATTTACTTTCCCAGGGTTTCTGTTAGGCTTAGGCCTAGGGCTAGGATTTTTGAAACTAGGAGGCCCTTAGCTCCAGGCACACTGCAGCTGTTCAAGGCATCCCAAGGGGAGTACAAAAGTGCAACAACATGGCAGCTTTCACAGCTTTTTCCTTGGCACCATCCCTATACCTAGGCTGATTTATCTGCCTAGGGTTAGGGTTAGGGTTCAGCCTAGGGCTTGGATTTCTTTAACCAGGAAGCCCTGAGTTCCAGGCTTACTTCATCTGCCAAAGGCATCCCAAAGGGAGTGCAGAAGTGCCACAACATGGCTGCTTTCACGGCTTTTCCCTTAGGAAGAACCCTAATACCCGGCTGATTTACCTTCCTAGGGTTACTGTTAGGCTTAGGCCTAGGACTTTTAAAACCAGGAAGCCCTGGGCTCCAGGCACACTGCAGCTGCGAAAGGCATCCCAAGGGGAGCGCAAAAGTGACGCAACTTGGCTGCCACCACTGATATTTCCATGAGAGCATCCCGAACCATAGGCTGATTTTCCTTCCTAGGGTTAAGGTTTGAGTTACGCCTAGGGTAAGGGTTCTATTAACCAGAAAGCCCTGAGTTCCAAGAACACAGCAGCTGCGAAGGACTAGCCAAGAAGAGCGCAAAAGTACCACAACATGCCTGCCTCCACAGCTTTTTCCTTGGGGACATGCCTAATTCCTGGCTGATTTGCCTTTCTCGTCTTAGGGTTGGGGTTCGGCCTAGGGCTAGGATTTTTAAAAGCAGGAAGCCCTGAGTTCCAGGCACACTGGAGCTGTGAAAGGCATCCAAAAGGGAGTGCAAAAGTGCCACAACATGGCTGCTTTCACGGCTTTTTCCTTGGCAAGAAGCCTAACATCAGGCTGATTTACTTTCCCAGAGTTACTGTTAGGCTTAGGCCTAGGGCTAGGATTTTTGAAACTAGGAGGCCCTTAGCTCCAGGCACACTGCAGCTGTTCAAGGCATCCCAAGGGGAGTACAAAAGTGCAACAACATGGCAGCTTTCACAGCTTTTTCCTTGGCACCATCCCTATACCTAGGCTGATTTATCTGCCTAGGGTTAGGGTTAGGGTTCAGCCTAGGGCTTGGATTTCTTTAACCAGGAAGCCCTGAGTTCCAGGCTTACTTCATCTGCCAAAGGCATCCCAAAGGGAGTGCAGAAGTGCCACAACATGGCTGCTTTCACGGCTTTTCCCTTAGGAAGAACCCTAATACCCGGCTGATTTACCTTCCTAGGGTTACTGTTAGGCTTAGGCCTAGGACTTTTAAAACCAGGAAGCCCTGGGCTCCAGGCACACTGCAGCTGCGAAAGGCATCCCAAGGGGAGCGCAAAAGTGACGCAACTTGGCTGCCACCACTGATATTTCCATGAGACCATCCCGAACCATAGGCTGATTTTCCTCCCTAGGGTTAAAGTTTGAGTTACACCTAGGGTAAGGGCTCTATTAACCAGAAAGCCCTGAGTTCCAAGAACACAGCAGCTGCGAAGGACTAGCCAAGAAGAGCGCAAAAGTAACACAACATGCCTGCCTCCACAGCTTTTTCCTTGGGGACATGCCTAATTCCTGGCTGATTTGCCTTTCTCGTCTTAGGGTTGGGGTTCGGCCTAGGGCTAGGATTTTTAAAATCAGGAAGCCCTGAGTTCCAGGCACACTGGAGCTGTGAAAGGCATCCAAAAGGGAGTGCAAAAGTGCCACAACATGGCTGCTTTCACGGCTTTTTCCTTGGCAAGAAGCCTAACACCAGGCTGATTTACCTTCCCAGGGTTACTGTTAGGCTTAGGCCTAGGGCTAGGATTTTTAAAACTAGGAAGCCCTGGGCTCCAGGCACACTGCAGCTGTTCAAGGCATCCCAAGGGGAGTACAAAAGTGCAACAACATGGCAGCTTTCACAGCTTTTTCCTTGGCACCATCCCTATACCTAGGCTGATTTATCTGCCTAGGGTTAGGGTTAGGGTTCAGCCTAGGGCTTGGATTTCTTTAACCAGGAAGCCCTGAGTTCCAGGCTTACTTCATCTGCCAAAGGCATCCCAAAGGGAGTGCAGAAGTGCCACAACATGGCTGCTTTCACGGCTTTTCCCTTAGGAAGAACCCTAATACCCGGCTGATTTACCTTCCTAGGGTTACTGTTAGGCTTAGGCCTAGGACTTTTAAAACCAGGAAGCCCTGGGCTCCAGGCACACTGCAGCTGCGAAAGGCATCCCAAGGGGAGCGCAAAAGTGACGCAACTTGGCTGCCACCACTGATATTTCCATGAGACCATCCCGAACCATAGGCTGATTTTCCTTCCTAGGCTTAAGGTTTGAGTTACGCCTAGGGTAAGGGTTCTATTAACCAGAAAGCCCTGAGTTCCAAGAACACAGCAGCTGCGAAGGACTAGCCAAGAAGAGCGCAAAAGTACCACAACATGCCTGCCTCCACAGCTTTTTCCTTGGGGACATGCCTAATTCCTGGCTGATTTGCCTTTCTCGTCTTAGGGTTGGGGTTCGGCCTAGGGCTAGGATTTTTAAAATCAGGAAGCCCTGAGTTCCAGGCACACTGGAGCTGTGAAAGGCATCCAAAAGGGAGTGCAAAAGTGCCACAACATGGCTGCTTTCACGGCTTTTTCCTTGGCAAGAAGCCTAACACCAGGCTGATTTCCCTTCCCAGGGTTACTGTTAGGCTTAGGCCTAGGGCTAGGATTTTTAAAACTAGGAAGCCCTTAGCTCCAGGCACACTGCAGCTGTTCAAGGCATCCCAAGGGGAGTACAAAAGTGCAACAACATGGCAGCTTTCACAGCTTTTTCCTTGGCACCATCCCTATACCTAGGCTGATTTATCTGCCTAGGGTTAGGGTTAGGGTTCAGCCTAGGGCTTGGATTTCTTTAACCAGGAAGCCCTGAGTTCCAGGCTTACTTCATCTGCCAAAGGCATCCCAAAGGGAGTGCAGAAGTGCCACAACATGGCTGCTTTCACGGCTTTTTCCTTGGCAAGAAGCCTAACATCAGGCTGATTTACTTTCCCAGGGTTTCTGTTAGGCTTAGGCCTAGGGCTAGGATTTTTGAAACTAGGAGGCCCTTAGCTCCAGGCACACTGCAGCTGTTCAAGGCATCCCAAGGGGAGTACAAAAGTGCAACAACATGGCAGCTTTCACAGCTTTTTCCTTGGCACCATCCCTATACCTAGGCTGATTTATCTGCCTAGGGTTAGGGTTAGGGTTCAGCCTAGGGCTTGGATTTCTTTAACCAGGAAGCCCTGAGTTCCAGGCTTACTTCATCTGCCAAAGGCATCCCAAAGGGAGTGCAGAAGTGCCACAACATGGCTGCTTTCACGGCTTTTCCCTTAGGAAGAACCCTAATACCCGGCTGATTTACCTTCCTAGGGTTACTGTTAGGCTTAGGCCTAGGACTTTTAAAACCAGGAAGCCCTGGGCTCCAGGCACACTGCAGCTGCGAAAGGCATCCCAAGGGGAGCGCAAAAGTGACGCAACTTGGCTGCCACCACTGATATTTCCATGAGAGCATCCCGAACCATAGGCTGATTTTCCTTCCTAGGGTTAAGGTTTGAGTTACGCCTAGGGTAAGGGTTCTATTAACCAGAAAGCCCTGAGTTCCAAGAACACAGCAGCTGCGAAGGACTAGCCAAGAAGAGCGCAAAAGTACCACAACATGCCTGCCTCCACAGCTTTTTCCTTGGGGACATGCCTAATTCCTGGCTGATTTGCCTTTCTCGTCTTAGGGTTGGGGTTCGGCCTAGGGCTAGGATTTTTAAAAGCAGGAAGCCCTGAGTTCCAGGCACACTGGAGCTGTGAAAGGCATCCAAAAGGGAGTGCAAAAGTGCCACAACATGGCTGCTTTCACGGCTTTTTCCTTGGCAAGAAGCCTAACATCAGGCTGATTTACTTTCCCAGAGTTACTGTTAGGCTTAGGCCTAGGGCTAGGATTTTTGAAACTAGGAGGCCCTTAGCTCCAGGCACACTGCAGCTGTTCAAGGCATCCCAAGGGGAGTACAAAAGTGCAACAACATGGCAGCTTTCACAGCTTTTTCCTTGGCACCATCCCTATACCTAGGCTGATTTATCTGCCTAGGGTTCGTGTTAGGGTTCAGCCTAGGGCTTGGATTTCTTTAACCAGGAAGCCCTGAGTTCCAGGCTTACTTCATCTGCCAAAGGCATCCCAAAGGGAGTGCAGAAGTGCCACAACATGGCTGCTTTCACGGCTTTTTCCTTGGCAAGAAGCCTAACATCAGGCTGATTTACTTTCCCAGGGTTACTGTTAGGCTTAGGCCTAGGGCTAGGATTTTTGAAACTAGGAAGCCCTTAGCTCCAGGCACACTGCAGCTGTTCAAGGCATCCCAAGGGGAGTACAAAAGTGCAACAACATGGCAGCTTTCACAGCTTTTTCCTTGGCACCATCCCTATACCTAGGCTGATTTATCTGCCTAGGGTTAGGGTTAGGGTTCAGCCTAGGGCTTGAATTTTTTTAACCAGGAAGCCCTGAGTTCCAGGCTTACTTCATCTGCCAAAGGCATCCCAAAGGGAGTGCAGAAGTGCCACAACATGGCTGCTTTCACGGCTTTTCCCTTAGGAAGAACCCTAATACCCGGCTGATTTACCTTCCTAGGGTTACTGTTAGGCTTAGGCCTAGGACTTTTAAAACCAGGAAGCCCTGGGCTCCAGGCACACTGCAGCTGCAAAAGGCATCCCAAGGGGAGCGCAAAAGTGACGCAACTTGGCTGCCACCACTGATATTTCCATGAGACCATCCCGAACCATAGGCTGATTTTCCTTCCTAGGGTTAAGGTTTGAGTTACGCCTAGGGTAAGGGTTCTATTAACCAGAAAGCCCTGAGTTCCAAGAACACAGCAGCTGCGAAGGACTAGCCAAGAAGAGCGCAAAAGTACCACAACATGCCTGCCTCCACAGCTTTTTCCTTGGGGACATGCCTAATTCCTGGCTGATTTGCCTTTCTCGTCTTAGGGTTGCGGTTCGGCCTAGGGCTAGGATTTTTAAAAGCAGGAAGCCCTGAGTTCCAGGCACACTGGAGCTGTGAAAGGCATCCAAAAGGGAGTGCAAAAGTGCCACAACATGGCTGTTTCACGGCTTTTTCCTTGGCAAGACGCCTAACACCAGGCTGACTTACCTTCCCAGGGTTACTATTAGGCTTAGGCCTAGGGCTAGGATTTTTAAAACTAGGTAGCCCTTAGCTCCAGGCACACTGCAGCTGTTCAAGGCATCCCAAGGGGAGTACAAAAGTGCAACAACATGGCAGCTTTCACAGCTTTTTCCTTGGCACCATCCCTATACCTAGACTGATTTATCTGCCTAGGGTTAGGGTTAGGGTTCAGCCTAGGGCTTGAATTTCTTTAACCAGGAAGCCCTGAGTTCCAGGCTTACTTCATCTGCCAAAGGCATCCCAAAGGGAGTGCAGAAGTGCCACAACATGGCTGCTTTCACGGCTTTTCCCTTAGGAAGAACCCTAATACCCGGCTGATTTACCTTCCTAGGGTTACTGTTAGGCTTAGGCCTAGGACTTTTAAAACCAGGAAGCCCTGGGCTCCAGGCACACTGCAGCTGCGAAAGGCATCCCAAGGGGAGCGCAAAAGTGACGCAACTTGGCTGCCACCACTGATATTTCCATGAGACCATCCCGAACCATAGGCTGATTTTCCTTCCTAGGGTTAAGGTTTGAGTTACGCCTAGGGTAAGGGTCTATTAACCAGAAAGCCCTGAGTTCCAAGAACACAGCAGCTGCGAAGGACTAGCCAAGAAGAGCGCAAAAGTACCACAACATGCCTGCCTCCACAGCTTTTTCCTTGGGGACATGCCTAATTCCTGGCTGATTTGCCTTTCTCGTCTAAGGGTTGGGGTTCGGCCTAGGGCTAGGATTTTTAAAATCAGGAAGCCCTGAGTTCCAGGCACACTGGAGCTGTGAAAGGCATCCAAAAGGGAGTGCAAAAGTGCCACAACATGGCTGCTTTCACGGCTTTTTCATTGGCAAGAAGCCTAACACCAGGCTGACATACTTTCCCAGGGTTACTGTTAGGCTTAGGCCTAGGGCTAGGATTTTTGAAACTAGGAAGCCCTGGGCTCCAGGCACACTGCAGCTGTTCAAGGCATCCCAAGGGGAGTACAAAAGTGCAACAACATGGCAGCTTTCACAGCTTTTTCCTTGGCACCATCCCTATACCTAGGCTGATTTATCTGCCTAGGGTTAGGGTTAGGGTACAGCCTAGGGCTTGGATTTCTTTAACCAGGAAGCCCTGAGTTCCAGGCTTACTTCATCTGCCAAAGGCATCCCAAAGGGAGTGCAGAAGTGCCACAACATGGCTGCTTTCACGGCTTTTCCCTTAGGAAGAACCCTAATACCCGGCTGATTTACCTTCCTAGGGTTACTGTTAGGCTTAGGCCTAGGACTTTTAAAACCAGGAAGCCCTGGGCTCCAGGCACACTGCAGCTGCAAAAGGCATCCCAAGGGGAGCGCAAAAGTGACGCAACTTGGCTGCCACCACTGATATTTCCATGAGACCATCCCGAACCATAGGCTGATTTTCCTTCCTAGGGTTAAGGTTTGAGTTACGCCTAGGGTAAGGGTTCTATTAACCAGAAAGCCCTGAGTTCCAAGAACACAGCAGCTGCGAAGGACTAGCCAAGAAGAGCGCAAAAGTACCACAACATGCCTGCCTCCACAGCTTTTTCCTTGGGGACATGCCTAATTCCTGGCTGATTTGCCTTTCTCGTCTTAGGGTTGCGGTTCGGCCTAGGGCTAGGATTTTTAAAAGCAGGAAGCCCTGAGTTCCAGGCACACTGGAGCTGTGAAAGGCATCCAAAAGGGAGTGCAAAAGTGCCACAACATGGCTGCTTTCACGGCTTTTTCCTTGGCAAGAAGCCTAACATCAGGCTGATTTACTTTCCCAGGGTTACTGTTAGGCTTAGGCCTAGGGCTAGGATTTTTGAAACTAGGAAGCCCTTAGCTCCAGGCACACTGCAGCTGTTCAAGGCATCCCAAGGGGAGTACAAAAGTGCAGCAACATGGCAGCTTTCACAGCTTTTTCCTCGCCACCATCCCTATACCTAGGCTGATTTATCTGCCTAGGGTTAGGGTTAGGGTTCAGCCTAGGGCTTGGATTTCTAAAACCAGGAAGCCCTGAGTTCCAGGCTTACTTCATCTGCCAAAGGCATCCCAAAGGGAGTGCAGAAGTGCCACAACATGGCTGCTTTCACGGCTTTTTCCTTGGCAAGAAGCCTAACATCAGGCTGATTTACTTTCCCAGGGTTACTGTTAGGCTTAGGCCTAGGGCTAGGATTTTTGAAACTAGGAAGCCCTTAGCTCCAGGCACACTGCAGCTGTTCAAGGCATCCCAAGGGGAGTACAAAAGTGCAACAACATGGCAGCTTTCACAGCTTTTTCCTTGGCACCATCCCTATACCTAGGCTGATTTATCTGCCTAGGGTTACGGTTAGGGTTCAGCCGAGGGCTTGGATTTCTTTAACCAGGAAGCCCTGAGTTCCAGGCTTACTTCATCTGCCAAAGGCATCCCAAAGGGAGTGCAGAAGTGCCACAACATGACTGCTTTCACGGCTTTTTCCTTGGCAAGAAGCCTAACATCAGGCTGATTTACTTTCCCAGGGTTACTGTTAGGCTTAGGCCTAGGGCTAGGATTTTTGAAACTAGGAAGCCCTGGGCTCCAGGCACACTGCAGCTGTTCAAGGCATCCCAAGGGGAGTACAAAAGTGCAACAACATGGCAGCTTTCACAGCTTTTTCCTTGGCACCATCCCTATACCTAGGCTGATTTATCTGCCTAGGGTTAGGGTTAGGGTTCAGCCTAGGGCTTGGATTTCTTTAACCAGGAAGCCCTGAGTTCCAGGCTTACTTCATCTGCCAAAGGCATCCCAAAGGGAGTGCAGAAGTGCCACAACATGGCTGCTTTCACGGCTTTTCCCTTAGGAAGAACCCTAATACCCGGCTGATTTACCTTCCTAGGGTTACTGTTAGGCTTAGGCCTAGGACTTTTAAAACCAGGAAGCCCTGGGCTCCAGGCACACTGCAGCTGCAAAAGGCATCCCAAGGGGAGCGCAAAAGTGACGCAACTTGGCTGCCACCACTGATATTTCCATGAGACCATCCCGAACCATAGGCTGATTTTCCTTCCTAGGGTTAAGGTTTGAGTTACGCCTAGGGTAAGGGTTCTATTAACCAGAAAGCCCTGAGTTCCAAGAACACAGCAGCTGCGAAGGACTAGCCAAGAAGAGCGCAAAAGTACCACAACATGCCTGCCTCCACAGCTTTTTCCTTGGGGACATGCCTAATTCCTGGCTGATTTGCCTTTCTCGTCTTAGGGTTGCGGTTCGGCCTAGGGCTAGGATTTTTAAAAGCAGGAAGCCCTGAGTTCCAGGCACACTGGAGCTGTGAAAGGCATCCAAAAGGGAGTGCAAAAGTGCCACAACATGGCTGCTTTCACGGCTTTTTCCTTGGCAAGAAGCCTAACATCAGGCTGATTTACTTTCCCAGGGTTACTGTTAGGCTTAGGCCTAGGGCTAGGATTTTTGAAACTAGGAGGCCCTTAGCTCCAGGCACACTGCAGCTGTTCAAGGCATCCCAAGGGGAGTACAAAAGTGCAACAACATGGCAGCTTTCACAGCTTTTTCCTTGGCACCATCCCTATACCTAGGCTGATTTATCTGCCTAGGGTTAGGGTTAGGGTTCAGCCTAGGGCTTGAATTTTTTTTACCAGGAAGCCCTGAGTTCCAGGCTTACTTCATCTGCCAAAGGCATCCCAAAGGGAGTGCAGAAGTGCCACAACATGGCTGCTTTCACGGCTTTTCCCTTAGGAAGAACCCTAATACCCGGCTGATTTACCTTCCTAGGGTTACTGTTAGGCTTAGGCCTAGGACTTTTAAAACCAGGAAGCCCTGGGCTCCAGGCACACTGCAGCTGCAAAAGGCATCCCAAGGGGAGCGCAAAAGTGACGCAACTTGGCTGCCACCACTGATATTTCCATGAGACCATCCCGAACCATAGGCTGATTTTCCTTCCTAGGGTTAAGGTTTGAGTTACGCCTAGGGTAAGGGTTCTATTAACCAGAAAGCCCTGAGTTCCAAGAACACAGCAGCTGCGAAGGACTAGCCAAGAAGAGCGCAAAAGTACCACAACATGCCTGCCTCCACAGCTTTTTCCTTGGGGACATGCCTAATTCCTGGCTGATTTGCCTTTCTCGTCTTAGGGTTGGGGTTCGGCCTAGGGCTAGGATTTTTAAAATCAGGAAGCCCTGAGTTCCAGGCACACTGGAGCTGTGAAAGGCATCCAAAAGGGAGTGCAAAAGTGCCACAACATGGCTGCTTTCACGGCTTTTTCCTTGGCAAGAAGCCTAACACCAGGCTGACATTCTTTCCCAGGGTTACTGTTAGGCTTAGGCCTAGGGCTAGGATTTTTGAAACTAGGAAGCCCTGGGCTCCAGGCACACTGCAGCTGTTCAAGGCATCCCAAGGGGAGTACAAAAGTGCAACAACATGGCAGCTTTCACAGCTTTTTCCTTGGCACCATCCCTATACCTAGGCTGATTTATCTGCCTAGGGTTAGGGTTAGGGTTCAGCCTAGGGCTTGAATTTTTTTTACCAGGAAGCCCTGAGTTCCAGGCTTACTTCATCTGCCAAAGGCATCCCAAAGGGAGTGCAGAAGTGCCACAACATGGCTGCTTTCACGGCTTTTCCCTTAGGAAGAACCCTAATACCCGGCTGATTTACCTTCCTAGGGTTACTGTTAGGCTTAGGCCTAGGACTTTTAAAACCAGGAAGCCCTGGGCTCCAGGCACACTGCAGCTGCAAAAGGCATCCCAAGGGGAGCGCAAAAGTGACGCAACTTGGCTGCCACCACTGATATTTCCATGAGACCATCCCGAACCATAGGCTGATTTTCCTTCCTAGGGTTAAGGTTTGAGTTACGCCTAGGGTAAGGGTTCTATTAACCAGAAAGCCCTGAGTTCCAAGAACACAGCAGCTGCGAAGGACTAGCCAAGAAGAGCGCAAAAGTACCACAACATGCCTGCCTCCACAGCTTTTTCCTTGGGGACATGCCTAATTCCTGGCTGATTTGCCTTTCTCGTCTTAGGGTTGGGGTTCGGCCTAGGGCTAGGATTTTTAAAAGCAGGAAGCCCTGAGTTCCAGGCACACTGGAGCTGTGAAAGGCATCCAAAAGGGAGTGCAAAAGTGCCACAACATGGCTGCTTTCACGGCTTTTTCCTTGGCAAGAAGCCTAACACCAGGCTGACATACTTTCCCAGGGTTACTGTTAGGCTTAGGCCTAGGGCTAGGATTTTTGAAACTAGGAAGCCCTTAGCTCCAGGCACACTGCAGCTGTTCAAGGCATCCCAAGGGGAGTACAAAAGTGCAACAACATGGCAGCTTTCACAGCTTTTTCCTTGGCACCATCCCTATACCTAGGCTGATTTATCTGCCTAGGGTTAGGGTTAGGGTTCAGCCTAGGGCTTGGATTTCTTTAACCAGGAAGCCCTGAGTTCCAGGCTTACTTCATCTGCCAAAGGCATCCCAAAGGGAGTGCAGAAGTGCCACAACATGGCTGCTTTCACGGCTTTTTCCTTGGCAAGAAACCTAACATCAGGCTGATTTACTTTCCCAGGGTTACTGTTAGGCTTAGGCCTAGGGCTAGGATTTTTGAAACTAGGAAGCCCTTAGCTCCAGGCACACTGCAGCTGTTCAAGGCATCCCAAGGGGAGTACAAAAGTGCAACAACATGGCAGCTTTCACAGCTTTTTCCTTGGCACCATCCCTATACCTAGGCTGATTTATCTGCCTAGGGTTAGGGTTAGGGTTCAGCCTAGGGCTTGGATTTCTTTAACCAGGAAGCCCTGAGTTCCAGGCTTACTTCATCTGCCAAAGGCATCCCAAAGGGAGTGCAGAAGTGCCACAACATGGCTGCTTTCACGGCTTTTCCCTTAGGAAGAACCCTAATACCCGGCTGATTTACCTTCCTAGGGTTACTGTTAGGCTTAGGCCTAGGACTTTTAAAACCAGGAAGCCCTGGGCTCCAGGCACACTGCAGCTGCAAAAGGCATCCCAAGGGGAGCGCAAAAGTGACGCAACTTGGCTGCCACCACTGATATTTCCATGAGACCATCCCGAACCATAGGCTGATTTTCCTTCCTAGGGTTAAGGTTTGAGTTACGCCTAGGGTAAGGGTTCTATTAACCAGAAAGCCCTGAGTTCCAAGAACACAGCAGCTGCGAAGGACTAGCCAAGAAGAGCGCAAAAGTACCACAACATGCCTGCCTCCACAGCTTTTTCCTTGGGGACATGCCTAATTCCTGGCTGATTTGCCTTTCTCGTCTTAGGGTTGGGGTTCGGCCTAGGGCTAGGATTTTTAAAAGCAGGAAGCCCTGAGTTCCAGGCACACTGGAGCTGTGAAAGGCATCCAAAAGGGAGTGCAAAAGTGCCACAACATGGCTGCTTTCACGGCTTTTTCCTTGGCAAGAAGCCTAACACCAGGCTGACATACTTTCCCAGGGTTACTGTTAGGCTTAGGCCTAGGGCTAGGATTTTTGAAACTAGGAAGCCCTGGGCTCCAGGCACACTGCAGCTGTTCAAGGCATCCCAAGGGGAGTACAAAAGTGCAACAACATGGCAGCTTTCACAGCTTTTTCCTTGGCACCATCCCTATACCTAGGCTGATTTATCTGCCTAGGGTTAGGGTTAGGGTTCAGCCTAGGGCTTGGATTTCTTTAACCAGGAAGCCCTGAGTTCCAGGCTTACTTCATCTGCCAAAGGCATCCCAAAGGGAGTGCAGAAGTGCCACAACATGGCTGCTTTCACGGCTTTTCCCTTAGGAAGAACCCTAATACCCGGCTGATTTACCTTCCTAGGGTTACTGTTAGGCTTAGGCCTAGGACTTTTAAAACCAGGAAGCCCTGGGCTCCAGGCACACTGCAGCTGCGAAAGGCATCCCAAGGGGAGCGCAAAAGTGACGCAACTTGGCTGCCACCACTGATATTTCCATGAGACCATCCCGAACCATAGGCTGATTTTCCTTCCTAGGGTTAAGGTTTGAGTTACGCCTAGGGTAAGGGTTCTATTAACCAGAAAGCCCTGAGTTCCAAGAACACAGCAGCTGCGAAGGACTAGCCAAGAAGAGCGCAAAAGTACCACAACATGCCTGCCTCCACAGCTTTTTCCTTGAGGACATGCCTAATTCCTGGCTGGTTTGCCTTTCTCGTCTTAGGGTTGCGGTTCGGCCTAGGGCTAGGATTTTTAAAAGCAGGAAGCCCTGAGTTCCAGGCACACTGGAGCTGTGAAAGGCATCCAAAAGGGAGTGCAAAAGTGCCACAACATGGCTGCTTTCACGGCTTTTTCCTTGGCAAGAAGCCTAACATCAGGCTGATTTACTTTCCCAGGGTTACTGTTAGGCTTAGGCCTAGGGCTAGGATTTTTGAAACTAGGAAGCCCTGGGCTCCAGGCACACTGCAGCTGTTCAAGGCATCCCAAGGGGAGTACAAAAGTGCAACAACATGGCAGCTTTCACAGCTTTTTCCTTGGCACCATCCCTATACCTAGGCTGATTTATCTGCCTAGGGTTAGGGTTAGGGTTCAGCCTAGGGCTTGGATTTCTTTAACCAGGAAGCCCTGAGTTCCAGGCTTACTTCATCTGCCAAAGGCATCCCAAAGGGAGTGCAGAAGTGCCACAACATGGCTGCTTTCACGGCTTTTCCCTTAGGAAGAACCCTAATACCCGGCTGATTTACCTTCCTAGGGTTACTGTTAGGCTTAGGCCTAGGACTTTTAAAACCAGGAAGCCCTGGGCTCCAGGCACACTGCAGCTGCAAAAGGCATCCCAAGGGGAGCGCAAAAGTGACGCAACTTGGCTGCCACCACTGATATTTCCATGAGACCATCCCGAACCATAGGCTGATTTTCCTTCCTAGGGTTAAGGTTTGAGTTACGCCTAGGGTAAGGGTTCTATTAACCAGAAAGCCCTGAGTTCCAAGAACACAGCAGCTGCGAAGGACTAGCCAAGAAGAGCGCAAAAGTACCACAACATGCCTGCCTCCACAGCTTTTTCCTTGGGGACATGCCTAATTCCTGGCTGATTTGCCTTTCTCGTCTTAGGGTTGGGGTTCGGCCTAGGGCTAGGATTTTTAAAAGCAGGAAGCCCTGAGTTCCAGGCACACTGGAGCTGTGAAAGGCATCCAAAAGGGAGTGCAAAAGTGCCACAACATGGCTGCTTTCACGGCTTTTTCCTTGGCAAGAAGCCTAACATCAGGCTGATTTACTTTCCCAGAGTTACTGTTAGGCTTAGGCCTAGGGCTAGGATTTTTGAAACTAGGAGGCCCTTAGCTCCAGGCACACTGCAGCTGTTCAAGGCATCCCAAGGGGAGTACAAAAGTGCAACAACATGGCAGCTTTCACAGCTTTTTCCTTGGCACCATCCCTATACCTAGGCTGATTTATCTGCCTAGGGTTCGGGTTAGGGTTCAGCCTAGGGCTTGGATTTCTTTAACCAGGAAGCCCTGAGTTCCAGGCTTACTTCATCTGCCAAAGGCATCCCAAAGGGAGTGCAGAAGTGCCACAACATGGCTGCTTTCACGGCTTTTTCCTTGGCAAGAAGCCTAACATCAGGCTGATTTACTTTCCCAGGGTTACTGTTAGGCTTAGGCCTAGGGCTAGGATTTTTGAAACTAGGAAGCCCTTAGCTCCAGGCACACTGCAGCTGTTCAAGGCATCCCAAGGGGAGTACAAAAGTGCAACAACATGGCAGCTTTCACAGCTTTTTCCTTGGCACCATCCCTATACCTAGGCTGATTTATCTGCCTAGGGTTAGGGTTAGGGTTCAGCCTAGGGCTTGAATTTTTTTAACCAGGAAGCCCTGAGTTCCAGGCTTACTTCATCTGCCAAAGGCATCCCAAAGGGAGTGCAGAAGTGCCACAACATGGCTGCTTTCACGGCTTTTCCCTTAGGAAGAACCCTAATACCCGGCTGATTTACCTTCCTAGGGTTACTGTTAGGCTTAGGCCTAGGACTTTTAAAACCAGGAAGCCCTGGGCTCCAGGCACACTGCAGCTGCAAAAGGCATCCCAAGGGGAGCGCAAAAGTGACGCAACTTGGCTGCCACCACTGATATTTCCATGAGACCATCCCGAACCATAGGCTGATTTTCCTTCCTAGGGTTAAGGTTTGAGTTACGCCTAGGGTAAGGGTTCTATTAACCAGAAAGCCCTGAGTTCCAAGAACACAGCAGCTGCGAAGGACTAGCCAAGAAGAGCGCAAAAGTACCACAACATGCCTGCCTCCACAGCTTTTTCCTTGGGGACATGCCTAATTCCTGGCTGATTTGCCTTTCTCGTCTTAGGGTTGCGGTTCGGCCTAGGGCTAGGATTTTTAAAAGCAGGAAGCCCTGAGTTCCAGGCACACTGGAGCTGTGAAAGGCATCCAAAAGGGAGTGCAAAAGTGCCACAACATGGCTGTTTCACGGCTTTTTCCTTGGCAAGACGCCTAACACCAGGCTGACTTACCTTCCCAGGGTTACTATTAGGCTTAGGCCTAGGGCTAGGATTTTTAAAACTAGGAAGCCCTTAGCTCCAGGCACACTGCAGCTGTTCAAGGCATCCCAAGGGGAGTACAAAAGTGCAACAACATGGCAGCTTTCACAGCTTTTTCCTTGGCACCATCCCTATACCTAGGATGATTTATCTGCCTAGGGTTAGGGTTAGGGTTCAGCCTAGGGCTTGGATTTCTTTAACCAGGAAGCCCTGAGTTCCAGGCTTACTTCATCTGCCAAAGGCATCCCAAAGGGAGTGCAGAAGTGCCACAACATGGCTGCTTTCACGGCTTTTCCCTTAGGAAGAACCCTAATACCCGGCTGATTTACCTTCCTAGGGTTACTGTTAGGCTTAGGCCTAGGACTTTTAAAACCAGGAAGCCCTGGGCTCCAGGCACACTGCAGCTGCGAAAGGCATCCCAAGGGGAGCGCAAAAGTGACGCAACTTGGCTGCCACCACTGATATTTCCATGAGACCATCCCGAACCATAGGCTGATTTTCCTTCCTAGGGTTAAGGTTTGAGTTACGCCTAGGGTAAGGGTCTATTAACCAGAAAGCCCTGAGTTCCAAGAACACAGCAGCTGCGAAGGACTAGCCAAGAAGAGCGCAAAAGTACCACAACATGCCTGCCTCCACAGCTTTTTCCTTGGGGACATGCCTAATTCCTGGCTGATTTGCCTTTCTCGTCTAAGGGTTGGGGTTCAGCCTAGGGCTAGGATTTTTAAAATCAGGAAGCCCTGAGTTCCAGGCACACTGGAGCTGTGAAAGGCATCCAAAAGGGAGTGCAAAAGTGCCACAACATGGCTGCTTTCACGGCTTTTTCCTTGGCAAGAAGCCTAACACCAGGCTGACATACTTTCCCAGGGTTACTGTTAGGCTTAGGCCTAGGGCTAGGATTTTTGAAACTAGGAAGCCCTGGGCTCCAGGCACACTGCAGCTGTTCAAGGCATCCCAAGGGGAGTACAAAAGTGCAACAACATGGCAGCTTTCACAGCTTTTTCCTTGGCACCATCCCTATACCTAGGCTGATTTATCTGCCTAGGGTTAGGGTTAGGGTACAGCCTAGGGCTTGGATTTCTTTAACCAGGAAGCCCTGAGTTCCAGGCTTACTTCATCTGCCAAAGGCATCCCAAAGGGAGTGCAGAAGTGCCACAACATGGCTGCTTTCACGGCTTTTCCCTTAGGAAGAACCCTAATACCCGGCTGATTTACCTTCCTAGGGTTACTGTTAGGCTTAGGCCTAGGACTTTTAAAACCAGGAAGCCCTGGGCTCCAGGCACACTGCAGCTGCAAAAGGCATCCCAAGGGGAGCGCAAAAGTGACGCAACTTGGCTGCCACCACTGATATTTCCATGAGACCATCCCGAACCATAGGCTGATTTTCCTTCCTAGGGTTAAGGTTTGAGTTACGCCTAGGGTAAGGGTTCTATTAACCAGAAAGCCCTGAGTTCCAAGAACACAGCAGCTGCGAAGGACTAGCCAAGAAGAGCGCAAAAGTACCACAACATGCCTGCCTCCACAGCTTTTTCCTTGGGGACATGCCTAATTCCTGGCTGATTTGCCTTTCTCGTCTTAGGGTTGGGGTTCGGCCTAGGGCTAGGATTTTTAAAAGCAGGAAGCCCTGAGTTCCAGGCACACTGGAGCTGTGAAAGGCATCCAAAAGGGAGTGCAAAAGTGCCACAACATGGCTGCTTTCACGGCTTTTTCCTTGGCAAGAAGCCTAACATCAGGCTGATTTACTTTCCCAGGGTTACTGTTAGGCTTAGGCCTAGGGCTAGGATTTTTGAAACTAGGAAGCCCTTAGCTCCAGGCACACTGCAGCTGTTCAAGGCATCCCAAGGGGAGTACAAAAGTGCAGCAACATGGCAGCTTTCACAGCTTTTTCCTCGCCACCATCCCTATACCTAGGCTGATTTATCTGCCTAGGGTTAGGGTTAGGGTTCAGCCTAGGGCTTGGATTTCTAAAACCAGGAAGCCCTGAGTTCCAGGCTTACTTCATCTGCCAAAGGCATCCCAAAGGGAGTGCAGAAGTGCCACAACATGGCTGCTTTCACGGCTTTTTCCTTGGCAAGAAGCCTAACACCAGGCTGACATACTTTCCCAGGGTTACTGTTAGGCTTAGGCCTAGGGCTAGGATTTTTGAAACTAGGAAGCCCTTAGCTCCAGGCACACTGCAGCTGTTCAAGGCATCCCAAGGGGAGTACAAAAGTGCAACAACATGGCAGCTTTCACAGCTTTTTCCTTGGCACCATCCCTATACCTAGGCTGATTTATCTGCCTAGGGTTAGGGTTAGGGTTCAGCCTAGGGCTTGGATTTCTTTAACCAGGAAGCCCTGAGTTCCAGGCTTACTTCATCTGCCAAAGGCATCCCAAAGGGAGTGCAGAAGTGCCACAACATGACTGCTTTCACGGCTTTTTCCTTGGCAAGAAGCCTAACATCAGGCTGATTTACTTTCCCAGGGTTACTGTTAGGCTTAGGCCTAGGGCTAGGATTTTTGAAACTAGGAAGCCCTGGGCTCCAGGCACACTGCAGCTGTTCAAGGCATCCCAAGGGGAGTACAAAAGTGCAACAACATGGCAGCTTTCACAGCTTTTTCCTTGGCACCATCCCTATACCTAGGCTGATTTATCTGCCTAGGGTTAGGGTTAGGGTTCAGCCTAGGGCTTGGATTTCTTTAACCAGGAAGCCCTGAGTTCCAGGCTTACTTCATCTGCCAAAGGCATCCCAAAGGGAGTGCAGAAGTGCCACAACATGGCTGCTTTCACGGCTTTTCCCTTAGGAAGAACCCTAATACCCGGCTGATTTACCTTCCTAGGGTTACTGTTAGGCTTAGGCCTAGGACTTTTAAAACCAGGAAGCCCTGGGCTCCAGGCACACTGCAGCTGCAAAAGGCATCCCAAGGGGAGCGCAAAAGTGACGCAACTTGGCTGCCACCACTGATATTTCCATGAGACCATCCCGAACCATAGGCTGATTTTCCTTCCTAGGGTTAAGGTTTGAGTTACGCCTAGGGTAAGGGTTCTATTAACCAGAAAGCCCTGAGTTCCAAGAACACAGCAGCTGCGAAGGACTAGCCAAGAAGAGCGCAAAAGTACCACAACATACCTGCCTCCACAGCTTTTTCCTTGGGGACATGCCTAATTCCTGGCTGATTTGCCTTTCTCGTCTTAGGGTTGCGGTTCGGCCTAGGGCTAGGATTTTTAAAAGCAGGAAGCCCTGAGTTCCAGGCACACTGGAGCTGTGAAAGGCATCCAAAAGGGAGTGCAAAAGTGCCACAACATGGCTGTTTCACGGCTTTTTCCTTGGCAAGAAGCCTAACATCAGGCTGATTTACTTTCCCAGGGTTACTGTTAGGCTTAGGCCTAGGGCTAGGAGTTTTGAAACTAGGAAGCCCTGGGCTCCAGGCACACTGCAGCTGTTCAAGGCATCCCAAGGGGAGTACAAAAGTGCAGCAACATGGCAGCTTTCACAGCTTTTTCCTCGCCACCATCCCTATACCTAGGCTGATTTATCTGCCTAGGGTTAGGGTTAGGGTTCAGCCTAGGGCTTGGATTTCTAAAACCAGGAAGCCCTGAGTTCCAGGCTTACTTCATCTGCCAAAGGCATCCCAAAGGGAGTGCAGAAGTGCCACAACATGGCTGCTTTCACGGCTTTTTCCTTGGCAAGAAGCCTAACATCAGGCTGATTTACTTTCCCAGGGTTACTGTTAGGCTTAGGCCTAGGGCTAGGATTTTTGAAACTAGGAAGCCCTTAGCTCCAGGCACACTGCAGCTGTTCAAGGCATCCCAAGGGGAGTACAAAAGTGCAACATCATGGCAGCTTTCACAGCTTTTTCCTTGGCACCATCCCTATACCTAGGCTGATTTATCTGCCTAGGGTTAGGGTTAGGGTTCAGCCTAGGGCTTGGATTTCTTTAACCAGGAAGCCCTGAGTTCCAGGCTTACTTCATCTGCCAAAGGCATCCCAAAGGGAGTGCAGAAGTGCCACAACATGGCTGCTTTCACGGCTTTTTCCTTGGCAAGAAGCCTAACATCAGGCTGATTTACTTTCCCAGGGTTACTGTTAGGCTTAGGCCTAGGGCTAGGATTTTTGAAACTAGGAAGCCCTTAGCTCCAGGCACACTGCAGCTGTTCAAGGCATCCCAAGGGGAGTACAAAAGTGCAACAACATGGCAGCTTTCACAGCTTTTTCCTTGGCACCATCCCTATACCTAGGCTGATTTATCTGCCTAGGGTTAGGGTTAGGGTTCAGCCTAGGGCTTGGATTTCTTTAACCAGGAAGCCCTGAGTTCCAGGCTTACTTCATCTGCCAAAGGCATCCCAAAGGGAGTGCAGAAGTGCCACAACATGGCTGCTTTCACGGCTTTTCCCTTAGGAAGAACCCTAATACCCGGCTGATTTACCTTCCTAGGGTTACTGTTAGGCTTAGGCCTAGGACTTTTAAAACCAGGAAGCCCTGGGCTCCAGGCACACTGCAGCTGCAAAAGGCATCCCAAGGGGAGCGCAAAAGTGACGCAACTTGGCTGCCACCACTGATATTTCCATGAGACCATCCCGAACCATAGGCTGATTTTCCTTCCTAGGGTTAAGGTTTGAGTTACGCCTAGGGTAAGGGTCTATTAACCAGAAAGCCCTGAGTTCCAAGAACACAGCAGCTGCGAAGGACTAGCCAAGAAGAGCGCAAAAGTACCACAACATACCTGCCTCCACAGCTTTTTCCTTGGGGACATGCCTAATTCCTGGCTGATTTGCCTTTCTCGTCTTAGGGTTGGGGTTCGGCCTAGGGCTAGGATTTTTAAAAGCAGGAAGCCCTGAGTTCCAGGCACACTGGAGCTGTGAAAGGCATCCAAAAGGGAGTGCAAAAGTGCCACAACATGGCTGCTTTCACGGCTTTTTCCTTGGCAAGAAGCCTAACATCAGGCTGATTTACTTTCCCAGGGTTACTGTTAGGCTTAGGCCTAGGGCTAGGATTTTTGAAACTAGGAAGCCCTGGGCTCCAGGCACACTGCAGCTGTTCAAGGCATCCCAAGGGGAGTACAAAAGTGCAACAACATGGCAGCTTTCACAGCTTTTTCCTTGGCACCATCCCTATACCTAGGCTGATTTATCTGCCTAGGGTTAGGGTTAGGGTTCAGCCTAGGGCTTGGATTTCTTTAACCAGGAAGCCCTGAGTTCCAGGCTTACTTCATCTGCCAAAGGCATCCCAAAGGGAGTGCAGAAGTGCCACAACATGGCTGCTTTCACGGCTTTTCCCTTAGGAAGAACCCTAATACCCGGCTGATTTACCTTCCTAGGGTTACTGTTAGGCTTAGGCCTAGGACTTTTAAAACCAGGAAGCCCTGGGCTCCAGGCACACTGCAGCTGCAAAAGGCATCCCAAGGGGAGCGCAAAAGTGACGCAACTTGGCTGCCACCACTGATATTTCCATGAGACCATCCCGAACCATAGGCTGATTTTCCTTCCTAGGGTTAAGGTTTGAGTTACGCCTAGGGTAAGGGTTCTATTAACCAGAAAGCCCTGAGTTCCAAGAACACAGCAGCTGCGAAGGACTAGCCAAGAAGAGCGCAAAAGTACCACAACATGCCTGCCTCCACAGCTTTTTCCTTGGGGACATGCCTAATTCCTGGCTGATTTGCCTTTCTCGTCTTAGGGTTGCGGTTCGGCCTAGGGCTAGGATTTTTAAAAGCAGGAAGCCCTGAGTTCCAGGCACACTGGAGCTGTGAAAGGCATCCAAAAGGGAGTGCAAAAGTGCCACAACATGGCTGCTTTCACGGCTTTTTCCTTGGCAAGAAGCCTAACAGCAGGCTGATTTACCTTCCCAGGGTTACTGTTAGGCTTAGGCCTAGGGCTAGGATTTTTAAAACTAGGAAGCCCTGGGCTCCAGGCACACTGCAGCTGTTCAAGGCATCCCAAGGGGAGTACAAAAGTGCAACAACATGGCAGCTTTCACAGCTTTTTCCTTGGCACCATCCCTATACCTAGGCTGATTTATCTGCCTAGGGTTAGGGTTAGGGTTCAGCCTAGGGCTTGGATTTCTTTAACCAGGAAGCCCTGAGTTCCAGGCTTACTTCATCTGCCAAAGGCATCCCAAAGGGAGTGCAGAAGTGCCACAACATGGCTGCTTTCACGGCTTTTTCCTTGGCAAGAAGCCTAACATCAGGCTGATTTACTTTCCCAGGGTTACTGTTAGGCTTAGGCCTAGGGCTAGGATTTTTGAAACTAGGAAGCCCTTAGCTCCAGGCACACTGCAGCTGTTCAAGGCATCCCAAGGGGAGTACAAAAGTGCAACAACATGGCAGCTTTCACAGCTTTTTCCTTGGCACCATCCCTATACCTAGGCTGATTTATCTGCCTAGGGTTAGGGTTAGGGTTCAGCCTAGGGCTTGGATTTCTTTAACCAGGAAGCCCTGAGTTCCAGGCTTACTTCATCTGCCAAAGGCATCCCAAAGGGAGTGCAGAAGTGCCACAACATGGCTGCTTTCACGGCTTTTTGCTTGGCAAGAAGCCTAACATCAGGCTGATTTACTTTCCCAGGGTTACTGTTAGGCTTAGGCCTAGGGCTAGGATTTTTGAAACTAGGAAGCCCTTAGCTCCAGGCACACTGCAGCTGTTCAAGGCATCCCAAGGGGAGTACAAAAGTGCAACAACATGGCAGCTTTCACAGCTTTTTCCTTGGCACCATCCCTATACCTAGGCTGATTTATCTGCCTAGGGTTAGGGTTAGGGTTCAGCCTAGGGCTTGAATTTTTTTTACCAGGAAGCCCTGAGTTCCAGGCTTACTTCATCTGCCAAAGGCATCCCAAAGGGAGTGCAGAAGTGCCACAACATGGCTGCTTTCACGGCTTTTCCCTTAGGAAGAACCCTAATACCCGGCTGATTTACCTTCCTAGGGTTACTGTTAGGCTTAGGCCTAGGACTTTTAAAACCAGGAAGCCCTGGGCTCCAGGCACACTGCAGCTGCAAAAGGCATCCCAAGGGGAGCGCAAAAGTGACGCAACTTGGCTGCCACCACTGATATTTCCATGAGACCATCCCGAACCATAGGCTGATTTTCCTTCCTAGGGTTAAGGTTTGAGTTACGCCTAGGGTAAGGGTCTATTAACCAGAAAGCCCTGAGTTCCAAGAACACAGCAGCTGCGAAGGACTAGCCAAGAAGAGCGCAAAAGTACCACAACATGCCTGCCTCCACAGCTTTTTCCTTGGGGACATGCCTAATTCCTGGCTGATTTGCCTTTCTCGTCTTAGGGTTGGGGTTCGGCCTAGGGCTAGGATTTTTAAAAGCAGGAAGCCCTGAGTTCCAGGCACACTGGAGCTCTGAAAGGCATCCAAAAGGGAGTGCAAAAGTGCCACAACATGGCTGCTTTCACGGCTTTTTCCTTGGCAAGAAACCTAACATCAGGCTGATTTACTTTCCCAGGGTTACTGTTAGGCTTAGGCCTAGGGCTAGGATTTTTGAAACTAGGAAGCCCTGGGCTCCAGGCACACTGCAGCTGTTCAAGGCATCCCAAGGGGAGTACAAAAGTGCAACAACATGGCAGCTTTCACAGCTTTTTCCTTGGCACCATCCCTATACCTAGGCTGATTTATCTGCCTAGGGTTAGGGTTAGGGTTCAGCCTAGGGCTTGGATTTCTTTAACCAGGAAGCCCTGAGTTCCAGGCTTACTTCATCTGCCAAAGGCATCCCAAAGGGAGTGCAGAAGTGCCACAACATGGCTGCTTTCACGGCTTTTTCCTTGGCAAGAAGCCTAACATCAGGCTGATTTACTTTCCCAGGGTTACTGTTAGGCTTAGGCCTAGGGCTAGGATTTTTGAAACTAGGAAGCCCTTAGCTCCAGGCACACTGCAGCTGTTCAAGGCATCCCAAGGGGAGTACAAAAGTGCAACAACATGGCAGCTTTCACAGCTTTTTCCTTGGCACCATCCCTATACCTAGGCTGATTTATCTGCCTAGGGTTAGGGTTAGGGTTCAGCCTAGGGCTTGGATTTCTTTAACCAGGAAGCCCTGAGTTCCAGGCTTACTTCATCTGCCAAAGGCATCCCAAAGGGAGTGCAGAAGTGCCACAACATGGCTGCTTTCACGGCTTTTCCCTTAGGAAGAACCCTAATACCCGGCTGATTTACCTTCCTAGGGTTACTGTTAGGCTTAGGCCTAGGACTTTTAAAACCAGGAAGCCCTGGGCTCCAGGCACACTGCAGCTGCGAAAGGCATCCCAAGGGGAGCGCAAAAGTGACGCAACTTGGCTGCCACCACTGATATTTCCATGAGACCATCCCGAACCATAGGCTGATTTTCCTTCCTAGGGTTAAGGTTTGAGTTACGCCTAGGGTAAGGGTCTATTAACCAGAAAGCCCTGAGTTCCAAGAACACAGCAGCTGCGAAGGACTAGCCAAGAAGAGCGCAAAAGTACCACAACATGCCTGCCTCCACAGCTTTTTCCTTGGGGACATGCCTAATTCCTGGCTGATTTGCCTTTCTCGTCTTAGGGTTGGGGTTCGGCCTAGGGCTAGGATTTTTAAAATCAGGAAGCCCTGAGTTCCAGGCACACTGGAGCTGTGAAAGGCATCCAAAAGGGAGTGCAAAAGTGCCACAACATGGCTGCTTTCACGGCTTTTTCCTTGGCAAGAAGCCTAACATCAGGCTGACATACTTTCCCAGGGTTACTGTTAGGCTTAGGCCTAGGGCTAGGATTTTTGAAACTAGGAAGCCCTGGGCTCCAGGCACACTGCAGCTGTTCAAGGCATCCCAAGGGGAGTACAAAAGTGCAACAACATGGCAGCTTTCACAGCTTTTTCCTTGGCACCATCCCTATACCTAGGCTGATTTATCTGCCTAGGGTTAGGGTTAGGGTTCAGCCTAGGGCTTGGATTTCTTTAACCAGGAAGCCCTGAGTTCCAGGCTTACTTCATCTGCCAAAGGCATCCCAAAGGGAGTGCAGAAGTGCCACAACATGGCTGCTTTCACGGCTTTTCCCTTAGGAAGAACCCTAATACCCGGCTGATTTACCTTCCTAGGGTTACTGTTAGGCTTAGGCCTAGGACTTTTAAAACCAGGAAGCCCTGGGCTCCAGGCACACTGCAGCTGCGAAAGGCATCCCAAGGGGAGCGCAAAAGTGACGCAACTTGGCTGCCACCACTGATATTTCCATGAGACCATCCCGAACCATAGGCTGATTTTCCTTCCTAGGGTTAAGGTTTGAGTTACGCCTAGGGTAAGGGTTCTATTAACCAGAAAGCCCTGAGTTCCAAGAACACAGCAGCTGCGAAGGACTAGCCAAGAAGTGCGCAAAAGTACCACAACATGCCTGCCTCCACAGCTTTTTCCTTGGGGACATGCCTAATTCCTGGCTGATTTGCCTTTCTCGTCTTAGGGTTGCGGTTCGGCCTAGGGCTAGGATTTTTAAAAGCAGGAAGCCCTGAGTTCCAGGCACACTGGAGCTGTGAAAGGCATCCAAAAGGGAGTGCAAAAGTGCCACAACATGGCTGTTTCACGGCTTTTTCCTTGGCAAGAAGCCTAACATCAGGCTGATTTACTTTCCCAGGGTTACTGTTAGGCTTAGGCCTAGGGCTAGGAGTTTTGAAACTAGGAAGCCCTTAGCTCCAGGCACACTGCAGCTGTTCAAGGCATCCCAAGGGGAGTACAAAAGTGCAGCAACATGGCAGCTTTCACAGCTTTTTCCTTGGCACCATCCCTATACCTAGGCTGATTTATCTGCCTAGGGTTAGGGTTAGGGTTCAGCCTAGGGCTTGGATTTCTTTAACCAGGAAGCCCTGAGTTCCAGGCTTACTTCATCTGCCAAAGGCATCCCAAAGGGAGTGCAGAAGTGCCACAACATGGCTGCTTTCACGGCTTTTTCCTTGGCAAGAAGCCTAACATCAGGCTGATTTACTTTCCCAGGGTTACTGTTAGGCTTAGGCCTAGGGCTAGGATTTTTGAAACTAGGAAGCCCTTAGCTCCAGGCACACTGCAGCTGTTCAAGGCATCCCAAGGGGAGTACAAAAGTGCAACAACATGGCAGCTTTCACAGCTTTTTCCTTGGCACCATCCCTATACCTAGGCTGATTTATCTGCCTAGGGTTAGGGTTAGGGTTCAGCCTAGGGCTTGGATTTCTTTAACCAGGAAGCCCTGAGTTCCAGGCTTACTTCATCTGCCAAAGGCATCCCAAAGGGAGTGCAGAAGTGCCAAAACATGGCTGCTTTCACGGCTTTTTCCTTGGCAAGAAGCCTAACATCAGGCTGATTTACTTTCCCAGGGTTACTGTTAGGCTTAGGCCTAGGGCTAGGATTTTTGAAACTAGGAAGCCCTTAGCTCCAGGCACACTGCAGCTGTTCAAGGCATCCCAAGGGGAGTACAAAAGTGCAACAACATGGCAGCTTTCACAGCTTTTTCCTTGGCACCATCCCTATACCTAGGCTGATTTATCTGCCTAGGGTTAGGGTTAGGGTTCAGCCTAGGGCTTGAATTTTTTTTACCAGGAAGCCCTGAGTTCCAGGCTTACTTCATCTGCCAAAGGCATCCCAAAGGGAGTGCAGAAGTGCCACAACATGGCTGCTTTCACGGCTTTTCCCTTAGGAAGAACCCTAATACCCGGCTGATTTACCTTCCTAGGGTTACTGTTAGGCTTAGGCCTAGGACTTTTAAAACCAGGAAGCCCTGGCCTCCAGGCACACTGCAGCTGCGAAAGGCATCCCAAGGGGAGCGCAAAAGTGACGCAACTTGGCTGCCACCACTGATATTTCCATGAGACCATCCCGAACCATAGGTTGATTTTCCTTCCTAGGGTTAAGGTTTGAGTTACGCCTAGGGTAAGGGTTCTATTAACCAGAAAGCCCTGAGTTCCAAGAACACAGCAGCTGCGAAGGACTAGCCAAGAAGAGCGCAAAAGTACCACAACATGCCTGCCTCCACAGCTTTTTCCTTGGGGACATGCCTAATTCCTGGCTGATTTGCCTTTCTCGTCATAGGGTTGGGGTTCGGCCTAGGGCTAGGATTTTTAAAAGCAGGAAGCCCTGAGTTCCAGGCACACTGGAGCTGTGAAAGGCATCCAAAAGGGAGTGCAAAAGTGCCACAACATGTCTGTTTCACGGCTTTTTCCTTGGCAAGAAGCCTAACATCAGGCTGATTTACTTTCCCAGGGTTACTGTTAGGCTTAGGCCTAGGGCTAGGATTTTTGAAACTAGGAGGCCCTTAGCTCCAGGCACACTGCAGCTGTTCAAGGCATCCCAAGGGGAGTACAAAAGTGCAACAACATGGCAGCTTTCACAGCTTTTTCCTTGGCACCATCCCTATACCTAGGCTGATTTATCTGCCTAGGGTTAGGGTTAGGGTTCAGCCTAGGGCTTGAATTTCTTTAACCAGGAAGCCCTGAGTTCCAGGCTTACTTCATCTGCCAAAGGCATCCCAAAGGGAGTGCAGAAGTGCCACAACATGGCTGCTTTCACGGCTTTTCCCTTAGGAAGAACCCTAATACCCGGCTGATTTACCTTCCTAGGGTTACTGTTAGGCTTAGGCCTAGGACTTTTAAAACCAGGAAGCCCTGGGCTCCAGGCACACTGCAGCTGCAAAAGGCATCCCAAGGGGAGCGCAAAAGTGACGCAACCTGGCTGCCACCACTGATATTTCCATGAGACCATCCCGAACCATAGGCTGATTTTCCTTCCTAGGGTTAAGGTTTGAGTTACGCCTAGGGTAAGGGTCTATTAACCAGAAAGCCCTGAGTTCCAAGAACACAGCAGCTGCGAAGGACTAGCCAAGAAGAGCGCAAAAGTACCACAACATGCCTGCCTCCACAGCTTTTTCCTTGGGGACATGCCTAATTCCTGGCTGATTTGCCTTTCTCGTCTTAGGGTTGGGGTTCGGCCTAGGGCTAGGATTTTTAAAAGCAGGAAGCCCTGAGTTCCAGGCACACTGGAGCTGTGAAAGGCATCCAAAAGGGAGTGCAAAAGTGCCACAACATGGCTGCTTTCACGCCTTTTTCCTTGGCAAGAAGCCTAACACCAGGCTGACATACTTTCCCAGGGTTACTGTTAGGCTTAGGCCTAGGGCTAGGATTTTTGAAACTAGGAAGCCCTGGGCTCCAGGCACACTGCAGCTGTTCAAGGCATCCCAAGGGGAGTACAAAAGTGCAACAACATGGCAGCTTTCACAGCTTTTTCCTTGGCACCATCCCTATACCTAGGCTGATTTATCTGCCTAGGGTTAGGGTTAGGGTTCAGCCTAGGGCTTGGATTTCTTTAACCAGGAAGCCCTGAGTTCCAGGCTTACTTCATCTGCCAAAGGCATCCCAAAGGGAGTGCAGAAGTGCCACAACATGGCTGCTTTCACGGCTTTTCCCTTAGGAAGAACCCTAATACCCGGCTGATTTACCTTCCTAGGGTTACTGTTAGGCTTAGGCCTAGGACTTTTAAAACCAGGAAGCCCTGGGCTCCAGGCACACTGCAGCTGCAAAAGGCATCCCAAGGGGAGCGCAAAAGTGACGCAACTTGGCTGCCACCACTGATATTTCCATGAGACCATCCCGAACCATAGGCTGATTTTCCTTCCTAGGGTTAAGGTTTGAGTTACGCCTAGGGTAAGGGTTCTATTAACCAGAAAGCCCTGAGTTCCAAGAACACAGCAGCTGCGAAGGACAAGCCAAGAAGAGCGCAAAAGTACCACAACATGCCTGCCTCCACAGCTTTTTCCTTGGGGACATGCCTAATTCCTGGCTGATTTGCCTTTCTCGTCTTAGGGTTGCGGTTCGGCCTAGGGCTTGGATTTTCAAAAGCAGGAAGCCCTGAGTTCCAGGCACACTGGAGCTGTGAAAGGCATCCAAAAGGGAGTGCAAAAGTGCCACAACATGGCTGTTTCATGGCTTTTTCCTTGGCAAGAAGCCTAACATCAGGCTGATTTACTTTCCCAGGGTTACTGTTAGGCTTAGGCGTAGGGCTAGGAGTTTTGAAACTAGGAAGCCCTTAGCTCCAGGCACACTGCAGCTGTTCAAGGCATCCCAAGGGGAGTACAAAAGTGCAGCAACATGGCAGCTTTCACAGCTTTTTCCTTGGCACCATCCCTATACCTAGGCTGATTTATCTGCCTAGGGTTAGGGTTAGGGTTCAGCCTAGGGCTTGGATTTCTTTAACCAGGAAGCCCTGAGTTCCAGGCTTACTTCATCTGCCAAAGGCATCCCAAAGGGAGTGCAGAAGTGCCACAACATGGCTGCTTTCACGGCTTTTTCCTTGGCAAGAAGCCTAACATCAGGCTGATTTACTTTCCCAGGGTTACTGTTAGGCTTAGGCCTAGGGCTAGGATTTTTGAAACTAGGAGGCCCTTAGCTCCAGGCACACTGCAGCTGTTCAAGGCATCCCAAGGGGAGTACAAAAGTGCAACAACATGGCAGCTTTCACAGCTTTTTCCTTGGCACCATCCCTATACCTAGGCTGATTTATCTGCCTAGGGTTAGGGTTAGGGTTCAGCCTAGGGCTTGAATTTCTTTAACCAGGAAGCCCTGAGTTCCAGGCTTACTTCATCTGCCAAAGGCATCCCAAAGGGAGTGCAGAAGTGCCACAACATGGCTGCTTTCACGGCTTTTCCCTTAGGAAGAACCCTAATACCCGGCTGATTTACCTTCCTAGGGTTACTGTTAGGCTTAGGCCTAGGACTTTTAAAACCAGGAAGCCCTGGGCTCCAGGCACACTGCAGCTGCAAAAGGCATCCCAAGGGGAGCGCAAAAGTGACGCAACTTGGCTGCCACCACTGATATTTCCATGAGACCATCCCGAACCATAGGCTGATTTTCCTTCCTAGGGTTAAGGTTTGAGTTACGCCTAGGGTAAGGGTCTATTAACCAGAAAGCCCTGAGTTCCAAGAACACAGCAGCTGCGAAGGACTAGCCAAGAAGAGCGCAAAAGTACCACAACATGCCTGCCTCCACAGCTTTTTCCTTGGGGACATGCCTAATTCCTGGCTGATTTGCCTTTCTCGTCTTAGGGTTGCGGTTCGGCCTAGGGCTAGGATTTTTAAAAGCAGGAAGCCCTGAGTTCCAGGCACACTGGAGCTGTGAAAGGCATCCAAAAGGGAGTGCAAAAGTGCCACAACATGGCTGCTTTCACGCCTTTTTCCTTGGCAAGAAGCCTAACACCAGGCTGACATACTTTCCCAGGGTTACTGTTAGGCTTAGGCCTAGGGCTAGGATTTTTGAAACTAGGAAGCCCTGGGCTCCAGGCACACTGCAGCTGTTCAAGGCATCCCAAGGGGAGTACAAAAGTGCAACAACATGGCAGCTTTCACAGCTTTTTCCTTGGCACCATCCCTATACCTAGGCTGATTTATCTGCCTAGGGTTAGGGTTAGGGTTCAGCCTAGGGCTTGGATTTCTTTAACCAGGAAGCCCTGAGTTCCAGGCTTACTTCATCTGCCAAAGGCATCCCAAAGGGAGTGCAGAAGTGCCACAACATGGCTGCTTTCACGGCTTTTCCCTTAGGAAGAACCCTAATACCCGGCTGATTTACCTTCCTAGGGTTACTGTTAGGCTTAGGCCTAGGACTTTTAAAACCAGGAAGCCCTGGGCTCCAGGCACACTGCAGCTGCAAAAGGCATCCCAAGGGGAGCACAAAAGTGACGCAACTTGGCTGCCACCACTGATATTTCCATGAGACCATCCCGAACCATAGGCTGATTTTCCTTCCTAGGGTTAAGGTTTGAGTTACGCCTAGGGTAAGGGTCTATTAACCAGAAAGCCCTGAGTTCCAAGAACACAGCAGCTGCGAAGGACAAGCCAAGAAGAGCGCAAAAGTACCACAACATGCCTGCCTCCACAGCTTTTTCCTTGGGGACATGCCTAATTCCTGGCTGATTTGCCTTTCTCGTCTTAGGGTTGCGGTTCGGCCTAGGGCTTGGATTTTCAAAAGCAGGAAGCCCTGAGTTCCAGGCACACTGGAGCTGTGAAAGGCATCCAAAAGGGAGTGCAAAAGTGCCACAACATGGCTGTTTCATGGCTTTTTCCTTGGCAAGAAGCCTAACATCAGGCTGATTTACTTTCCCAGGGTTACTGTTAGGCTTAGGCCTAGGGCTAGGAGTTTTGAAACTAGGAAGCCCTTAGCTCCAGGCACACTGCAGCTGTTCAAGGCATCCCAAGGGGAGTACAAAAGTGCAGCAACATGGCAGCTTTCACAGCTTTTTCCTTGGCACCATCCCTATACCTAGGCTGATTTATCTGCCTAGGGTTAGGGTTAGGGTTCAGCCTAGGGCTTGGATTTCTTTAACCAGGAAGCCCTGAGTTCCAGGCTTACTTCATCTGCCAAAGGCATCCCAAAGGGAGTGCAGAAGTGCCACAACATGGCTGCTTTCACGGCTTTTTCCTTGGCAAGAAGCCTAACATCAGGCTGATTTACTTTCCCAGGGTTACTGTTAGGCTTAGGCCTAGGGCTAGGAGTTTTGAAACTAGGAAGCCCTTAGCTCCAGGCACACTGCAGCTGTTCAAGGCATCCCAAGGGGAGTACAAAAGTGCAACAACATGGCAGCTTTCACAGCTTTTTCCTTGGCACCATCCCTATACCTAGGCTGATTTATCTGCCTAGGGTTAGGATTAGGGTTCAGCCTAGGGCTTGGATTTCTTTAACCAGGAAGCCCTGAGTTCCAGGCTTACTTCATCTGCCAAAGGCATCCCAAAGGGAGTGCAGAAGTGCCACAACATGGCTGCTTTCACGGCTTTTTCCTTGGCAAGAAGCCTAACATCAGGCTGATTTACTTTCCCAGGGTTACTGTTAGGCTTAGGCCTAGGGCTAGGATTTTTGAAACTAGGAAGCCCTTAGCTCCAGGCACACTGCAGCTGTTCAAGGCATCCCAAGGGGAGTACAAAAGTGCAACAACATGGCAGCTTTCACAGCTTTTTCCTTGGCACCATCCCTATACCTAGGCTGATTTATCTGCCTAGGGTTAGGGTTAGGGTTCAGCCTAGGGCTTGAATTTTTTTAACCAGGAAGCCCTGAGTTCCAGGCTTACTTCATCTGCCAAAGGCATCCCAAAGGGAGTGCAGAAGTGCCACAACATGGCTGCTTTCACGGCTTTTCCCTTAGGAAGAACCCTAATACCCGGCTGATTTACCTTCCTAGGGTTACTGTTAGGCTTAGGCCTAGGACTTTTAAAACCAGGAAGCCCTGGGCTCCAGGCACACTGCAGCTGCGAAAGGCATCCCAAGGGGAGCGCAAAAGTGACGCAACTTGGCTGCCACCACTGATATTTCCATGAGACCATCCCGAACCATAGGTTGATTTTCCTTCCTAGGGTTAAGGTTTGAGTTACGCCTAGGGTAAGGGTTCTATTAACCAGAAAGCCCTGAGTTCCAAGAACACAGCAGCTGCGAAGGACTAGCCAAGAAGAGCGCAAAAGTACCACAACATGCCTGCCTCCACAGCTTTTTCCTTGGGGACATGCCTAATTCCTGGCTGATTTGCCTTTCTCGTCTTAGGGTTGCGGTTCGGCCTAGGGCTAGGATTTTTAAAAGCAGGAAGCCCTGAGTTCCAGGCACACTGGAGCTGTGAAAGGCATCCAAAAGGGAGTGCAAAAGTGCCACAACATGGCTGCTTTCACGGCTTTTTCCTTGGCAAGAAGCCTAACATCAGGCTGATTTACTTTCCCAGGGTTACTGTTAGGCTTAGGCCTAGGGCTAGGATTTTTGAAACTAGGAGGCCCTTAGCTCCAGGCACACTGCAGCTGTTCAAGGCATCCCAAGGGGAGTACAAAAGTGCAACAACATGGCAGCTTTCACAGCTTTTTCCTTGGCACCATCCCTATACCTAGGCTGATTTATCTGCCTAGGGTTAGGGTTAGGGTTCAGCCTAGGGCTTGAATTTCTTTAACCAGGAAGCCCTGAGTTCCAGGCTTACTTCATCTGCCAAAGGCATCGCAAAGGGAGTGCAGAAGTGCCACAACATGGCTGCTTTCACGGCTTTTCCCTTAGGAAGAACCCTAATACCCGGCTGATTTACCTTCCTAGGGTTACTGTTAGGCTTAGGCCTAGGACTTTTAAAACCAGGAAGCCCTGGGCTCCAGGCACACTGCAGCTGCAAAAGGCATCCCAAGGGGAGCGCAAAAGTGACGCAACTTGGCTGCCACCACTGATATTTCCATGAGACCATCCCGAACCATAGGCTGATTTTCCTTCCTAGGGTTAAGGTTTGAGTTACGCCTAGGGTAAGGGTTCTATTAACCAGAAAGCCCTGAGTTCCAAGAACACAGCAGCTGCGAAGGACTAGCCAAGAAGAGCGCAAAAGTACCACAACATGCCTGCCTCCACAGCTTTTTCCTTGGGGACATGCATAATTCCTGGCTGATTTGCCTTTCTCGTCTTAGGGTTGCGGTTCGGCCTAGGGCTTGGATTTTTAAAATCAGGAATCCCTGAGTTCCAGGCACACTGGAGCTGTGAAAGGCATCCAAAAGGGAGTGCAAAAGTGCCACAACATGGCTGCTTTCACGGCTTTTTCCTTGGCAAGAAACCTAACATCAGGCTGATTTACTTTCCCAGGGTTACTGTTAGGCTTAGGCCTAGGGCTAGGATTTTTGAAACTAGGAAGCCCTGGGCTCCAGGCACACTGCAGCTGTTCAAGGCATCCCAAGGGGAGTACAAAAGTGCAACAACATGGCAGCTTTCACAGCTTTTTCCTTGGCACCATCCCTATACCTAGGCTGATTTATCTGCCTAGGGTTAGGGTTAGGGTTCAGCCTAGGGCTTGGATTTCTTTAACCAGGAAGCCCTGAGTTCCAGGCTTACTTCATCTGCCAAAGGCATCCCAAAGGGAGTGCAGAAGTGCCACAACATGGCTGCTTTCACGGCTTTTCCCTTAGGAAGAACCCTAATACCCGGCTGATTTACCTTCCTAGGGTTACTGTTAGGCTTAGGCCTAGGACTTTTAAAACCAGGAAGCCCTGGGCTCCAGGCACACTGCAGCTGCAAAAGGCATCCCAAGGGGAGCGCGAAAGTGACGCAACTTGGCTGCCACCACTGATATTTCCATGAGACCATCCCGAACCATAGGCTGATTTTCCTTCCTAGGGTTAAGGTTTGAGTTACGCCTAGGGTAAGGGTTCTATTAACCAGAAAGCCCTGAGTTCCAAGAACACAGCAGCTGCGAAGGACTAGCCAAGAAGAGCGCAAAAGTACCACAACATGCCTGCCTCCACAGCTTTTTCCTTGGGGACATGCCTAATTCCTGGCTGATTTGCCTTTCTCGTCTTAGGGTTGCGGTTCGGTCTAGGGCTAGGATTTTTAAAAGCAGGAAGCCCTGAGTTCCAGGCACACTGCAGCTGTGAAAGGCATCCAAAAGGGAGTGCAAAAGCGCCACAACATAGCTGCTTTCACGGCTTTTTCCTTGGCAAGAAGCCTAACATCAGGCTGATTTACTTTCCCAGGGTTACTGTTAGGCTTAGGCCTAGGGCTAGGATTTTTGAAATTAGGAAGCCCTGGGCTCCAGGCACACTGCAGCTGTTCAAGGCATCCCAAGGGGAGTACAAAAGTGCAACAACATGGCAGCTTTCACAGCTTTTTCCTTGGCACCATCCCTATACCTAGGCTGATTTATCTGCCTAGGGTTAGGGTTAGGGTTCAGCCTAGGGCTTGGATTTCTTTAACCAGGAAGCCCTGAGTTCCAGGCTTACTTCATCTGCCAAAGGCATCCCAAAGGGAGTGCAGAAGTGCCACAACATGGCTGCTTTCACGGCTTTTCCCTTAGGAAGAACCCTAATACCCGGCTGATTTACTTTCCCAGGGTTACTGTTAGGCTTAGGCCTAGGACTTTTAAAACCAGGAAGCCCTGGGCTCCAGGCACACTGCAGCTGCAAAAGGCATCCCAAGGGGAGCGCAAAAGTGACGCAACTTGGCTGCCACCACTGATATTTCCATGAGACCATCCCGAACCATAGGTTGATTTTCCTTCCTAGGGTTAAGGTTTGAGTTACGCCTAGGGTAAGGGTTCTATTAACCAGAAAGCCCTGAGTTCCAAGAACACAGCAGCTGCGAAGGACTAGCCAAGAAGAGCGCAAAAGTACCACAACATGCCTGCCTCCACAGCTTTTTCCTTGGGGACATGCCTAATTCCTGGCTGATTTGCCTTTCTCGTCTTAGGGTTGCGGTTCGGCCTAGGGCTAGGATTTTTAAAAGCAGGAAGCCCTGAGTTCCAGGCACACTGGAGCTGTGAAAGGCATCCAAAAGGGAGTGCAAAAGTGCCACAACATGGCTGCTTTCACGGCTTTTTCCTTGGCAAGAAGCCTAACATCAGGCTGATTTACTTTCCCAGGGTTACTGTTAGGCTTAGGCCTAGGGCTAGGAGTTTTGAAACTAGGAAGCCCTGGGCTCCAGGCACACTGCAGCTGTTCAAGGCATCCCAAGGGGAGTACAAAAGTGCAACAACATGGCAGCTTTCACAGCTTTTTCCTTGGCACCATCCCTATACCTAGGCTGATTTATCTGCCTAGGGTTAGGGTTAGGGTTCAGCCTAGGGCTTGGATTTCTTTAACCAGGAAGCCCTGAGTTCCAGGCTTACTTCATCTGCCAAAGGCATCCCAAAGGGAGTGCAGAAGTGCCACAACATGGCTGCTTTCACGGCTTTTCCCTTAGGAAGAACCCTAATACCCGGCTGATTTACCTTCCTAGGGTTACTGTTAGGCTTAGGCCTAGGACTTTTAAAACCAGGAAGCCCTGGGCTCCAGGCACACTGCAGCTGCAAAAGGCATCCCAAGGGGAGCGCAAAAGTGACGCAACTTGGCTGCCACCACTGATATTTCCATGAGACCATCCCGAACCATAGGCTGATTTTCCTTCCTAGGGTTAAGGTTTGAGTTACGCCTAGGGTAAGAGTTCTATTAACCAGAAAGCCCTGAGTTCCAAGAACACAGCAGCTGCGAAGGACTAGCCAAGAAGAGCGCAAAAGTACCACAACATGCCTGCCTCCACAGCTTTTTCCTTGGGGACATGCCTAATTCCTGGCTGATTTGCCTTTCTCGTCTTAGGGTTGGGGTTCGGCCTAGGGCTAGGATTTTTAAAAGCAGGAAGCCCTGAGTTCCAGGCACACTGCAGCTGTGAAAGGCATCCAAAAGGGAGTGCAAAAGTGCCACAACATGGCTGCTTTCACGGCTTTTTCCTTGGCAAGAAACCTAACATCAGGCTGACATACTTTCCCAGGGTTACTGTTAGGCTTAGGCCTAGGGCTAGGATTTTTGAAACTAGGAAGCCCTGGGCTCCAGGCACACTGCAGCTGTTCAAGGCATCCCAAGGGGAGTACAAAAGTGCAACAACATGGCAGCTTTCACAGCTTTTTCCTTGGCACCATCCCTATACCTAGGCTGATTTATCTGCCTAGGGTTAGGGTTAGGGTTCAGCCTAGGGCTTGGATTTCTTTAACCAGGAAGCCCTGAGTTCCAGGCTTACTTCATCTGCCAAAGGCATCCCAAAGGGAGTGCAGAAGTGCCACAACATGGCTGCTTTCACGGCTTTTCCCTTAGGAAGAACCCTAATACCCGGCTGATTTACCTTCCTAGGGTTACTGTTAGGCTTAGGCCTAGGACTTTTAAAACCAGGAAGCCCTGGGCTCCAGGCACACTGCAGCTGCAAAAGGCATCCCAAGGGGAGCGCAAAAGTGACGCAACTTGGCTGCCACCACTGATATTTCCATGAGACCATCCCGAACCATAGGCTGATTTTCCTTCCTAGGGTTAAGGTTTGAGTTACGCCTAGGGTAAGGGTTCTATTAACCAGAAAGCCCTGAGTTCCAAGAACACAGCAGCTGCGAAGGACAAGCCAAGAAGAGCGCAAAAGTACCACAACATGCCTGCCTCCACAGCTTTTTCCTTGGGGACATGCCTAATTCCTGGCTGATTTGCCTTTCTCGTCTTAGGGTTGCGGTTCGGCCTAGGGCTTGGATTTTCAAAAGCAGGAAGCCCTGAGTTCCAGGCACACTGGAGCTGTGAAAGGCATCCAAAAGGGAGTGCAAAAGTGCCACAACATGGCTGTTTCATGGCTTTTTCCTTGGCAAGAAGCCTAACATCAGGCTGATTTACTTTCCCAGGGTTACTGTTAGGCTTAGGCCTAGGGCTAGGAGTTTTGAAACTAGGAAGCCCTTAGCTCCAGGCACACTGCAGCTGTTCAAGGCATCCCAAGGGGAGTACAAAAGTGCAACAACATGGCAGCTTTCACAGCTTTTTCCTTGGCACCATCCCTATACCTAGGCTGATTTATCTGCCTAGGGTTAGGATTAGGGTTCAGCCTAGGGCTTGGATTTCTTTAACCAGGAAGCCCTGAGTTCCAGGCTTACTTCATCTGCCAAAGGCATCCCAAAGGGAGTGCAGAAGTGCCACAACATGGCTGCTTTCACGGCTTTTTCCTTGGCAAGAAGCCTAACATCAGGCTGATTTACTTTCCCAGGGTTACTGTTAGGCTTAGGCCTAGGGCTAGGATTTTTGAAACTAGGAAGCCCTTAGCTCCAGGCACACTGCAGCTGTTCAAGGCATCCCAAGGGGAGTACAAAAGTGCAACAACATGGCAGCTTTCACAGCTTTTTCCTTGGCACCATCCCTATACCTAGGCTGATTTATCTGCCTAGGGTTAGGGTTAGGGTTCAGCCTAGGGCTTGAATTTTTTTAACCAGGAAGCCCTGAGTTCCAGGCTTACTTCATCTGCCAAAGGCATCCCAAAGGGAGTGCAGAAGTGCCACAACATGGCTGCTTTCACGGCTTTTCCCTTAGGAAGAACCCTAATACCCGGCTGATTTACCTTCCTAGGGTTACTGTTAGGCTTAGGCCTAGGACTTTTAAAACCAGGAAGCCCTGGGCTCCAGGCACACTGCAGCTGCGAAAGGCATCCCAAGGGGAGCGCAAAAGTGACGCAACTTGGCTGCCACCACTGATATTTCCATGAGACCATCCCGAACCATAGGTTGATTTTCCTTCCTAGGGTTAAGGTTTGAGTTACGCCTAGGGTAAGGGTTCTATTAACCAGAAAGCCCTGAGTTCCAAGAACACAGCAGCTGCGAAGGACTAGCCAAGAAGAGCGCAAAAGTACCACAACATGCCTGCCTCCACAGCTTTTTCCTTGGGGACATGCCTAATTCCTGGCTGATTTGCCTTTCTCGTCTTAGGGTTGCGGTTCGGCCTAGGGCTAGGATTTTTAAAAGCAGGAAGCCCTGAGTTCCAGGCACACTGGAGCTGTGAAAGGCATCCAAAAGGGAGTGCAAAAGTGCCACAACATGGCTGCTTTCACGGCTTTTTCCTTGGCAAGAAGCCTAACATCAGGCTGATTTACTTTCCCAGGGTTACTGTTAGGCTTAGGCCTAGGGCTAGGATTTTTGAAACTAGGAGGCCCTTAGCTCCAGGCACACTGCAGCTGTTCAAGGCATCCCAAGGGGAGTACAAAAGTGCAACAACATGGCAGCTTTCACAGCTTTTTCCTTGGCACCATCCCTATACCTAGGCTGATTTATCTGCCTAGGGTTAGGGTTAGGGTTCAGCCTAGGGCTTGAATTTCTTTAACCAGGAAGCCCTGAGTTCCAGGCTTACTTCATCTGCCAAAGGCATCCCAAAGGGAGTGCAGAAGTGCCACAACATGGCTGCTTTCACGGCTTTTCCCTTAGGAAGAACCCTAATACCCAGCTGATTTACCTTCCTAGGGTTACTGTTAGGCTTAGGCCTAGGACTTTTAAAACCAGGAAGCCCTGGGCTCCAGGCACACTGCAGCTGCAAAAGGCATCCCAAGGGGAGCGCAAAAGTGACGCAACTTGGCTGCCACCACTGATATTTCCATGAGACCATCCCGAACCATAGGCTGATTTTCCTTCCTAGGGTTAAGGTTTGAGTTACGCCTAGGGTAAGGGTTCTATTAACCAGAAAGCCCTGAGTTCCAAGAACACAGCAGCTGCGAAGGACTAGCCAAGAAGAGCGCAAAAGTACCACAACATGCCTGCCTCCACAGCTTTTTCCTTGGGGACATGCCTAATTCCTGGCTGATTTGCCTTTCTCGTCTTAGGGTTGCGGTTCGGCCTAGGGCTTGGATTTTTAAAATCAGGAATCCCTGAGTTCCAGGCACACTGGAGCTGTGAAAGGCATCCAAAAGGGAGTGCAAAAGTGCCACAACATGGCTGCTTTCACGGCTTTTTCCTTGGCAAGAAACCTAACATCAGGCTGATTTACTTTCCCAGGGTTACTGTTAGGCTTAGGCCTAGGGCTAGGATTTTTGAAACTAGGAAGCCCTGGGCTCCAGGCACACTGCAGCTGTTCAAGGCATCCCAAGGGGAGTACAAAAGTGCAACAACATGGCAGCTTTCACAGCTTTTTCCTTGGCACCATCCCTATACCTAGGCTGATTTATCTGCCTAGGGTTAGGGTTAGGGTTCAGCCTAGGGCTTGGATTTCTTTAACCAGGAAGCCCTGAGTTCCAGGCTTACTTCATCTGCCAAAGGCATCCCAAAGGGAGTGCAGAAGTGCCACAACATGGCTGCTTTCACGGCTTTTCCCTTAGGAAGAACCCTAATACCCGGCTGATTTACCTTCCTAGGGTTACTGTTAGGCTTAGGCCTAGGACTTTTAAAACCAGGAAGCCCTGGGCTCCAGGCACACTGCAGCTGCAAAAGGCATCCCAAGGGGAGCGCGAAAGTGACGCAACTTGGCTGCCACCACTGATATTTCCATGAGACCATCCCGAACCATAGGCTGATTTTCCTTCCTAGGGTTAAGGTTTGAGTTACGCCTAGGGTAAGGGTTCTATTAACCAGAAAGCCCTGAGTTCCAAGAACACAGCAGCTGCGAAGGACTAGCCAAGAAGAGCGCAAAAGTACCACAACATGCCTGCCTCCACAGCTTTTTCCTTGGGGACATGCCTAATTCCTGGCTGATTTGCCTTTCTCGTCTTAGGGTTGCGGTTCGGTCTAGGGCTAGGATTTTTAAAAGCAGGAAGCCCTGAGTTCCAGGCACACTGGAGCTGTGAAAGGCATCCAAAAGGGAGTGCAAAAGCGCCACAACATAGCTGCTTTCACGGCTTTTTCCTTGGCAAGAAGCCTAACATCAGGCTGATTTACTTTCCCAGGGTTACTGTTAGGCTTAGGCCTAGGGCTAGGATTTTTGAAATTAGGAAGCCCTGGGCTCCAGGCACACTGCAGCTGTTCAAGGCATCCCAAGGGGAGTACAAAAGTGCAACAACATGGCAGCTTTCACAGCTTTTTCCTTGGCACCATCCCTATACCTAGGCTGATTTATCTGCCTAGGGTTAGGGTTAGGGTTCAGCCTAGGGCTTGGATTTCTTTAACCAGGAAGCCCTGAGTTCCAGGCTTACTTCATCTGCCAAAGGCATCCCAAAGGGAGTGCAGAAGTGCCACAACATGGCTGCTTTCACGGCTTTTTCCTTGGCAAGAAGCCTAACATCAGGCTGATTTACTTTCCCAGGGTTACTGTTAGGCTTAGGCCTAGGGCTAGGATTTTTGAAACTAGGAAGCCCTTAGCTCCAGGCACACTGCAGCTGTTCAAGGCATCCCAAGGGGAGTACAAAAGTGCAACAACATGGCAGCTTTCACAGCTTTTTCCTTGGCACCATCCCTATACCTAGGCTGATTTATCTGCCTAGGGTTAGGGTTAGGGTTCAGCCTAGGGCTTGGATTTCTTTAACCAGGAAGCCCTGAGTTCCAGGCTTACTTCATCTGCCAAAGGCATCCCAAAGGGAGTGCAGAAGTGCCACAACATGGCTGCTTTCACGGCTTTTCCCTTAGGAAGAACCCTAATACCCGGCTGATTTACCTTCCTAGGGTTACTGTTAGGCTTAGGCCTAGGACTTTTAAAACCAGGAAGCCCTGGGCTCCAGGCACACTGCAGCTGCAAAAGGCATCCCAAGGGGAGCGCAAAAGTGACGCAACTTGGCTGCCACCACTGATATTTCCATGAGACCATCCCGAACCATAGGTTGATTTTCCTTCCTAGGGTTAAGGTTTGAGTTACGCCTAGGGTAAGGGTTCTATTAACCAGAAAGCCCTGAGTTCCAAGAACACAGCAGCTGCGAAGGACTAGCCAAGAAGAGCGCAAAAGTACCACAACATGCCTGCCTCCACAGCTTTTTCCTTGGGGACATGCCTAATTCCTGGCTGATTTGCCTTTCTCGTCTTAGGGTTGCGGTTCGGCCTAGGGCTAGGATTTTTAAAAGCAGGAAGCCCTGAGTTCCAGGCACACTGGAGCTGTGAAAGGCATCCAAAAGGGAGTGCAAAAGTGCCACAACATGGCTGCTTTCACGGCTTTTTCCTTGGCAAGAAGCCTAACATCAGGCTGATTTACTTTCCCAGGGTTACTGTTAGGCTTAGGCCTAGGGCTAGGAGTTTTGAAACTAGGAAGCCCTGGGCTCCAGGCACACTGCAGCTGTTCAAGGCATCCCAAGGGGAGTACAAAAGTGCAACAACATGGCAGCTTTCACAGCTTTTTCCTTGGCACCATCCCTATACCTAGGCTGATTTATCTGCCTAGGGTTAGGGTTAGGGTTCAGCCTAGGGCTTGGATTTCTTTAACCAGGAAGCCCTGAGTTCCAGGCTTACTTCATCTGCCAAAGGCATCCCAAAGGGAGTGCAGAAGTGCCACAACATGGCTGCTTTCACGGCTTTTCCCTTAGGAAGAACCCTAATACCCGGCTGATTTACCTTCCTAGGGTTACTGTTAGGCTTAGGCCTAGGACTTTTAAAACCAGGAAGCCCTGGGCTCCAGGCACACTGCAGCTGCAAAAGGCATCCCAAGGGGAGCGCAAAAGTGACGCAACTTGGCTGCCACCACTGATATTTCCATGAGACCATCCCGAACCATAGGCTGATTTTCCTTCCTAGGGTTAAGGTTTGAGTTACGCCTAGGGTAAGAGTTCTATTAACCAGAAAGCCCTGAGTTCCAAGAACACAGCAGCTGCGAAGGACTAGCCAAGAAGAGCGCAAAAGTACCACAACATGCCTGCCTCCACAGCTTTTTCCTTGGGGACATGCCTAATTCCTGGCTGATTTGCCTTTCTCGTCTTAGGGTTGGGGTTCGGCCTAGGGCTAGGATTTTTAAAAGCAGGAAGCCCTGAGTTCCAGGCACACTGGAGCTGTGAAAGGCATCCAAAAGGGAGTGCAAAAGTGCCACAACATGGCTGTTTCACGGCTTTTTCCTTGGCAAGAAGCCTAACATCAGGCTGATTTACTTTCCCAGGGTTACTGTTAGGCTTAGGCCTAGGGCTAGGATTTTTGAAACTAGGAAGCCCTTAGCTCCAGGCACACTGCAGCTGTTCAAGGCATCCCAAGGGGAGTACAAAAGTGCAACAACATGGCAGCTTTCACAGCTTTTTCCTTGGCACCATCCCTATACCTAGGCTGATTTATCTGCCTAGGGTTAGGATTAGGGTTCAGCCTAGGGCTTGGATTTCTTTAACCAGGAAGCCCTGAGTTCCAGGCTTACTTCATCTGCCAAAGGCATCCCAAAGGGAGTGCAGAAGTGCCACAACATGGCTGCTTTCACGGCTTTTTCCTTGGCAAGAAGCCTAACATCAGGCTGATTTACTTTCCCAGGGTTACTGTTAGGCTTAGGCCTAGGGCTAGGATTTTTGAAACTAGGAAGCCCTTAGCTCCAGGCACACTGCAGCTGTTCAAGGCATCCCAAGGGGAGTACAAAAGTGCAACAACATGGCAGCTTTCACAGCTTTTTCCTTGGCACCATCCCTATACCTAGGCTGATTTATCTGCCTAGGGTTAGGGTTAGGGTTCAGCCTAGGGCTTGGATTTCTTTAACCAGGAAGCCCTGAGTTCCAGGCTTACTTCATCTGCCAAAGGCATCCCAAAGGGAGTGCAGAAGTGCCACAACATGGCTGCTTTCACGGCTTTTTCCTTGGCAAGAAGCCTAACATCAGGCTGATTTACTTTCCCAGGGTTACTGTTAGGCTTAGGCCTAGGGCTAGGATTTTTGAAACTAGGAAGCCCTTAGCTCCAGGCACACTGCAGCTGTTCAAGGCATCCCAAGGGGAGTACAAAAGTGCAACAACATGGCAGCTTTCACAGCTTTTTCCTTGGCACCATCCCTATACCTAGGCTGATTTATCTGCCTAGGGTTAGGGTTAGGGTTCAGCCTAGGGCTTGGATTTCTTTAACCAGGAAGCCCTGAGTTCCAGGCTTACTTCATCTGCCAAAGGCATCCCAAAGGGAGTGCAGAAGTGCCACAACATGGCTGCTTTCACGGCTTTTCCCTTAGGAAGAACCCTAATACCCGGCTGATTTACCTTCCTAGGGTTACTGTTAGGCTTAGGCCTAGGACTTTTAAAACCAGGAAGCCCTGGGCTCCAGGCACACTGCAGCTGCAAAAGGCATCCCAAGGGGAGCGCAAAAGTGACGCAACTTGGCTGCCACCACTGATATTTCCATGAGACCATCCCGAACCATAGGCTGATTTTCCTTCCTAGGGTTAAGGTTTGAGTTACGCCTAGGGTAAGGGTCTATTAACCAGAAAGCCCTGAGTTCCAAGAACACAGCAGCTGCGAAGGACTAGCCAAGAAGAGCGCAAAAGTACCACAACATGCCTGCCTCCACAGCTTTTTCCTTGGGGACATGCCTAATTCCTGGCTGATTTGCCTTTCTCGTCATAGGGTTGGGGTTCGGCCTAGGGCTAGGATTTTTAAAATCAGGAATCCCTGAGTTCCAGGCACACTGGAGCTGTGAAAGGCATCCAAAAGGGAGTGCAAAAGTGCCACAACATGGCTGCTTTCACGGCTTTTTCCTTGGCAAGAAACCTAACATCAGGCTGATTTACTTTCCCAGGGTTACTGTTAGGCTTAGGCCTAGGGCTAGGATTTTTGAAACTAGGAGGCCCTTAGCTCCAGGCACACTGCAGCTGTTCAAGGCATCCCAAGGGGAGTACAAAAGTGCAACAACATGGCAGCTTTCACAGCTTTTTCCTTGGCACCATCCCTATACCTAGGCTGATTTATCTGCCTAGGGTTAGGGTTAGGGTACAGCCTAGGGCTTGGATTTCTTTAACCAGGAAGCCCTGAGTTCCAGGCTTACTTCATCTGCCAAAGGCATCCCAAAGGGAGTGCAGAAGTGCCACAACATGGCTGCTTTCACGGCTTTTCCCTTAGGAAGAACCCTAATACCCGGCTGATTTACCTTCCTAGGGTTACTGTTAGGCTTAGGCCTAGGACTTTTAAAACCAGGAAGCCCTGGGCTCCAGGCACACTGCAGCTGCAAAAGGCATCCCAAGGGGAGCGCAAAAGTGACGCAACTTGGCTGCCACCACTGATATTTCCATGAGAGCATCCCGAACCATAGGCTGATTTTCCTTCCTAGGGTTAAGGTTTGAGTTACGCCTAGGGTAAGGGTTCTATTAACCAGAAAGCCCTGAGTTCCAAGAACACAGCAGCTGCGAAGGACTAGCCAAGAAGAGCGCAAAAGTACCACAACATGCCTGCCTCCACAGCTTTTTCCTTGGGGACATGCCTAATTCCTGGCTGATTTGCCTTTCTCGTCTTAGGGTTGCGGTTCGGCCTAGGGCTAGGATTTTTAAAAGCAGGAAGCCCTGAGTTCCAGGCACACTGGAGCTGTGAAAGGCATCCAAAACAGAGTGCAAAAGTGCCACAACATGGCTGCTTTCACGGCTTTTTCCTTGGCAAGACGCCTAACATCAGGCTGATTTACTTTCCCAGGGTTACTGTTAGGCTTAGGCCTAGGGCTAGGAGTTTTGAAACTAGGAAGCCCTGGGCTCCAGGCACACTGCAGCTGTTCAAGGCATCCCAAGGGGAGTACAAAAGTGCAACAACATGGCAGCTTTCACAGCTTTTTCCTTGGCACCATCCCTATACCTAGGCTGATTTATCTGCCTAGGGTTAGGGTTAGGGTTCAGCCTAGGGCTTGGATTTCTTTAACCAGGAAGCCCTGAGTTCCAGGCTTACTTCATCTGCCAAAGGCATCCCAAAGGGAGTGCAGAAGTGCCACAACATGGCTGCTTTCACGGCTTTTCCCTTAGGAAGAACCCTAATACCCGGCTGATTTACCTTCCTAGGGTTACTGTTAGGCTTAGGCCTAGGACTTTTAAAACCAGGAAGCCCTGGGCTCCAGGCACACTGCAGCTGCAAAAGGCATCCCAAGGGGAGCGCAAAAGTGACGCAACTTGGCTGCCACCACTGATATTTCCATGAGACCATCCCGAACCATAGGCTGATTTTCCTTCCTAGGGTTAAGGTTTGAGTTACGCCTAGGGTAAGAGTTCTATTAACCAGAAAGCCCTGAGTTCCAAGAACACAGCAGCTGCGAAGGACTAGCCAAGAAGAGCGCAAAAGTACCACAACATGCCTGCCTCCACAGCTTTTTCCTTGGGGACATGCCTAATTCCTGGCTGATTTGCCTTTCTCGTCTTAGGGTTGGGGTTCGGCCTAGGGCTAGGATTTTTAAAAGCAGGAAGCCCTGAGTTCCAGGCACACTGGAGCTGTGAAAGGCATCCAAAAGGGAGTGCAAAAGTGCCACAACATGGCTGTTTCACGGCTTTTTCCTTGGCAAGAAGCCTAACATCAGGCTGATTTACTTTCCCAGGGTTACTGTTAGGCTTAGGCCTAGGGCTAGGATTTTTGAAACTAGGAAGCCCTTAGCTCCAGGCACACTGCAGCTGTTCAAGGCATCCCAAGGGGAGTACAAAAGTGCAACAACATGGCAGCTTTCACAGCTTTTTCCTTGGCACCATCCCTATACCTAGGCTGATTTATCTGCCTAGGGTTAGGATTAGGGTTCAGCCTAGGGCTTGGATTTCTTTAACCAGGAAGCCCTGAGTTCCAGGCTTACTTCATCTGCCAAAGGCATCCCAAAGGGAGTGCAGAAGTGCCACAACATGGCTGCTTTCACGGCTTTTTCCTTGGCAAGAAGCCTAACATCAGGCTGATTTACTTTCCCAGGGTTACTGTTAGGCTTAGGCCTAGGGCTAGGATTTTTGAAACTAGGAAGCCCTTAGCTCCAGGCACACTGCAGCTGTTCAAGGCATCCCAAGGGGAGTACAAAAGTGCAACAACATGGCAGCTTTCACAGCTTTTTCCTTGGCACCATCCCTATACCTAGGCTGATTTATCTGCCTAGGGTTAGGGTTAGGGTTCAGCCTAGGGCTTGGATTTCTTTAACCAGGAAGCCCTGAGTTCCAGGCTTACTTCATCTGCCAAAGGCATCCCAAAGGGAGTGCAGAAGTGCCACAACATGGCTGCTTTCACGGCTTTTTCCTTGGCAAGAAGCCTAACATCAGGCTGATTTACTTTCCCAGGGTTACTGTTAGGCTTAGGCCTAGGGCTAGGATTTTTGAAACTAGGAAGCCCTTAGCTCCAGGCACACTGCAGCTGTTCAAGGCATCCCAAGGGGAGTACAAAAGTGCAACAACATGGCAGCTTTCACAGCTTTTTCCTTGGCACCATCCCTATACCTAGGCTGATTTATCTGCCTAGGGTTAGGGTTAGGGTTCAGCCTAGGGCTTGGATTTCTTTAACCAGGAAGCCCTGAGTTCCAGGCTTACTTCATCTGCCAAAGGCATCCCAAAGGGAGTGCAGAAGTGCCACAACATGGCTGCTTTCACGGCTTTTCCCTTAGGAAGAACCCTAATACCCGGCTGATTTACCTTCCTAGGGTTACTGTTAGGCTTAGGCCTAGGACTTTTAAAACCAGGAAGCCCTGGGCTCCAGGCACACTGCAGCTGCAAAAGGCATCCCAAGGGGAGCGCAAAAGTGACGCAACTTGGCTGCCACCACTGATATTTCCATGAGACCATCCCGAACCATAGGCTGATTTTCCTTCCTAGGGTTAAGGTTTGAGTTACGCCTAGGGTAAGGGTCTATTAACCAGAAAGCCCTGAGTTCCAAGAACACAGCAGCTGCGAAGGACTAGCCAAGAAGAGCGCAAAAGTACCACAACATGCCTGCCTCCACAGCTTTTTCCTTGGGGACATGCCTAATTCCTGGCTGATTTGCCTTTCTCGTCATAGGGTTGGGGTTCGGCCTAGGGCTAGGATTTTTAAAATCAGGAATCCCTGAGTTCCAGGCACACTGGAGCTGTGAAAGGCATCCAAAAGGGAGTGCAAAAGTGCCACAACATGGCTGCTTTCACGGCTTTTTCCTTGGCAAGAAACCTAACATCAGGCTGATTTACTTTCCCAGGGTTACTGTTAGGCTTAGGCCTAGGGCTAGGATTTTTGAAACTAGGAGGCCCTTAGCTCCAGGCACACTGCAGCTGTTCAAGGCATCCCAAGGGGAGTACAAAAGTGCAACAACATGGCAGCTTTCACAGCTTTTTCCTTGGCACCATCCCTATACCTAGGCTGATTTATCTGCCTAGGGTTAGGGTTAGGGTACAGCCTAGGGCTTGGATTTCTTTAACCAGGAAGCCCTGAGTTCCAGGCTTACTTCATCTGCCAAAGGCATCCCAAAGGGAGTGCAGAAGTGCCACAACATGGCTGCTTTCACGGCTTTTCCCTTAGGAAGAACCCTAATACCCGGCTGATTTACCTTCCTAGGGTTACTGTTAGGCTTAGGCCTAGGACTTTTAAAACCAGGAAGCCCTGGGCTCCAGGCACACTGCAGCTGCAAAAGGCATCCCAAGGGGAGCGCAAAAGTGACGCAACTTGGCTGCCACCACTGATATTTCCATGAGAGCATCCCGAACCATAGGCTGATTTTCCTTCCTAGGGTTAAGGTTTGAGTTACGCCTAGGGTAAGGGTTCTATTAACCAGAAAGCCCTGAGTTCCAAGAACACAGCAGCTGCGAAGGACTAGCCAAGAAGAGCGCAAAAGTACCACAACATGCCTGCCTCCACAGCTTTTTCCTTGGGGACATGCCTAATTCCTGGCTGATTTGCCTTTCTCGTCTTAGGGTTGCGGTTCGGCCTAGGGCTAGGATTTTTAAAAGCAGGAAGCCCTGAGTTCCAGGCACACTGGAGCTGTGAAAGGCATCCAAAACAGAGTGCAAAAGTGCCACAACATGGCTGCTTTCACGGCTTTTTCCTTGGCAAGACGCCTAACATCAGGCTGACATACTTTCCCAGGGTTACTGTTAGGCTTAGGCCTAGGGCTAGGAGTTTTGAAACTAGGAAGCCCTTAGCTCCAGGCACACTGCAGCTGTTCAAGGCATCCCAAGGGGAGTAGAAAAGTGCAACAACATGGCAGCTTTCACAGCTTTTTCCTTGGCACCATCCCTATACCTAGGCTGATTTATCTGCCTAGGGTTAGGGTTAGGGTTCAGCCTAGGGCTTGAATTTTTTTAACCAGGAAGCCCTGAGTTCCAGGCTTACTTCATCTGCCAAAGGCATCCCAAAGGGAGTGCAGAAGTGCCACAACATGGCTGCTTTCACGGCTTTTCCCTTAGGAAGAACCCTAATACCCGGCTGATTTACCTTCCTAGGGTTACTGTTAGGCTTAGGCCTAGGACTTTTAAAACCAGGAAGCCCTGGGCTCCAGGCACACTGCAGCTGTTCAAGGCATCCCAAGGGGAGCGCAAAAGTGACGCAACTTGGCTGCCACCACTGATATTTCCATGAGACCATCCCGAAACATAGGCTGATTTTCCTTCCTAGGGTTAAGGTTTGAGTTACGCCTAGGGTAAGGGTTCTATTAACCAGAAAGCCCTGAGTTCCAAGAACACAGCAGCTGCGAAGGACTACCCAAGAAGAGCGCAAAAGTACCACAACATGCCTGCCTCCACAGCTTTTTCCTTGGGGACATGCCTAATTCCTGGCTGATTTGCCTTTCTCGTCTTAGGGTTGCGGTTCGGCCTAGGGCTAGGATTTTTAAAAGCAGGAAGCCCTGAGTTCCAGGCACACTGGAGCTGTGAAAGGCATCCAAAAGGGAGTGCAAAAGTGCAACAACATGGCTGCTTTCACGGCTTTTTCCTTGGCAAGAAGCCTAACATCAGGCTGATTTACTTTCCCAGGGTTACTGTTAGGCTTAGGCCTAGGGCTAGGATTTTTGAAACTAGGAGGCCCTTAGCTCCAGGCACACTGCAGCTGTTCAAGGCATCCCAAGGGGAGTACAAAAGTGCAACAACATGGCAGCTTTCACAGCTTTTTCCTTGGCACCATCCCTATACCTAGGCTGATTTATCTGCCTAGGGTTAGGGTTAGGGTTCAGCCTAGGGCTTGAATTTTTTTTACCAGGAAGCCCTGAGTTCCAGGCTTACTTCATCTGCCAAAGGCATCCCAAAGGGAGTGCAGAAGTGCCACAACATGGCTGCTTTCACGGCTTTTCCCTTAGGAAGAACCCTAATACCCGGCTGATTTACCTTCCTAGGGTTACTGTTAGGCTTAGGCCTAGGACTTTTAAAACCAGGAAGCCCTGGCCTCCAGGCACACTGCAGCTGCAAAAGGCATCCCAAGGGGAGCGCAAAAGTGACGCAACTTGGCTGCCACCACTGATATTTCCATGAGACCATCCCGAACCATAGGCTGATTTTCCTTCCTAGGGTTAAGGTTTGAGTTACGCCTAGGGTAAGGGTCTATTAACCAGAAAGCCCTGAGTTCCAAGAACACAGCAGCTGCAAAGGACTAGCCAAGAAGAGCGCAAAAGTACCACAACATGCCTGCCTCCACAGCTTTTTCCTTGGGGACATGCCTAATTCCTGGCTGATTTGCCTTTCTCGTCTTAGGGTTGGGGTTCGGCCTAGGGCTAGGATTTTTAAAAGCAGGAAGCCCTGAGTTCCAGGCACACTGGAGCTGTGAAAGGCATCCAAAAGGGAGTGCAAAAGTGCCACAACATGGCTGCTTTCACGGCTTTTTCCTTGGCAAGAAGCCTAACATCAGGCTGATTTACTTTCCCAGGGTTACTGTTAGGCTTAGGCCTAGGGCTAGGATTTTTGAAACTAGGAAGCCCTGGGCTCCAGGCACACTGCAGCTGTTCAAGGCATCCCAAGGGGAGTACAAAAGTGCAACAACATGGCAGCTTTCACAGCTTTTTCCTTGGCACCATCCCTATACCTAGGCTGATTTATCTGCCTAGGGTTAGGGTTAGGGTTCAGCCTAGGGCTTGAATTTTTTTAACCAGGAAGCCCTGAGTTCCAGGCTTACTTCATCTGCCAAAGGCATCCCAAAGGGAGTGCAGAAGTGCCACAACATGGCTGCTTTCACGGCTTTTCCCTTAGGAAGAACCCTAATACCCGGCTGATTTACCTTCCTAGGGTTACTGTTAGGCTTAGGCCTAGGACTTTTAAAACCAGGAAGCCCTGGGCTCCAGGCACACTGCAGCTGCAAAAGGCATCCCAAGGGGAGCGCAAAAGTGACGCAACTTGGCTGCCACCACTGATATTTCCATGAGACCATCCCGAACCATAGGCTGATTTTCCTTCCTAGGGTTAAGGTTTGAGTTACGCCTAGGGTAAGGGTCTATTAACCAGAAAGCCCTGAGTTCCAAGAACACAGCAGCTGCGAAGGACTAGCCAAGAAGAGCGCAAAAGTACCACAACATGCCTGCCTCCACAGCTTTTTCCTTGGGGACATGCCTAATTCCTGGCTGATTTGCCTTTCTCGTCTTAGGGTTGGCGTTCGGCCTAGGGCTAGGATTTTTAAAATCAGGAAGCCCTGAGTTCGAGGCACACTGGAGCTGTGAAAGGCATCCAAAAGGGAGTGCAAAAGTGCCACAACATGGCTGCTTTCACGGCTTTTTCCTTGGCAAGAAACCTAACATCAGGCTGATTTACTTTCCCAGGGTTACTGTTAGGCTTAGGCCTAGGGCTAGGATTTTTGAAACTAGGAAGCCCTTAGCTCCAGGCACACTGCAGCTGTTCAAGGCATCCCAAGGGGAGTACAAAAGTGCAACAACATGGCAGCTTTCACAGCTTTTTCCTTGGCACCATCCCTATACCTAGGCTGATTTATCTGCCTAGGGTTAGGGTTAGGGTTCAGCCTAGGGCTTGGATTTCTTTAACCAGGAAGCCCTGAGTTCCAGGCTTACTTCATCTGCCAAAGGCATCCCAAAGGGAGTGCAGAAGTGCCACAACATGGCTGCTTTCACGGCTTTTCCCTTAGGAAGAACCCTAATACCCGGCTGATTTACCTTCCTAGGGTTACTGTTAGGCTTAGGCCTAGGACTTTTAAAACCAGGAAGCCCTGGGCTCCAGGCACACTGCAGCTGCAAAAGGCATCCCAAGGGGAGCGCAAAAGTGACGCAACTTGGCTGCCACCACTGATATTTCCATGAGACCATCCCGAACCATAGGCTGATTTTCCTTCCTAGGGTTAAGGTTTGAGTTACGCCTAGGGTAAGGGTTCTATTAACCAGAAAGCCCTGAGTTCCAAGAACACAGCAGCTGCGAAGGACTAGCCAAGAAGAGCGCAAAAGTACCACAACATGCCTGCCTCCACAGCTTTTTCCTTGGGGACATGCCTAATTCCTGGCTGATTTGCCTTTCTCGTCTTAGGGTTGGGGTTCGGCCTAGGGCTAGGATTTTTAAAAGCAGGAAGCCCTGAGTTCCAGGCACACTGGAGCTGTGAAAGGCATCCAAAAGGGAGTGCAAAAGTGCCACAACATGGCTGCTTTCACGGCTTTTTCCTTGGCAAGAAGCCTAACATCAGGCTGATTTACTTTCCCAGGGTTACTGTTAGGCTTAGGCCTAGGGCTAGGATTTTTGAAACTAGGAAGCCCTTAGCTCCAGGCACACTGCAGCTGTTCAAGGCATCCCAAGGGGAGTACAAAAGTGCAACAACATGGCAGCTTTCACAGCTTTTTCCTTGGCACCATCCCTATACCTAGGCTGATTTATCTGCCTAGGGTTAGGGTTAGGGTTCAGCCTAGGGCTTGGATTTCTTTAACCAGGAAACCCTGAGTTCCAGGCTTACTTCATCTGCCAAAGGCATCCCAAAGGGAGTGCAGAAGTGCCACAACATGGCTGCTTTCACGGCTTTTCCCTTAGGAAGAACCCTAATACCCGGCTGATTTACTTTCCCAGGGTTACTGTTAGGCTTAGGCCTAGGGCTAGGATTTTTGAAACTAGGAAGCCCTTAGCTCCAGGCACACTGCAGCTGTTCAAGGCATCCCAAGGGGAGTACAAAAGTGCAACAACATGGCAGCTTTCACAGCTTTTTCCTTGGCACCATCCCTATACCTAGGCTGATTTATCTGCCTAGGGTTAGGGTTAGGGTTCAGCCGAGGGCTTGGATTTCTTTAACCAGGAAGCCCTGAGTTCCAGGCTTACTTCATCTGCCAAAGGCATCCCAAAGGGAGTGCAGAAGTGCCACAACATGGCTGCTTTCACGGCTTTTCCCTTAGGAAGAACCCTAATACCCGGCTGATTTACCTTCCTAGGGTTACTGTTAGGCTTAGGCCTAGGACTTTTAAAACCAGGAAGCCCTGGGCTCCAGGCACACTGCAGCTGCAAAAGGCATCCCAAGGGGAGCGCAAAAGTGACGCAACTTGGCTGCCACCATTGATATTTCCATGAGACCATCCCGAACCATAGGCTGATTTTCCTTCCTAGGGTTAAGGTTTGAGTTACGCCTAGGGTAAGGGTTCTATTAACCAGAAAGCCCTGAGTTCCAAGAACACAGCAGCTGCGAAGGACTAGCCAAGAAGAGCGCAAAAGTACCACAACATGCCTGCCTCCACAGCTTTTTCCTTGGGGACATGCCTAATTCCTGGCTGATTTGCCTTTCTCGTCTTAGGGTTGGGGTTCGGCCTAGGGCTAGGATTTTTAAAAGCAGGAAGCCCTGAGTTCCAGGCACACTGGAGCTGTGAAAGGCATCCAAAAGGGAGTGCAAAAGTGCCACAACATGGCTGCTTTCACGGCTTTTTCCTTGGCAAGAAGCCTAACATCAGGCTGATTTACTTTCCCAGGGTTACTGTTAGGCTTAGGCCTAGGGCTAGGATTTTTGAAACTAGGAAGCCCTTAGCTCCAGGCACACTGCAGCTGTTCAAGGCATCCCAAGGGGAGTACAAAAGTGCAACAACATGGCAGCTTTCACAGCTTTTTCCTTGGCACCATCCCTATACCTAGGCTGATTTATCTGCCTAGGGTTAGGGTTAGGGTTCAGCCTAGGGCTTGAATTTCTTTAACCAGGAAGCCCTGAGTTCCAGGCTTACTTCATCTGCCAAAGGCATCCCAAAGGGAGTGCAGAAGTGCCACAACATGGCTGCTTTCACGGCTTTTCCCTTAGGAAGAACCCTAATACCCGGCTGATTTACCTTCCTAGGGTTACTGTTAGGCTTAGGCCTAGGACTTTTAAAACCAGGAAGCCCTGGGCTCCAGGCACACTGCAGCTGCAAAAGGCATCCCAAGGGGAGCGCAAAAGTGACGCAACTTGGCTGCCACCACTGATATTTCCATGAGACCATCCCGAACCATAGGCTGATTTTCCTTCCTAGGGTTAAGGTTTGAGTTACGCCTAGGGTAAGGGTCTATTAACCAGAAAGCCCTGAGTTCCAAGAACACAGCAGCTGCGAAGGACTAGCCAAGAAGAGCGCAAAAGTACCACAACATGCCTGCCTCCACAGCTTTTTCCTTGTGGACATGCCTAATTCCTGGCTGATTTGCCTTTCTCGTCTTAGGGTTGGGGTTCGGCCTAGGGCTAGGATTTTTAAAAGCAGGAAGCCCTGAGTTCCAGGCACACTGGAGCTGTGAAAGGCATCCAAAAGGGAGTGCAAAAGTGCCACAACATGGCTGCTTTCACGGCTTTTTCCTTGGCAAGAAGCCTAACACCAGGCTGACATACTTTCCCAGGGTTACTGTTAGGCTTAGGCCTAGGGCTAGGATTTTTGAAACTAGGAAGCCCTGGGCTCCAGGCACACTGCAGCTGTTCAAGGCATCGCAAGGGGAGTACAAAAGTGCAACAACATGGCAGCTTTCACAGCTTTTTCCTTGGCACCATCCCTATACCTAGGCTGATTTATCTGCCTAGGGTTAGGGTTAGGGTTCAGCCTAGGGCTTGGATTTCTTTAACCAGGAAGCCCTGAGTTCCAGGCTTACTTCATCTGCCAAAGGCATCCCAAAGGGAGTGCAGAAGTGCCACAACATGGCTGCTTTCACGGCTTTTCCCTTAGGAAGAACCCTAATACCCGGCTGATTTACCTTCCTAGGGTTACTGTTAGGCTTAGGCCTAGGACTTTTAAAACCAGGAAGCCCTGGGCTCCAGGCACACTGCAGCTGCAAAAGGCATCCCAAGGGGAGCGCAAAAGTGACGCAACTTGGCTGCCACCACTGATATTTCCATGAGACCATCCCGAACCATAGGCTGATTTTCCTTCCTAGGGTTAAGGTTTGAGTTACGCCTAGGGTAAGGGTTCTATTAACCAGAAAGCCCTGAGTTCCAAGAACACAGCAGCTGCGAAGGACTAGCCAAGAAGAGCGCAAAAGTACCACAACATGCCTGCCTCCACAGCTTTTTCCTTGGGGACATGCCTAATTCCTGGCTGATTTGCCTTTCTCGTCTTAGGGTTGGGGTTCGGCCTAGGGCTAGGATTTTTAAAAGCAGGAAGCCCTGAGTTCCAGGCACACTGCAGCTGTGAAAGGCATCCAAAAGGGAGTGCAAAAGTGCCACAACATGGCTGCTTTCACGGCTTTTTCCTTGGCAAGACGCCTAACACCAGGCTGATTTACCTTCCCAGGGTTACTGTTAGGCTTAGGCCTAGGGCTAGGATTTTTAAAACTAGGAAGCCCTGGGCTCCAGGCACACTGCAGCTGTTCAAGGCATCCCAAGGGGAGTACAAAAGTGCAACAACATGGCAGCTTTCACAGCTTTTTCCTTGGCACCATCCCTATACCTAGGCTGATTTATCTGCCTAGGGTTAGGGTTAGGGTTCAGCCTAGGGCTTGGATTTCTTTAACCAGGAAGCCCTGAGTTCCAGGCTTACTTCATCTGCCAAAGGCATCCCAAAGGGAGTGCAGAAGTGCCACAACATGGCTGCTTTCACGGCTTTTCCCTTAGGAAGAACCCTAATACCCGGCTGATTTACCTTCCTAGGGTTACTGTTAGGCTTAGGCCTAGGACTTTTAAAACCAGGAAGCCCTGGGCTCCAGGCACACTGCAGCTGCAAAAGGCATCCCAAGGGGAGCGCAAAAGTGACGCAACTTGGCTGCCACCACTGATATTTCCATGAGACCATCCCGAACCATAGGCTGATTTTCCTTCCTAGGGTTAAGGTTTGAGTTACGCCTAGGGTAAGGGTTCTATTAACCAGAAAGCCCTGAGTTCCAAGAACACAGCAGCTGCGAAGGACTAGCCAAGAAGAGCGCAAAAGTAGCACAACATGCCTGCCTCCACAGCTTTTTCCTTGGGGACATGCCTAATTCCTGGCTGATTTGCCTTTCTCGTCTTAGGGTTGGGGTTCGGCCTAGGGCTAGGATTTTTAAAATCAGGAAGCCCTGAGTTCCAGGCACACTGCAGCTGTGAAAGGCATCCAAAAGGGAGTGCAAAAGTGCCACAACATGGCTGCTTTCACGGCTTTTTCCTTGGCAAGAAGCCTAACACCAGGCTGATTTACCTTCCCAGGGTTACTGTTAGGCTTAGGCCTAGGGCTAGGATTTTTAAAACTAGGAAGCCCTTAGCTCCAGGCACACTGCAGCTGTTCAAGGCATCCCAAGGGGAGTACAAAAGTGCAACAACATGGCAGCTTTCTCAGCTTTTTCCTTGGCACCATCCCTATACCTAGGCTGATTTATCTGCCTAGGGTTAGGGTTAGGGTTCAGCCTAGGGCTTGGATTTCTTTAACCAGGAAGCCCTGAGTTCCAGGCTTACTTCATCTGCCAAAGGCATCCCAAAGGGAGTGCAGAAGTGCCACAACATGGCTGCTTTCACGGCTTTTCCCTTAGGAAGAACCCTAATACCCGGCTGATTTACCTTCCTAGGGTTACTGTTAGGCTTAGGCCTAGGACTTTTAAAACCAGGAAGCCCTGGGCTCCAGGCACACTGCAGCTGCAAAAGGCATCCCAAGGGGAGCGCAAAAGTGACGCAACTTGGCTGCCACCACTGATATTTCCATGAGACCATCCCGAACCATAGGCTGATTTTCCTTCCTAGGGTTAAGGTTTGAGTTACGCCTAGGGTAAGGGTCTATTAACCAGAAAGCCCTGAGTTCCAAGAACACAGCAGCTGCGAAGGACTAGCCAAGAAGAGCGCAAAAGTACCACAACATGCCTGCCTCCACAGCTTTTTCCTTGGGGACATGCCTAATTCCTGGCTGATTTGCCTTTCTCGTCTTAGGGTTGGGGTTAGGCCTAGGGCTAGGATTTTTAAAACTAGGAAGCCCTGGGCTCCAGGCACACTGCAGCTGTTCAAGGCATCCCAAGGGGAGTACAAAAGTGCAACAACATGGCAGCTTTCACAGCTTTTTCCTTGGCACCATCCCTACACCTAGGCTGATTTATCTGCCTAGGGTTAGGGTTAGGGTTCAGCCTAGGGCTTGGATTTCTTTAACCAGGAAGCCCTGAGTTCCAGGCTTACTTCATCTGCCAAAGGCATCCCAAAGGGAGTGCAGAAGTGCCACAACATGGCTGCTTTCACGGCTTTTCCCTTAGGAAGAACCCTAATACCCGGCTGATTTACCTTCCTAGGGTTACTGTTAGGCTTAGGCCTAGGACTTTTAAAACCAGGAAGCCCTGGGCTCCAGGCACACTGCAGCTGCAAAAGGCATCCCAAGGGGAGCGCAAAAGTGACGCAACTTGGCTGCCACCACTGATATTTCCATGAGACCATCCCGAACCATAGGCTGATTTTCCTTCCTAGGGTTAAGGTTTGAGTTACGCCTAGGGTAAGGGTTCTATTTACCAGAAAGCCCTGAGTTCCAAGAACACAGCAGCTGCGAAGGACTAGCCAAGAAGAGCGCAAAAGTAGCACAACATGCCTGCCTCCACAGCTTTTTCCTTGGGGACATGCCTAATTCCTGGCTGATTTGCCTTTCTCGTCTTAGGGTTGGGGTTCGGCCTAGGGCTAGGATTTTTAAAATCAGGAAGCCCTGAGTTCCAGGCACACTGCAGCTGTGAAAGGCATCCAAAAGGGAGTGCAAAAGTGCCACAACATGGCTGCTTTCACGGCTTTTTCCTTGGCAAGACGCCTAACACCAGGCTGATTTACCTTCCCAGGGTTACTGTTAGGCTTAGGCCTAGGGCTAGGATTTTTGAAACTAGGAAGCCCTGGGCTCCAGGCACTCTGCAGCTGTTCAAGGCATCCCAAGGGGAGTACAAAAGTGCAACAACATGGCAGCTTTCACAGCTTTTTCCTTGGCACCATCCCTATACCTAGGCTGATTTATCTGCCTAGGGTTAGGGTTAGGGTTCAGCCTAGGGCTTGGATTTCTTTAACCAGGAAGCCCTGAGTTCCAGGCTTACTTCATCTGCCAAAGGCATCCCAAAGGGAGTGCAGAAGTGCCACAACATGGCTGCTTTCACGGCTTTTTCCTTAGGAAGAACCCTAATACCCGGCTGATTTACCTTCCTAGGGTTACTGTTAGGCTTAGGCCTAGGACTTTTAAAACCAGGAAGCCCTGGGCTCCAGGCACACTGCAGCTGCGAAAGGCATCCCAAGGGGAGCGCAAAAGTGACGCAACTTGGCTGCCACCACTGATATTTCCATGAGACCATCCCGAACCATAGGCTGATTTTCCTTCCTAGGGTTAAGGTTTGATTTACGCCTAGGGTAAGGGTTCTATTAACCAGAAAGCCCTGAGTTCCAAGAACACAGCAGCTGCGAAGGACTACCCAAGAAGAGCGCAAAAGTAGCACAACATGCCTGCCTCCACAGCTTTTTCCTTGGGGACATGCCTAATTCCTGGCTGATTTGCCTTTCTCGTCTTAGGGCTGGGGTTCGGCCTAGGGCTAGGATTTTTAAAATCAGGAAGCCCTGAGTTCCAGGCACACTGCAGCTGTGAAAGGCATCCAAAAGGGAGTGCAAAAGTGCCACAACATGGCTGCTTTCACGGCTTTTTCCTTGGCAAGATGCCTAACACCAGGCTGATTTACCTTCCCAGGGTTACTGTTAGGCTTAGGCCTAGGGCTAGGATTTTTGAAACTAGGAAGCCCTGGGCTCCAGGCACACTGCAGCTGTTCAAGGCATCCCAAGGGGAGTACAAAAGTGCAACAACATGGCAGCTTTCACAGCTTTTTCCTTGGCACCATCCCTATACCTAGGCTGATTTATCTGCCTAGGGTTAGGGTTAGGCTTCAGCCTAGGGCTTGGATTTCTTTAACCAGGAAGCCCTGAGTTCCAGGCTTACTTCATCTGCCAAAGGCATCCCAAAGGGAGTGCAGAAGTGCCACAACATGGCTGCTTTCACGGCTTTTCCCTTAGGAAGAACCCTAATACCCGGCTGATTTACCTTCCTAGGGTTACTGTTAGGCTTAGGCCTAGGACTTTTAAAACCAGGAAGCCCTGGGCTCCAGGCACACTGCAGCTGCAAAAGGCATCCCAAGGGGAGCGCAAAAGTGACGCAACTTGGCTGCCACCACTGATATTTCCATGAGACCATCCCGAACCATAGGCTGATTTTCCTTCCTAGGGTTAAGGTTTGAGTTACGCCTAGGGTAAGGGTTCTATTAACCAGAAAGCCCTGAGTTCCAAGAACACAGCAGCTGCGAAGGACTAGCCAAGAAGAGCGCAAAAGTAGCACAACATGCCTGCCTCCACAGCTTTTTCCTTGGGGACATGCCTAATTCCTGGCTGATTTGCCTTTCTCGTCTTAGGGTTGGGGTTAGGCCTAGGGCTAGGATTTTTAAAATCAGGAAGCCCTGAGTTCCAGGCACACTGGAGCTGTGAAAGGCATCCAAAAGGGAGTGCAAAAGTGCCACAACATGGCTGCTTTCACGGCTTTTTCCTTGGCAAGACGCCTAACACCAGGCTGATTTACCTTCCCAGGGTTACTGTTAGGCTTAGGCCTAGGGCTAGGATTTTTAAAACTAGGAAGCCCTGAGCTCCAGGCACACTGCAGCTGTTCAAGGCATCCCAAGGGGAGTACAAAAGTGCAACAACATGGCAGCTTTCTCAGCTTTTTCCTTGGCACCATCCCTATACCTAGGCTGATTTATCTGCCTAGGGTTAGGGTTAGGGTTCAGCCTAGGGCTTGGATTTCTTTAACCAGGAAGCCCTGAGTTCCAGGCTTACTTCATCTGCCAAAGGCATCCCAAAGGGAGTGCAGAAGTGCCACAACATGGCTGCTTTCACGGCTTTTCCCTTAGGAAGAACCCTAATACCCGGCTGATTTACCTTCCTAGGGTTACTGTTAGGCTTAGGCCTAGGACTTTTAAAACCAGGAAGCCCTGGGCTCCAGGCACACTGCAGCTGCGAAAGGCATCCCAAGGGGAGCGCAAAAGTGACGCAACTTGGCTGCCACCACTGATATTTCCATGAGACCATCCCGAACCATAGGCTGATTTTCCTTCCTAGGGTTAAGGTTTGAGTTACGCCTAGGGTAAGGGTACTATTAACCAGAAAGCCCTGAGTTCCAAGAACACAGCAGCTGCGAAGGACTAGCCAAGAAGAGCGCAAAAGTACCACAACATGCCTGCCTCCACAGCTTTTTCCTTGGGGACATGCCTAATTCCTGGCTGATTTGCCTTTCTCGTCTTAGGGTTGGGGTTAGGCCTAGGGCTAGGATTTTTAAAAGCAGGAAGCCCTGAGTTCCAGGCACACTGCAGCTGTGAAAGGCATCCAAAAGGGAGTGCAAAAGTGCCACAACATGGCTGCTTTCACGGCTTTTTCCTTGGCAAGACGCCTAACACCAGGCTGATTTACCTTCCCAGGGTTACTGTTAGGCTTAGGCCTAGGGCTAGGATTTTTAAAACTAGGAAGCCCTGGGCTCCAGGCACACTGCAGCTGTTCAAGGCATCCCAAGGGGAGTACAAAAGTGCAACAACATGGCAGCTTTCACAGCTTTTTCCTTGGCACCATCCCTATACCTAGGCTGATTTATCTGCCTAGGGTTAGGGTTAGGGTTCAGCCTAGGGCTTGGATTTCTTTAACCAGGAAGCCCTGAGTTCCAGGCTTACTTCATCTGCCAAAGGCATCCCAAAGGGAGTGCAGAAGTGCCACAACATGGCTGCTTTCACGGCTTTTCCCTTAGGAAGAACCCTAATACCCGGCTGATTTACCTTCCTAGGGTTACTGTTAGGCTTAGGCCTAGGACTTTTAAAACCAGGAAGCCCTGGGCTCCAGGCACACTGCAGCTGCAAAAGGCATCCCAAGGGGAGCGCAAAAGTGACGCAACTTGGCTGCCACCACTGATATTTCCATGAGACCATCCCGAACCATAGGCTGATTTTCCTTCCTAGGGTTAAGGTTTGAGTTACGCCTAGGGTAAGGGTTCTATTAACCAGAAAGCCCTGAGTTCCAAGAACACAGCAGCTGCGAAGGACTAGCCAAGAAGAGCGCAAAAGTACCACAACATGCCTGCCTCCACAGCTTTTTCCTTGGGGACATGCCTAATTCCTGGCTGATTTGCCTTTCTCGTCTTAGGGTTGGGGTTCGGCCTAGGGCTAGGATTTTTAAAATCAGGAAGCCCTGAGTTCCAGGCACACTGCAGCTGTGAAAGGCATCCAAAAGGGAGTGCAAAAGTGCCACAACATGGCTGCTTTCACGGCTTTTTCCTTGGCAAGAAGCCTAACACCAGGCTGATTTACCTTCCCAGGGTTACTGTTAGGCTTAGGCCTAGGGCTAGGATTTTTAAAACTAGGAAGCCCTGGGCTCCAGGCACACTGCAGCTGTTCAAGGCATCCCAAGGGGAGTACAAAAGTGCAACAACATGGCAGCTTTCTCAGCTTTTTCCTTGGCACCATCCCTATACCTAGGCTGATTTATCTGCCTAGGGTTAGGGTTAGGGTTCAGCCTAGGGCTTGGATTTCTTTAACCAGGAAGCCCTGAGTTCCAGGCTTACTTCATCTGCCAAAGGCATCCCAAAGGGAGTGCAGAAGTGCCACAACATGGCTGCTTTCACGGCTTTTTCCTTAGGAAGAACCCTAATACCCGGCTGATTTACCTTCCTAGGGTTACTGTTAGGCTTAGGCCTAGGACTTTTAAAACCAGGAAGCCCTGGGCTCCAGGCACACTGCAGCTGCGAAAGGCATCCCAAGGGGAGCGCAAAAGTGACGCAACTTGGCTGCCACCACTGATATTTCCATGAGACCATCCCGAACCATAGGCTGATTTTCCTTCCTAGGGTTAAGGTTTGAGTTACGCCTAGGGTAAGGGTACTATTAACCAGAAAGCCCTGAGTTCCAAGAACACAGCAGCTGCGAAGGACTAGCCAAGAAGAGCGCAAAAGTAGCACAACATGCCTGCCTCCACAGCTTTTTCCTTGGGGACATGCCTAATTCCTGGCTGATTTGCCTTTCTCGTCTTAGGGTTGGGGTTCGGCCTAGGGCTAGGATTTTTAAAATCAGGAAGCCCTGAGTTCCAGGCACACTGCAGCTGTGAAAGGCATCCAAAAGGGAGTGCAAAAGTGCCACAACATGGCTGCTTTCACGGCTTTTTCCTTGGCAAGAAGCCTAACACCAGGCTGATTTACCTTCCCAGGGTTACTGTTAGGCTTAGGCCTAGGGCTAGGATTTTTAAAACTAGGAAGCCCTGGGCTCCAGGCACACTGCAGCTGTTCAAGGCATCCCAAGGGGAGTACAAAAGTGCAACAACATGGCAGCTTTCACAGCTTTTTCCTTGGCACCATCCCTATACCTAGGCTGATTTATCTGCCTAGGGTTAGGGTTAGGGTTCAGCCTAGGGCTTGGATTTCTTTAACCAGGAAGCCCTGAGTTCCAGGCTTACTTCATCTGCCAAAGGCATCCCAAAGGGAGTGCAGAAGTGCCACAACATGGCTGCTTTCACGGCTTTTCCCTTAGGAAGAACCCTAATACCCGGCTGATTAACCTTCCTAGGGTTACTGTTAGGCTTAGGCCTAGGACTTTTAAAACCAGGAAGCCCTGGGCTCCAGGCACACTGCAGCTGCAAAAGGCATCCCAAGGGGAGCGCAAAAGTGACGCAACTTGGCTGCCACCACTGATATTTCCATGAGACCATCCCGAACCATAGGCTGATTTTCCTTCCTAGGGTTAAGGTTTGAGTTACGCCTAGGGTAAGGGTTCTATTAACCAGAAAGCCCTGAGTTCCAAGAACACAGCAGCTGCGAAGGACTAGCCAAGAAGAGCGCAAAAGTAGCACAACATGCCTGCCTCCACAGCTTTTTCCTTGGGGACATGCCTAATTCCTGGCTGATTTGCCTTTCTCGTCTTAGGGTTGGGGGTTCGGCCTAGGGCTAGGATTTTTAAAATCAGGAAGCCCTGAGTTCCAGGCACACTGCAGCTGTGAAAGGCATCCAAAAGGGAGTGCAAAAGTGCCACAACATGGCTGCTTTCACGGCTTTTTCCTTGGCAAGAAGCCTAACACCAGGCTGATTTACCTTCCCAGGGTTACTGTTAGGCTTAGGCCTAGGGCTAGGATTTTTAAAACTAGGAAGCCCTGGGCTCCAGGCACACTGCAGCTGTTCAAGGCATCCCAAGGGGAGTACAAAAGTGCAACAACATGGCAGCTTTCTCAGCTTTTTCCTTGGCACCATCCCTATACCTAGGCTGATTTATCTGCCTAGGGTTAGGGTTAGGGTTCAGCCTAGGGCTTGGATTTCTTTAACCAGGAAGCCCTGAGTTCCAGGCTTACTTCATCTGCCAAAGGCATCCCAAAGGGAGTGCAGAAGTGCCACAACATGGCTGCTTTCACGGCTTTTCCCTTAGGAAGAACCCTAATACCCGGCTGATTTACCTTCCTAGGGTTACTGTTAGGCTTAGGCCTAGGACTTTTAAAACCAGGAAGCCCTGGGCTCCAGGCACACTGCAGCTGCGAAAGGCATCCCAAGGGGAGCGCAAAAGTGACGCAACTTGGCTGCCACCACTGATATTTCCATGAGACCATCCCGAACCATAGGCTGATTTTCCTTCCTAGGGTTAAGGTTTGAGTTACGCCTAGGGTAAGGGTACTATTAACCAGAAAGCCCTGAGTTCCAAGAACACAGCAGCTGCGAAGGACTAGCCAAGAAGAGCGCAAAAGTACCACAACATGCCTGCCTCCACAGCTTTTTCCTTGGGGACATGCCTAATTCCTGGCTGATTTGCCTTTCTCGTCTTAGGGTTGGGGTTAGGCCTAGGGCTAGGATTTTTAAAAGCAGGAAGCCCTGAGTTCCAGGCACACTGCAGCTGTGAAAGGCATCCAAAAGGGAGTGCAAAAGTGCCACAACATGGCTGCTTTCACGGCTTTTTCCTTGGCAAGACGCCTAACACCAGGCTGATTTACCTTCCCAGGGTTACTGTTAGGCTTAGGCCTAGGGCTAGGATTTTTAAAACTAGGAAGCCCTGGGCTCCAGGCACACTGCAGCTGTTCAAGGCATCCCAAGGGGAGTACAAAAGTGCAACAACATGGCAGCTTTCACAGCTTTTTCCTTGGCACCATCCCTATACCTAGGCTGATTTATCTGCCTAGGGTTAGGGTTAGGGTTCAGCCTAGGGCTTGGATTTCTTTAACCAGGAAGCCCTGAGTTCCAGGCTTACTTCATCTGCCAAAGGCATCCCAAAGGGAGTGCAGAAGTGCCACAACATGGCTGCTTTCACGGCTTTTCCCTTAGGAAGAACCCTAATACCCGGCTGATTTACCTTCCTAGGGTTACTGTTAGGCTTAGGCCTAGGACTTTTAAAACCAGGAAGCCCTGGGCTCCAGGCACACTGCAGCTGCAAAAGGCATCCCAAGGGGAGCGCAAAAGTGACGCAACTTGGCTGCCACCACTGATATTTCCATGAGACCATCCCGAACCATAGGCTGATTTTCCTTCCTAGGGTTAAGGTTTGAGTTACGCCTAGGGTAAGGGTTCTATTAACCAGAAAGCCCTGAGTTCCAAGAACACAGCAGCTGCGAAGGACTAGCCAAGAAGAGCGCAAAAGTAGCACAACATGCCTGCCTCCACAGCTTTTTCCTTGGGGACATGCCTAATTCCTGGCTGATTTGCCTTTCTCGTCTTAGGGTTGGGGTTCGGCCTAGGGCTAGGATTTTTAAAATCAGGAAGCCCTGAGTTCCAGGCACACTGCAGCTGTGAAAGGCATCCAAAAGGGAGTGCAAAAGTGCCACAACATGGCTGCTTTCACGGCTTTTTCCTTGGCAAGAAGCCTAACACCAGGCTGATTTACCTTCCCAGGGTTACTGTTAGGCTTAGGCCTAGGGCTAGGATTTTTAAAACTAGGAAGCCCTGGGCTCCAGGCACACTGCAGCTGTTCAAGGCATCCCAAGGGGAGTACAAAAGTGCAACAACATGGCAGCTTTCTCAGCTTTTTCCTTGGCACCATCCCTATACCTAGGCTGATTTATCTGCCTAGGGTTAGGGTTAGGGTTCAGCCTAGGGCTTGGATTTCTTTAACCAGGAAGCCCTGAGTTCCAGGCTTACTTCATCTGCCAAAGGCATCCCAAAGGGAGTGCAGAAGTGCCACAACATGGCTGCTTTCACGGCTTTTCCCTTAGGAAGAACCCTAATACCCGGCTGATTTACCTTCCTAGGGTTACTGTTAGGCTTAGGCCTAGGACTTTTAAAACCAGGAAGCCCTGGGCTCCAGGCACACTGCAGCTGCAAAAGGCATCCCAAGGGGAGCGCAAAAGTGACGCAACTTGGCTGCCACCACTGATATTTCCATGAGACCATCCCGAACCATAGGCTGATTTTCCTTCCTAGGGTTAAGGTTTGAGTTACGCCTAGGGTAAGGGTCTATTAACCAGAAAGCCCTGAGTTCCAAGAACACAGCAGCTGCGAAGGACTAGCCAAGAAGAGCGCAAAAGTACCACAACATGCCTGCCTCCACAGCTTTTTCCTTGGGGACATGCCTAATTCCTGGCTGATTTGCCTTTCTCGTCTTAGGGTTGGGGTTAGGCCTAGGGCTAGGATTTTTAAAACTAGGAAGCCCTGGGCTCCAGGCACACTGCAGCTGTTCAAGGCATCCCAAGGGGAGTACAAAAGTGCAACAACATGGCAGCTTTCACAGCTTTTTCCTTGGCACCATCCCTACACCTAGGCTGATTTATCTGCCTAGGGTTAGGGTTAGGGTTCAGCCTAGGGCTTGGATTTCTTTAACCAGGAAGCCCTGAGTTCCAGGCTTACTTCATCTGCCAAAGGCATCCCAAAGGGAGTGCAGAAGTGCCACAACATGGCTGCTTTCACGGCTTTTCCCTTAGGAAGAACCCTAATACCCGGCTGATTTACCTTCCTAGGGTTACTGTTAGGCTTAGGCCTAGGACTTTTAAAACCAGGAAGCCCTGGGCTCCAGGCACACTGCAGCTGCAAAAGGCATCCCAAGGGGAGCGCAAAAGTGACGCAACTTGGCTGCCACCACTGATATTTCCATGAGACCATCCCGAACCATAGGCTGATTTTCCTTCCTAGGGTTAAGGTTTGAGTTACGCCTAGGGTAAGGGTTCTATTAACCAGAAAGCCCTGAGTTCCAAGAACACAGCAGCTGCGAAGGACTAGCCAAGAAGAGCGCAAAAGTACCACAACATGCCTGCCTCCACAGCTTTTTCCTTGGGGACATGCCTAATTCCTGGCTGATTTGCCTTTCTCGTCTTAGGGTTGGGGTTCGGCCTAGGGCTAGGATTTTTAAAATCAGGAAGCCCTGAGTTCCAGGCACACTGCAGCTGTGAAAGGCATCCAAAAGGGAGTGCAAAAGTGCCACAACATGGCTGCTTTCACGGCTTTTTCCTTGGCAAGAAGCCTAACACCAGGCTGATTTACCTTCCCAGGGTTACTGTTAGGCTTAGGCCTAGGGCTAGGATTTTTAAAACTAGGAAGCCCTGGGCTCCAGGCACACTGCAGCTGTTCAAGGCATCCCAAGGGGAGTACAAAAGTGCAACAACATGGCAGCTTTCTCAGCTTTTTCCTTGGCACCATCCCTATACCTAGGCTGATTTATCTGCCTAGGGTTAGGGTTAGGCTTCAGCCTAGGGCTTGGATTTCTTTAACCAGGAAGCCCTGAGTTCCAGGCTTACTTCATCTGCCAAAGGCATCCCAAAGGGAGTGCAGAAGTGCCACAACATGGCTGCTTTCACGGCTTTTCCCTTAGGAAGAACCCTAATACCCGGCTGATTTACCTTCCTAGGGTTACTGTTAGGCTTAGGCCTAGGACTTTTAAAACCAGGAAGCCCTGGGCTCCAGGCACACTGCAGCTGCGAAAGGCATCCCAAGGGGAGCGCAAAAGTGACGCAACTTGGCTGCCACCACTGATATTTCCATGAGACCATCCCGAACCATAGGCTGATTTTCCTTCCTAGGGTTAAGGTTTGAGTTACGCCTAGGGTAAGGGTCTATTAACCAGAAAGCCCTGAGTTCCAAGAACACAGCAGCTGCGAAGGACTAGCCAAGAAGAGCGCAAAAGTACCACAACATGCCTGCCTCCACAGCTTTTTCCTTGGGGACATGCCTAATTCCTGGCTGATTTGCCTTTCTCGTCTTAGGGTTGGGGTTAGGCCTAGGGCTAGGATTTTTAAAAGCAGGAAGCCCTGAGTTCCAGGCACACTGCAGCTGTGAAAGGCATCCAAAAGGGAGTGCAAAAGTGCCACAACATGGCTGCTTTCACGGCTTTTTCCTTGGCAAGACGCCTAACACCAGGCTGATTTACCTTCCCAGGGTTACTGTTAGGCTTAGGCCTAGGGCTAGGATTTTTAAAACTAGGAAGCCCTGGGCTCCAGGCACACTGCAGCTGTTCAAGGCATCCCAAGGGGAGTACAAAAGTGCAACAACATGGCAGCTTTCACAGCTTTTTCCTTGGCACCATCCCTATACCTAGGCTGATTTATCTGCCTAGGGTTAGGGTTAGGGTTCAGCCTAGGGCTTGGATTTCTTTAACCAGGAAGCCCTGAGTTCCAGGCTTACTTCATCTGCCAAAGGCATCCCAAAGGGAGTGCAGAAGTGCCACAACATGGCTGCTTTCACGGCTTTTCCCTTAGGAAGAACCCTAATACCCGGCTGATTTACCTTCCTAGGGTTACTGTTAGGCTTAGGCCTAGGACTTTTAAAACCAGGAAGCCCTGGGCTCCAGGCACACTGCAGCTGCAAAAGGCATCCCAAGGGGAGCGCAAAAGTGACGCAACTTGGCTGCCACCACTGATATTTCCATGAGACCATCCCGAACCATAGGCTGATTTTCCTTCCTAGGGTTAAGGTTTGAGTTACGCCTAGGGTAAGGGTTCTATTAACCAGAAAGCCCTGAGTTCCAAGAACACAGCAGCTGCGAAGGACTACCCAAGAAGAGCGCAAAAGTACCACAACATGCCTGCCTCCACAGCTTTTTCCTTGGGGACATGCCTAATTCCTGGCTGATTTGCCTTTCTCGTCTTAGGGTTGGGGTTCGGCCTAGGGCTAGGATTTTTAAAATCAGGAAGCCCTGAGTTCCAGGCACACTGCAGCTGTGAAAGGCATCCAAAAGGGAGTGCAAAAGTGCCACAACATGGCTGCTTTCACGGCTTTTTCCTTGGCAAGAAGCCTAACACCAGGCTGACTTACCTTCCCAGGGTTACTGTTGGGCTTAGGCCTAGGGCTAGGATTTTTGAAACTAGGAAGCCCTGGGCTCCAGGCACACTGCAGCTGTTCAAGGCATCCCAAGGGGAGTACAAAAGTGCAACAACATGGCAGCTTTCACAGCTTTTTCCTTGGCACCATCCCTATACCTAGGCTGATTTATCTGCCTAGGGTTAGGGTTAGGCTTCAGCCTAGGGCTTGGATTTCTTTAACCAGGAAGCCCTGAGTTCCAGGCTTACTTCATCTGCCAAAGGCATCCCAAAGGGAGTGCAGAAGTGCCACAACATGGCTGCTTTCACGGCTTTTCCCTTAGGAAGAACCCTAATACCCGGCTGATTTACCTTCCTAGGGTTACTGTTAGGCTTAGGCCTAGGACTTTTAAAACCAGGAAGCCCTGGGCTCCAGGCACACTGCAGCTGCAAAAGGCATCCCAAGGGGAGCGCAAAAGTGACGCAACTTGGCTGCCACCACTGATATTTCCATGAGACCATCCCGAACCATAGGCTGATTTTCCTTCCTAGGGTTAAGGTTTGAGTTACGCCTAGGGTAAGGGCTCTATTTACCAGAAAGCCCTGAGTTCCAAGAACACAGCAGCTGCGAAGGACTAGCCAAGAAGAGCGCAAAAGTACCACAACATGCCTGCCTCCACAGCTTTTTCCTTGGGGACATGCCTAATTCCTGGCTGATTTGCCTTTCTCGTCTTAGGGTTGGGGTTCAGCCTAGGGCTAGAATTTTTAAAATCAGGAAGCCCTGAGTTCCAGGCACACTGGAGCTGTGAAAGGCATCCAAAAGGGAGTGCAAAAGTGCCACAACATGGCTGCTTTCATGGCTTTTTCCTTGGCAAGAAGCTTAACACCAGGCTGACTAACTTTCCCAGGGTTACTGTTAGGCTTAGGCCTAGGGCTAGGATTTTTGAAACTAGGAAGCCCTGGGCTCCAGGCACACTGCAGCTGTTCAAGGCATCCCAAGGGGAGTACAAAAGTGCAACAACATGGCAGCTTTCACAGCTTTTTCCTTGGCACCATCCCTATACCTAGGCTGATTTATCTGCCTAGGGTTAGGGTTAGGGTTCAGCCTAGGGCTTGGATTTCTTTAACCAGGAAGCCCTGAGTTCCAGGCTTACTTCATCTGCCAAAGGCATCCCAAAGGGAGTGCAGAAGTGCCACAACATGGCTGCTTTCACGGCTTTTCCCTTAGGAAGAACCCTAATACCCGGCTGATTTACCTTCCTAGGGTTACTGTTAGGCTTAGGCCTAGGACTTTTAAAACCAGGAAGCCCTGGGCTCCAGGCACACTGCAGCTGCGAAAGGCATCCCAAGGGGAGCGCAAAAGTGACGCAACTTGGCTGCCACCACTGATATTTCCATGAGACCATCCCGAACCATAGGCTGATTTTCCTTCCTAGGGTTAAGGTTTGAGTTACGCCTAGGGTAAGGGTCTATTAACCAGAAAGCCCTGAGTTCCAAGAACACAGCAGCTGCGAAGGACTAGCCAAGAAGAGTGCAAAAGTACCACAACATGCCTGCCTCCACAGCTTTTTCCTTGGGGACATGCCTAATTCCTGGCTGATTTGCCTTTCTCGTCTTAGGGTTGGGGTTAGGCCTAGGGCTAGGATTTTTAAAATCAGGAAGCCCTGAGTTCCAGGCACACTGGAGCTGTGAAAGGCATCCAAAAGGGAGTGCAAAAGTGCCACAACATGGCTGCTTTCACGGCTTTTTCCTTGGCAAGACGCCTAACACCAGGCTGATTTGCCTTCCCAGGGTTACTGTTAGGCTTAGGCCTAGGGCTAGGATTTTTAAAACTAGGAAGCCCTGGACTCCAGGCACACTGCAGCTGTTCAAGGCATCCCAAGGGGAGTACAAAAGTGCAACAACATGGCAGCTTTCACAGCTTTTTCCTTGGCACCATCCCTATACCTAGGCTGATTTATCTGCCTAGGGTTAGGGTTAGGGTTCAGCCTAGGGCTTGGATTTCTTTAACCAGGAAGCCCTGAGTTCCAGGCTTACTTCATCTGCCAAAGGCATCCCAAAGGGAGTGCAGAAGTGCCACAACATGGCTGCTTTCACGGCTTTTCCCTTAGGAAGAACCCTAATACCCGGCTGATTTACCTTCCTAGGGTTACTGTTAGGCTTAGGCCTAGGACTTTTAAAACCAGGAAGCCCTGGGCTCCAGGCACACTGCAGCTGCAAAAGGCATCCCAAGGGGAGCGCAAAAGTGACGCAACTTGGCTGCCACCACTGATATTTCCATGAGACCATCCCGAACCATAGGCTGATTTTCCTTCCTAGGGTTAAGGTTTGAGTTACGCCTAGGGTAAGGGTTCTATTAACCAGAAAGCCCTGAGTTCCAAGAACACAGCAGCTGCGAAGGACTAGCCAAGAAGAGCGCAAAAGTACCACAACATGCCTGCCTCCACAGCTTTTTCCTTGGGGACATGCCTAATTCCTGGCTGATTTGCCTTTCTCGTCTTAGGGTTGGGGTTCGGCCTAGGGCTAGGATTTTTAAAATCAGGAAGCCCTGAGTTCCAGGCACACTGCAGCTGTGAAAGGCATCCAAAAGGGAGTGCAAAAGTGCCACAACATGGCTGCTTTCACGGCTTTTTCCTTGGCAAGAAGCCTAACACCAGGCTGACTTACTTTCCCAGGGTTACTGTTGGGCTTAGGCCTAGGGCTAGGATTTTTGAAACTAGGAAGCCCTTAGCTCCAGGCACACTGCAGCTGTTCAAGGCATCCCAAGGGGAGTACAAAAGTGCAACAACATGGCAGCTTTCACAGCTTTTTCCTTGGCACCATCCCTATACCTAGGCTGATTTATCTGCCTAGGGTTAGGGTTAGGGTTCAGCCTAGGGCTTGGATTTCTTTAACCAGGAAGCCCTGAGTTCCAGGCTTACTTCATCTGCCAAAGGCATCCCAAAGGGAGTGCAGAAGTGCCACAACATGGCTGCTTTCACGGCTTTTCCCTTAGGAAGAACCCTAATACCCGGCTGATTTACCTTCCTAGGGTTACTGTTAGGCTTAGGCCTAGGACTTTTAAAACCAGGAAGCCCTGGGCTCCAGGCACACTGCAGCTGCAAAAGGCATCCCAAGGGGAGCGCAAAAGTGACGCAACTTGGCTGCCACCACTGATATTTCCATGAGACCATCCCGAACCATAGGCTGATTTTCCTTCCTAGGGTTAAGGTTTGAGTTACGCCTAGGGTAAGGGTTCTATTAACCAGAAAGCCCTGAGTTCCAAGAACACAGCAGCTGCGAAGGACTAGCCAAGAAGAGCGCAAAAGTACCACAACATGCCTGCCTCCACAGCTTTTTCCTTGGGGACATGCCTAATTCCTGGCTGATTTGCCTTTCTCGTCTTAGGGTTGGGGTTCGGCCTAGGGCTAGGATTTTTAAAATCAGGAAGCCCTGAGTTCCAGGCACACTGCAGCTGTGAAAGGCATCCAAAAGGGAGTGCAAAAGTGCCACAACATGGCTGCTTTCACGGCTTTTTCCTTGGCAAGAAGCCTAACACCAGGCTGATTTACCTTCCCAGGGTTACTGTTAGGCTTAGGCCTAGGGCTAGGATTTTTAAAACTAGGAAGCCCTGGGCTCCAGGCACACTGCAGCTGTTCAAGGCATCCCAAGGGGAGTACAAAAGTGCAACAACATGGCAGCTTTCTCAGCTTTTTCCTTGGCACCATCCCTATACCTAGGCTGATTTATCTGCCTAGGGTTAGGGTTAGGCTTCAGCCTAGGGCTTGGATTTCTTTAACCAGGAAGCCCTGAGTTCCAGGCTTACTTCATCTGCCAAAGGCATCCCAAAGGGAGTGCAGAAGTGCCACAACATGGCTGCTTTCACGGCTTTTCCCTTAGGAAGAACCCTAATACCCGGCTGATTTACCTTCCTAGGGTTACTGTTAGGCTTAGGCCTAGGACTTTTAAAACCAGGAAGCCCTGGGCTCCAGGCACACTGCAGCTGCGAAAGGCATCCCAAGGGGAGCGCAAAAGTGACGCAACTTGGCTGCCACCACTGATATTTCCATGAGACCATCCCGAACCATAGGCTGATTTTCCTTCCTAGGGTTAAGGTTTGAGTTACGCCTAGGGTAAGGGTCTATTAACCAGAAAGCCCTGAGTTCCAAGAACACAGCAGCTGCGAAGGACTAGCCAAGAAGAGCGCAAAAGTACCACAACATGCCTGCCTCCACAGCTTTTTCCTTGGGGACATGCCTAATTCCTGGCTGATTTGCCTTTCTCGTCTTAGGGTTGGGGTTAGGCCTAGGGCTAGGATTTTTAAAAGCAGGAAGCCCTGAGTTCCAGGCACACTGCAGCTGTGAAAGGCATCCAAAAGGGAGTGCAAAAGTGCCACAACATGGCTGCTTTCACGGCTTTTTCCTTGGCAAGACGCCTAACACCAGGCTGATTTACCTTCCCAGGGTTACTGTTAGGCTTAGGCCTAGGGCTAGGATTTTTAAAACTAGGAAGCCCTGGGCTCCAGGCACACTGCAGCTGTTCAAGGCATCCCAAGGGGAGTACAAAAGTGCAACAACATGGCAGCTTTCACAGCTTTTTCCTTGGCACCATCCCTATACCTAGGCTGATTTATCTGCCTAGGGTTAGGGTTAGGGTTCAGCCTAGGGCTTGGATTTCTTTAACCAGGAAGCCCTGAGTTCCAGGCTTACTTCATCTGCCAAAGGCATCCCAAAGGGAGTGCAGAAGTGCCACAACATGGCTGCTTTCACGGCTTTTCCCTTAGGAAGAACCCTAATACCCGGCTGATTTACCTTCCTAGGGTTACTGTTAGGCTTAGGCCTAGGACTTTTAAAACCAGGAAGCCCTGGGCTCCAGGCACACTGCAGCTGCGAAAGGCAGGCATCCCAAGGGGAGCGCAAAAGTGACGCAACTTGGCTGCCACCACTGATATTTCCATGAGACCATCCCGAACCATAGGCTGATTTTCCTTCCTAGGCTTAAGGTTTGAGTTACGCCTAGGGTAAGGGTTCTATTAACCAGAAAGCCCTGAGTTCCAAGAACACAGCAGCTGCGAAGGACTACCCAAGAAGAGCGCAAAAGTACCACAACATGCCTGCCTCCACAGCTTTTTCCTTGGGGACATGCCTAATTCCTGGCTGATTTGCCTTTCTCGTCTTAGGGTTGGGGTTCGGCCTAGGGCTAGGATTTTTAAAATCAGGAAGCCCTGAGTTCCAGGCACACTGGAGCTGTGAAAGGCATCCAAAAGGGAGTGCAAAAGTGCCACAACATGGCTGCTTTCACGGCTTTTTCCTTGGCAAGAAGCCTAACACCAGTCTGACTTACCTTCCCAGGGTTACTGTTGGGCTTAGGCCTAGGGCTAGGATTTTTTAAAATAGGAAGCCCTGGGCTCCAGGCACACTGCAGCTGTTCAAGGCATCCCAAGGGGAGTACAAAAGTGCAACAACATGGCAGCTTTCACAGCTTTTTCCTTGGCACCATCCCTATACCTAGGCTGATTTATCTGCCTAGGGTTAGGGTTAGGCTTCAGCCTAGGGCTTGGATTTCTTTAACCAGGAAGCCCTGAGTTCCAGGCTTACTTCATCTGCCAAAGGCATCCCAAAGGGAGTGCAGAAGTGCCACAACATGGCTGCTTTCACGGCTTTTCCCTTAGGAAGAACCCTAATACCCGGCTGATTTACCTTCCTAGGGTTACTGTTAGGCTTAGGCCTAGGACTTTTAAAACCAGGAAGCCCTGGGCTCCAGGCACACTGCAGCTGCAAAAGGCATCCCAAGGGGAGCGCAAAAGTGACGCAACTTGGCTGCCACCACTGATATTTCCATGAGACCATCCCGAACCATAGGCTGATTTTCCTTCCTAGGGTTAAGGTTTGAGTTACGCCTAGGGTAAGGGCTCTATTTACCAGAAAGCCCTGAGTTCCAAGAACACAGCAGCTGCGAAGGACTAGCCAAGAAGAGCGCAAAAGTACCACAACATGCCTGCCTCCACAGCTTTTTCCTTGGGGACATGCCTAATTCCTGGCTGATTTGCCTTTCTCGTCTTAGGGTTGGGGTTCAGCCTAGGGCTAGAATTTTTAAAATCAGGAAGCCCTGAGTTCCAGGCACACTGGAGCTGTGAAAGGCATCCAAAAGGGAGTGCAAAAGTGCCACAACATGGCTGCTTTCATGGCTTTTTCCTTGGCAAGAAGCTTAACACCAGGCTGACTAACTTTCCCAGGGTTACTGTTAGGCTTAGGCCTAGGGCTAGGATTTTTGAAACTAGGAAGCCCTGGGCTCCAGGCACACTGCAGCTGTTCAAGGCATCCCAAGGGGAGTACAAAAGTGCAACAACATGGCAGCTTTCACAGCTTTTTCCTTGGCACCATCCCTATACCTAGGCTGATTTATCTGCCTAGGGTTAGGGTTAGGCTTCAGCCTAGGGCTTGGATTTCTTTAACCAGGAAGCCCTGAGTTCCAGGCTTACTTCATCTGCCAAAGGCATCCCAAAGGGAGTGCAGAAGTGCCACAACATGGCTGCTTTCATGGCTTTTCCCTTAGGAAGAACCCTAATACCCGGCTGATTTACCTTCCTAGGGTTACTGTTAGGCTTAGGCCTAGGACTTTTAAAACCAGGAAGCCCTGGGCTCCAGGCACACTGCAGCTGCGAAAGGCATCCCAAGGGGAGCGCAAAAGTGACGCAACTTGGCTGCCACCACTGATATTTCCATGAGACCATCCCGAACCATAGGCTGATTTTCCTTCCTAGGGTTAAGGTTTGAGTTACGCCTAGGGTAAGGGTCTATTAACCAGAAAGCCCTGAGTTCCAAGAACACAGCAGCTGCGAAGGACTAGCCAAGAAGAGTGCAAAAGTACCACAACATGCCTGCCTCCACAGCTTTTTCCTTGGGGACATGCCTAATTCCTGGCTGATTTGCCTTTCTCGTCTTAGGGTTGGGGTTAGGCCTAGGGCTAGGATTTTTAAAATCAGGAAGCCCTGAGTTCCAGGCACACTGGAGCTGTGAAAGGCATCCAAAAGGGAGTGCAAAAGTGCCACAACATGGCTGCTTTCACGGCTTTTTCCTTGGCAAGACGCCTAACACCAGGCTGATTTGCCTTCCCAGGGTTACTGTTAGGCTTAGGCCTAGGGCTAGGATTTTTAAAACTAGGAAGCCCTGGGCTCCAGGCACACTGCAGCTGTTCAAGGCATCCCAAGGGGAGTACAAAAGTGCAACAACATGGCAGCTTTCACAGCTTTTTCCTTGGCACCATCCCTATACCTAGGCTGATTTATCTGCCTAGGGTTAGGGTTAGGGTTCAGCCTAGGGCTTGGATTTCTTTAACCAGGAAGCCCTGAGTTCCAGGCTTACTTCATCTGCCAAAGGCATCCCAAAGGGAGTGCAGAAGTGCCACAACATGGCTGCTTTCACGGCTTTTCCCTTAGGAAGAACCCTAATACCCGGCTGATTTACCTTCCTAGGGTTACTGTTAGGCTTAGGCCTAGGACTTTTAAAACCAGGAAGCCCTGGGCTCCAGGCACACTGCAGCTGCAAAAGGCATCCCAAGGGGAGCGCAAAAGTGACGCAACTTGGCTGCCACCACTGATATTTCCATGAGACCATCCCGAACCATAGGCTGATTTTCCTTCCTAGGCTTAAGGTTTGAGTTACGCCTAGGGTAAGGGTTCTATTAACCAGAAAGCCCTGAGTTCCAAGAACACAGCAGCTGCGAAGGACTAGCCAAGAAGAGCGCAAAAGTACCACAACATGCCTGCCTCCACAGCTTTTTCCTTGGGGACATGCCTAATTCCTGGCTGATTTGCCTTTCTCGTCTTAGGGTTGGGGTTCGGCCTAGGGCTAGGATTTTTAAAATCAGGAAGCCCTGAGTTCCAGGCACACTGCAGCTGTGAAAGGCATCCAAAAGGGAGTGCAAAAGTGCCACAACATGGCTGCTTTCACGGCTTTTTCCTTGGCAAGAAGCCTAACACCAGGCTGACTTACTTTCCCAGGGTTACTGTTGGGCTTAGGCCTAGGGCTAGGATTTTTGAAACTAGGAAGCCCTTAGCTCCAGGCACACTGCAGCTGTTCAAGGCATCCCAAGGGGAGTACAAAAGTGCAACAACATGGCAGCTTTCACAGCTTTTTCCTTGGCACCATCCCTATACCTAGGCTGATTTATCTGCCTAGGGTTAGGGTTAGGGTTCAGCCTAGGGCTTGGATTTCTTTAACCAGGAAGCCCTGAGTTCCAGGCTTACTTCATCTGCCAAAGGCATCCCAAAGGGAGTGCAGAAGTGCCACAACATGGCTGCTTTCACGGCTTTTCCCTTAGGAAGAACCCTAATACCCGGCTGATTTACCTTCCTAGGGTTACTGTTAGGCTTAGGCCTAGGACTTTTAAAACCAGGAAGCCCTGGGCTCCAGGCACACTGCAGCTGCAAAAGGCATCCCAAGGGGAGCGCAAAAGTGACGCAACTTGGCTGCCACCACTGATATTTCCATGAGAGCATCCCGAACCATAGGCTGATTTTCCTTCCTAGGGTTAAGGTTTGAGTTACGCCTAGGGTAAGGGCTCTATTTACCAGAAAGCCCTGAGTTCCAAGAACACAGCAGCTGCGAAGGACTAGCCAAGAAGAGCGCAAAAGTACCACAACATGCCTGCCTCCACAGCTTTTTCCTTGGGGACATGCCTAATTCCTGGCTGATTTGCCTTTCTCGTCTTAGGGTTGGGGTTCAGCCTAGGGCTAGAATTTTTAAAATCAGGAAGCCCTGAGTTCCAGGCACACTGGAGCTGTGAAAGGCATCCAAAAGGGAGTGCAAAAGTGCCACAACATGGCTGCTTTCATGGCTTTTTCCTTGGCAAGAAGCTTAACACGATGCTGACTAACGTTCCCAGGGTTACTGTTAGGCTTAGGCCTAGGGCTAGGATTTTTGAAACTAGGAAGCCCTGGGCTCCAGGCACACTGCAGCTGTTCAAGGCATCCCAAGGGGAGTACAAAAGTGCAACAACATGGCAGCTTTCACAGCTTTTTCCTTGGCACCATCCCTATACCTAGGCTGATTTATCTGCCTAGGGTTAGGGTTAGGCTTCAGCCTAGGGCTTGGATTTCTTTAACCAGGAAGCCCTGAGTTCCAGGCTTACTTCATCTGCCAAAGGCATCCCAAAGGGAGTGCAGAAGTGCCACAACATGGCTGCTTTCACGGCTTTTCCCTTAGGAAGAACCCTAATACCCGGCTGATTTACCTTCCTAGGGTTACTGTTAGGCTTAGGCCTAGGACTTTTAAAACCAGGAAGCCCTGGGCTCCAGGCACACTGCAGCTGCGAAAGGCATCCCAAGGGGAGCGCAAAAGTGACGCAACTTGGCTGCCACCACTGATATTTCCATGAGACCATCCCGAACCATAGGCTGATTTTCCTTCCTAGGGTTAAGGTTTGAGTTACGCCTAGGGTAAGGGTTCTATTAACCAGAAAGCCCTGAGTTCCAAGAACACAGCAGCTGCGAAGGACTAGCCAAGAAGAGCGCAAAAGTACCACAACATGCCTGCCTCCACAGCTTTTTCCTTGGGGACATGCCTAATTCCTGGCTGATTTGCCTTTCTCGTCTTAGGGTTGGGGTTCGGCCTAGGGCTAGGATTTTTAAAATCAGGACGCCCTGAGTTCCAGGCACACTGCAGCTGTGAAAGGCATCCAAAAGGGAGTGCAAAAGTACCACAACATGCCTGCCTCCACAGCTTTTTCCTTGGGGACATGCCTAATTCCTGGCTGATTTGCCTTTCTCGTCTTAGGGTTGGGGTTCGGCCTAGGGCTAGGATTTTTAAAATCAGGAAGCCCTGAGTTCCAGGCACACTGGAGCTGTGAAAGGCATCCAAAAGGGAGTGCAAAAGTGCCACAACATGGCTGCTTTCACGGCTTTTTCCTTGGCAAGAAGCCTAACACCAGGCTGATTTCCCTTCCCAGGGTTACTGTTAGGCTTAGGCCTAGGGCTAGGATTTTTAAAACTAGGAAGCCCTGGGCTCCAGGCACACTGCAGCTGTTCAAGGCATCCCAAGGGGAGTACAAAAGTGCAACAACATGGCAGCTTTCACAGCTTTTTCCTTGGCACCATCCCTATACCTAGGCTGATTTATCTGCCTAGGGTTAGGGTTAGGCTTCAGCCTAGGGCTTGGATTTCTTTAACCAGGAAGCCCTGAGTTCCAGGCTTACTTCATCTGCCAAAGGCATCCCAAAGGGAGTGCAGAAGTGCCACAACATGGCTGCTTTCACGGCTTTTCCCTTAGGAAGAACCCTAATACCCGGCTGATTTACCTTCCTAGGGTTACTGTTAGGCTTAGGCCTAGGACTTTTAAAACCAGGAAGCCCTGGGCTCCAGGCACACTGCAGCTGCGAAAGGCATCCCAAGGGGAGCGCAAAAGTGACGCAACTTGGCTGCCACCACTGATATTTCCATGAGACCATCCCGAACCATAGGCTGATTTTCCTTCCTAGGCTTAAGGTTTGAGTTACGCCTAGGGTAAGGGTCTATTAACCAGAAAGCCCTGAGTTCCAAGAACACAGCAGCTGCGAAGGACTAGCCAAGAAGAGCGCAAAAGTACCACAACATGCCTGCCTCCACAGCTTTTTCCTTGGGGACATGCCTAATTCCTGGCTGATTTGCCTTTCTCGTCTTAGGGTTGGGGTTAGGCCTAGGGCTAGGATTTTTAAAATCAGGAAGCCCTGAGTTCCAGGCACACTGGAGCTGTGAAAGGCATCCAAAAGGGAGTGCAAAAGTGCCACAACATGGCTGCTTTCACGGCTTTTTCCTTGGCAAGACGCCTAACACCAGGCTGATTTGCCTTCCCAGGGTTACTGTTAGGCTTAGGCCTAGGGCTAGGATTTTTAAAACTAGGAAGCCCTGGGCTCCAGGCACACTGCAGCTGTTCAAGGCATCCCAAGGGGAGTACAAAAGTGCAACAACATGGCAGCTTTCACAGCTTTTTCCTTGGCACCATCCCTATACCTAGGCTGATTTATCTGCCTAGGGTTAGGGTTAGGGTTCAGCCTAGGGCTTGGATTTCTTTAACCAGGAAGCCCTGAGTTCCAGGCTTACTTCATCTGCCAAAGGCATCCCAAAGGGAGTGCAGAAGTGCCACAACATGGCTGCTTTCACGGCTTTTCCCTTAGGAAGAACCCTAATACCCGGCTGATTTACCTTCCTAGGGTTACTGTTAGGCTTAGGCCTAGGACTTTTAAAACCAGGAAGCCCTGGGCTCCAGGCACACTGCAGCTGCAAAAGGCATCCCAAGGGGAGCGCAAAAGTGACGCAACTTGGCTGCCACCACTGATATTTCCATGAGACCATCCCGAACCATAGGCTGATTTTCCTTCCTAGGCTTAAGGTTTGAGTTACGCCTAGGGTAAGGGTTCTATTAACCAGAAAGCCCTGAGTTCCAAGAACACAGCACCTGCGAAGGACTAGCCAAGAAGAGCGCAAAAGTAGCACAACATGCCTGCCTCCACAGCTTTTTCCTTGGGGACATGCCTAATTCCTGGCTGATTTGCCTTTCTCGTCTTAGGGTTGGGGTTCGGCCTAGGGCTAGGATTTTTAAAATCAGGAAGCCCTGAGTTCCAGGCACACTGCAGCTGTGAAAGGCATCCAAAAGGGAGTGCAAAAGTGCCACAACATGGCTGCTTTCACGGCTTTTTCCTTGGCAAGCAGCCTAACACCAGTCTGACTTACATTCCCAGGGTTACTGTTGGGCTTAGGCCTAGGGCTAGGATTTTTGAAACTAGGAAGCCCTTAGCTCCAGGCACACTGCAGCTGTTCAAGGCATCCCAAGGGGAGTACAAAAGTGCAACAACATGGCAGCTTTCACAGCTTTTTCCTTGGCACCATCCCTATACCTAGGCTGATTTATCTGCCTAGGGATAGGGTTAGGGTTCAGCCTAGGGCTTGGATTTCTTTAACCAGGAAGCCCTGAGTTCCAGGCTTACTTCATCTGCCAAAGGCATCCCAAAGGGAGTGCAGAAGTGCCACAACATGGCTGCTTTCACGGCTTTTCCCTTAGGAAGAACCCTAATACCCGGCTGATTTACCTTCCTAGGGTTACTGTTAGGCTTAGGCCTAGGACTTTTAAAACCAGGAAGCCCTGGGCTCCAGGCACACTGCAGCTGCGAAAGGCATCCCAAGGGGAGCGCAAAAGTGACGCAACTTGGCTGCCACCACTGATATTTCCATGAGACCATCCCGAACCATAGGCTGATTTTCCTTCCTAGGGTTAAGGTTTGAGTTACGCCTAGGGTAAGGGCTCTATTTACCAGAAAGCCCTGAGTTCCAAGAACACAGCAGCTGCGAAGGACTAGCCAAGAAGAGCGCAAAAGTACCACAACATGCCTGCCTCCACAGCTTTTTCCTTGGGGACATGCCTAATTCCTGGCTGATTTGCCTTTCTCGTCTTAGGGTTGGGGTTCAGCCTAGGGCTAGAATTTTTAAAATCAGGAAGCCCTGAGTTCCAGGCACACTGGAGCTGTGAAAGGCATCCAAAAGGGAGTGCAAAAGTGCCACAACATGGCTGCTTTCATGGCTTTTTCCTTGGCAAGAAGCTTAACACCAGGCTGACTAACTTTCCCAGGGTTACTGTTAGGCTTAGGCCTAGGGCTAGGATTTTTGAAACTAGGAAGCCCTGGGCTCCAGGCACACTGCAGCTGTTCAAGGCATCCCAAGGGGAGTACAAAAGTGCAACAACATGGCAGCTTTCACAGCTTTTTCCTTGGCACCATCCCTATACCTAGGCTGATTTATCTGCCTAGGGTTAGGGTTAGGGTTCAGCCTAGGGCTTGGATTTCTTTAACCAGGAAGCCCTGAGTTCCAGGCTTACTTCATCTGCCAAAGGCATCCCAAAGGGAGTGCAGAAGTGCCACAACATGGCTGCTTTCACGGCTTTTCCCTTAGGAAGAACCCTAATACCCGGCTGATTTACCTTCCTAGGGTTACTGTTAGGCTTAGGCCTAGGACTTTTAAAACCAGGAAGCCCTGGGCTCCAGGCACACTGCAGCTGCGAAAGGCATCCCAAGGGGAGCGCAAAAGTGACGCAACTTGGCTGCCACCACTGATATTTCCATGAGACCATCCCGAACCATAGGCTGATTTTCCTTCCTAGGGTTAAGGTTTGAGTTACGCCTAGGGTAAGGGTTCTATTAACCAGAAAGCCCTGAGTTCCAAGAACACAGCAGCTGCGAAGGACTAGCCAAGAAGAGCGCAAAAGTACCACAACATGCCTGCCTCCACAGCTTTTTCCTTGGGGACATGCCTAATTCCTGGCTGATTTGCCTTTCTCGTCTTAGGGTTGGGGTTCGGCCTAGGGCTAGGATTTTTAAAATCAGGAAGCCCTGAGTTCCAGGCACACTGCAGCTGTGAAAGGCATCCAAAAGGGAGTGCAAAAGTACCACAACATGCCTGCCTCCACAGCTTTTTCCTTGGGGACATGCCTAATTCCTGGCTGATTTGCCTTTCTCGTCTTAGGGTTGGGGTTCGGCCTAGGGCTAGGATTTTTAAAATCAGGAAGCCCTGAGTTCCAGGCACACTGGAGCTGTGAAAGGCATCCAAAAGGGAGTGCAAAAGTGCCACAACATGGCTGCTTTCACGGCTTTTTCCTTGGCAAGACGCCTAACACCAGGCTGATTTGCCTTCCCAGGGTTACTGTTAGGCTTAGGCCTAGGGCTAGGATTTTTAAAACTAGGAAGCCCTTAGCTCCAGGCACACTGCAGCTGTTCAAGGCATCCCAAGGGGAGTACAAAAGTGCAACAACATGGCAGCTTTCACAGCTTTTTCCTTTGCACCATCCCTATACCTAGGCTGATTTATCTGCCTAGGGTTAGGGTTAGGGTTCAGCCTAGGGCTTGGATTTCTTTAACCAGGAAGCCCTGAGTTCCAGGCTTACTTCATCTGCCAAAGGCAGCCCAAAGGGAGTGCAGAAGTGCCACAACATGGCTGCTTTCACGGCTTTTCCCTTAGGAAGAACCCTAATACCCGGCTGATTTACCTTCCTAGGGTTACTGTTAGGCTTAGGCCTAGGACTTTTAAAACCAGGAAGCCCTGGGCTCCAGGCACACTGCAGCTGCGAAAGGCATCCCAAGGGGAGCGCAAAAGTGACGCAACTTGGCTGCCACCACTGATATTTCCATGAGACCATCCCGAACCATAGGCTGATTTTCCTTCCTAGGCTTAAGGTTTGAGTTACGCCTAGGGTAAGGGCTCTATTTACCAGAAAGCCCTGAGTTCCAAGAACACAGCTGCTGCGAAGGACTAGCCAAGAAGAGCGCAAAAGTACCACAACATGCCTGCCTCCACAGCTTTTTCCTTGGGGACATGCCTAATTCCTGGCTGATTTGCCTTTCTCGTCTTAGGGTTGGGGTTCAGCCTAGGGCTAGAATTTTTAAAATCAGGAAGCCCTGAGTTCCAGGCACACTGGAGCTGTGAAAGGCATCCAAAAGGGAGTGCAAAAGTGCCACAACATGGCTGCTTTCATGGCTTTTTCCTTGGCAAGAAGCTTAACACCAGGCTGACTAACTTTCCCAGGGTTACTGTTAGGCTTAGGCCTAGGGCTAGGATTTTTGAAACTAGGAAGCCCTGGGCTCCAGGCACACTGCAGCTGTTCAAGGCATCCCAAGGGGAGTACAAAAGTGCAACAACATGGCAGCTTTCACAGCTTTTTCCTTGGCACCATCCCTATACCTAGGCTGATTTATCTGCCTAGGGTTAGGGTTAGGCTTCAGCCTAGGGCTTGGATTTCTTTAACCAGGAAGCCCTGAGTTCCAGGCTTACTTCATCTGCCAAAGGCATCCCAAAGGGAGTGCAGAAGTGCCACAACATGGCTGCTTTCACGGCTTTTCCCTTAGGAAGAACCCTAATACCCGGCTGATTTACCTTCCTAGGGTTACTGTTAGGCTTAGGCCTAGGACTTTTAAAACCAGGAAGCCCTGGGCTCCAGGCACACTGCAGCTGCGAAAGGCATCCCAAGGGGAGCGCAAAAGTGACGCAACTTGGCTGCCACCACTGATATTTCCATGAGACCATCCCGAACCATAGGCTGATTTTCCTTCCTAGGGTTAAGGTTTGAGTTACGCCTAGGGTAACGGTTCTATTAACCAGAAAGCCCTGAGTTCCAAGAACACAGCAGCTGCGAAGGACTACCCAAGAAGAGCGCAAAAGTACCACAACATGCCTGCCTCCACAGCTTTTTCCTTGTGGACATGCCTAATTCCTGGCTGATTTGCCTTTCTCGTCTTAGGGTTGGGGTTCGGCCTAGGGCTAGGATTTTTAAAATCAGGAAGCCCTGAGTTCCAGGCACACTGCAGCTGTGAAAGGCATCCAAAAGGGAGTGCAAAAGTACCAAAACATGCCTGCCTCCACAGCTTTTTCCTTGGGGACATGCCTAATTCCTGGCTGATTTGCCTTTCTCGTCTTAGCGTTGGGGTTCGGCCTAGGGCTAGGATTTTTAAAATCAGGAAGCCCTGAGTTCCAGGCACACTGGAGCTGTGAAAGGCATCCAAAAGGGAGTGCAAAAGTGCCACAACATGGCTGCTTTCACGGCTTTTTCCTTGGCAAGAAGCCTAACACCAGGCTGATTTACCTTCCCAGGGTTACTGTTAGGCTTAGGCCTAGGGCTAGGATTTTTAAAACTAGGAAGCCCTGGGCTCCAGGCACACTGCAGCTGTTCAAGGCATCCCAAGGGGAGTACAAAAGTGCAACAACATGGCAGCTTTCACAGCTTTTTCCTTGGCACCATCCCTATACCTAGGCTGATTTATCTGCCTAGGGTTAGGGTTAGGCTTCAGCCTAGGGCTTGGATTTCTTTAACCAGGAAGCCCTGAGTTCCAGGCTTACTTCATCTGCCAAAGGCATCCCAAAGGGAGTGCAGAAGTGCCACAACATGGCTGCTTTCACGGCTTTTCCCTTAGGAAGAACCCTAATACCCAGCTGATTTACCTTCCTAGGGTTACTGTTAGGCTTAGGCCTAGGACTTTTAAAACCAGGAAGCCCTGGGCTCCAGGCACACTGCAGCTGCGAAAGGCATCCCAAGGGGAGCGCAAAAGTGACGCAACTTGGCTGCCACCACTGATATTTCCATGAGACCATCCCGAACCATAGGCTGATTTTCCTTCCTAGGGTTAAGGTTTGAGTTACGCCTAGGGTAAGGGCTCTATTAACCAGAAAGCCCTGAGTTCCAAGAACACAGCAGCTGCGAAGGCCTACCCAAGAAGAGCGCAAAAGTAGCACAACATGCCTGCCTCCACAGCTTTTTCCTTGGGGACATGCCTAATTCCTGGCTGATTTGCCTTTCTCGTCTTAGGGTTGGGGTTCGGCCTAGGGCTAGGATTTTTAAAATCAGGAAGCCCTGAGTTCCAGGCACACTGGAGCTGTGAAAGGCATCCAAAAGGGAGTGCAAAAGTGCCACAACATGGCTGCTTTCACGGCTTTTTCCTTGGCAAGACGCCTAACACCAGGCTGATTTGCCTTCCCAGGGTTACTGTTAGGCTTAGGCCTAGGGCTAGGATTTTTAAAACTAGGAAGCCCTTAGCTCCAGGCACACTGCAGCTGTTCAAGGCATCCCAAGGGGAGTACAAAAGTGCAACAACATGGCAGCTTTCACAGCTTTTTCCTTGGCACCATCCCTATACCTAGGCTGATTTATCTGCCTAGGGTTAGGGTTAGGGTTGAGCCTAGGGCTTGGATTTCTTTAACCAGGAAGCCCTGAGTTCCAGGCTTACTTCATCTGCCAAAGGCAGCCCAAAGGGAGTGCAGAAGTGCCACAACATGGCTGCTTTCACGGCTTTTCCCTTAGGAAGAACCCTAATACCCGGCTGATTTACCTTCCTAGGGTTACTGTTAGGCTTAGGCCTAGGACTTTTAAAACCAGGAAGCCCTGGGCTCCAGGCACACTGCAGCTGCGAAAGGCATCCCAAGGGGAGCGCAAAAGTGACGCAACTTGGCTGCCACCACTGATATTTCCATGAGACCATCCCGAACCATAGGCTGATTTTCCTTCCTAGGGTTAAGGTTTGAGTTACGCCTAGGGTAAGGGTTCTATTAACCAGAAAGCCCTGAGTTCCAAGAACACAGCAGCTGCGAAGGACTAGCCAAGAAGAGCGCAAAAGTACCACAACATGCCTGCCTCCACAGCTTTTTCCTTGGGCACATGCCTAATTCCTGGCTGATTTGCCTTTCTCGTCTTAGGGTTGGGGTTCGGCCTAGGGCTAGGATTTTTAAAATCAGGAAGCCCTGAGTTCCAGGCACACTGCAGCTGTGAAAGGCATCCAAAAGGGAGTGCAAAAGTGCCACAACATGGCTGCTTTCATGGCTTTTTCCTTGGCAAGAAGCTTAACACCAGGCTGACTAACTTTCCCAGGGTTACTGTTAGGCTTAGGCCTAGGGCTAGGATTTTTGAAACTAGGAAGCCCTGGGCTCCAGGCACACTGCAGCTGTTCAAGGCATCCCAAGGGGAGTACAAAAGTGCAACAACATGGCAGCTTTCACAGCTTTTTCCTTGGCACCATCCCTATACCTAGGCTGATTTATCTGCCTAGGGTTAGGGTTAGGCTTCAGCCTAGGGCTTGGATTTCTTTAACCAGGAAGCCCTGAGTTCCAGGCTTACTTCATCTGCCAAAGGCATCCCAAAGGGAGTGCAGAAGTGCCACAACATGGCTGCTTTCACGGCTTTTCCCTTAGGAAGAACCCTAATACCCAGCTGATTTACCTTCCTAGGGTTACTGTTAGGCTTAGGCCTAGGACTTTTAAAACCAGGAAGCCCTGGGCTCCAGGCACACTGCAGCTGCGAAAGGCATCCCAAGGGGAGCGCAAAAGTGACGCAACTTGGCTGCCACCACTGATATTTCCATGAGAGCATCCCGAACCATAGGCTGATTTTCCTTCCTAGGGTTAAGGTTTGAGTTACGCCTAGGGTAACGTTTCTATTAACCAGAAAGCCCTGAGTTCCAAGAACACAGCAGCTGCGAAGGATTACCCAAGAAGAGCGCAAAAGTACCACAACATGCCTGCCTCCAAAGCTTTTTCCTTGGGGACATGCCTAATTCCTGGCTGATTTGCCTTTCTCGTCTTAGGGTTGGGGTTCGGCCTAGGGCGAGGATTTTTAAAATCAGGAAGCCCTGAGTTCCAGGCACACTGCAGCTGTGAAAGGCATCCAAAAGGGAGTGCAAAAGTACCACAACATGCCTGCCTCCACAGCTTTTTCCTTGGGGACATGCCTAATTCCTGGCTGATTTGCCTTTCTCGTCTTAGGGTTGGGGTTCGGCCTAGGGCTAGGATTTTTAAAATCAGGAAGCCCTGAGTTCCAGGCACACTGGAGCTGTGAAAGGCATCCAAAAGGGAGTGCAAAAGTGCCACAACATGGCTGCTTTCACGGCTTTTTCCTTGGCAAGAAGCCTAACACCAGGCTGATTTCCCTTCCCAGGGTTACTGTTAGGCTTAGGCCTAGGGCTAGGATTTTTAAAACTAGGAAGCCCTGGGCTCCAGGCACACTGCAGCTGTTCAAGGCATCCCAAGGGGAGTACAAAAGTGCAACAACATGGCAGCTTTCACAGCTTTTTCCTTGGCACCATCCCTATACCTAGGCTGATTTATCTGCCTAGGGTTAAGGTTAGGGTTCAGCCTAGGGCTTGGATTTCTTTAACCAGGAAGCCCTGAGTTCCAGGCTTACTTCATCTGCCAAAGGCATCCCAAAGGGAGTGCAGAAGTGCCACAACATGGCTGCTTTCACGGCTTTTCCCTTAGGAAGAACCCTAATACCCAGCTGATTTACCTTCCTAGGGTTACTGTTAGGCTTAGGCCTAGGACTTTTAAAACCAGGAAGCCCTGGGCTCCAGGCACACTGCAGCTGCAAAAGGCATCCCAAGGGGAGCGCAAAAGTGACGCAACTTGGCTGCCACCACTGATATTTCCATGAGACCATCCCGAACCATAGGCTGATTTTCCTTCCTAGGGTTAAGGTTTGAGTTACGCCTAGCGTAAGGGTTCTATTTACCAGAAAGCCCTGAGTTCCAAGAACACAGCAGCTGCGAAGGACTAGCCAAGAAGAGCGCAAAAGTAGCACAACATGCCTGCCTCCACAGCTTTTTCCTTGGGGACATGCCTAATTCCTGGCTGATTTGCCTTTCTCGTCTTAGGGTTGGGGTTCGGCCTAGGGCTAGGATTTTTAAAATCAGGAAGCCCTGAGTTCCAGGCACACTGGAGCTGTGAAAGGCATCCAAAAGGGAGTGCAAAAGTGCCACAACATGGCTGCTTTCACGGCTTTTTCCTTGGCAAGACGCCTAACACCAGGCTGATTTGCCTTCCCAGGGTTACTGTTAGGCTTAGGCCTAGGGCTAGGATTTTTAAAACTAGGAAGCCCTTAGCTCCAGGCACACTGCAGCTGTTCAAGGCATCCCAAGGGGAGTACAAAAGTGCAACAACATGGCAGCTTTCACAGCTTTTTCCTTGGCACCATCCCTATACCTAGGCTGATTTATCTGCCTAGGGTTAGGGTTAGGGTTGAGCCTAGGGCTTGGATTTCTTTAACCAGGAAGCCCTGAGTTCCAGGCTTACTTCATCTGCCAAAGGCAGCCCAAAGGGAGTGCAGAAGTGCCACAACATGGCTGCTTTCACGGCTTTTCCCTTAGGAAGAACCCTAATACCCGGCTGATTTACCTTCCTAGGGTTACTGTTAGGCTTAGGCCTAGGACTTTTAAAACCAGGAAGCCCTGGGCTCCAGGCACACTGCAGCTGCGAAAGGCATCCCAAGGGGAGCGCAAAAGTGACGCAACTTGGCTGCCACCACTGATATTTCCATGAGACCATCCCGAACCATAGGCTGATTTTCCTTCCTAGGGTTAAGGTTTGAGTTACGCCTAGGGTAAGGGTTCTATTAACCAGAAAGCCCTGAGTTCCAAGAACACAGCAGCTGCGAAGGACTAGCCAAGAAGAGCGCAAAAGTACCACAACATGCCTGCCTCCACAGCTTTTTCCTTGGGCACATGCCTAATTCCTGGCTGATTTGCCTTTCTCGTCTTAGGGTTGGGGTTCGGCCTAGGGCTAGGATTTTTAAAATCAGGAAGCCCTGAGTTCCAGGCACACTCGAGCTGTGAAAGGCATCCAAAAGGGAGTGCAAAAGTGCCACAACATGGCTGCTTTCATGGCTTTTTCCTTGGCAAGAAGCTTAACACCAGGCTGACTAACTTTCCCAGGGTTACTGTTAGGCTTAGGCCTAGGGCTAGGATTTTTGAAACTAGGAAGCCCTGGGCTCCAGGCACACTGCAGCTGTTCAAGGCATCCCAAGGGGAGTACAAAAGTGCAACAACATGGCAGCTTTCACAGCTTTTTCCTTGGCACCATCCCTATACCTAGGCTGATTTATCTGCCTAGGGTTAGGGTTAGGCTTCAGCCTAGGGCTTGGATTTCTTTAACCAGGAAGCCCTGAGTTCCAGGCTTACTTCATCTGCCAAAGGCATCCCAAAGGGAGTGCAGAAGTGCCACAACATGGCTGCTTTCACGGCTTTTCCCTTAGGAAGAACCCTAATACCCAGCTGATTTACCTTCCTAGGGTTACTGTTAGGCTTAGGCCTAGGACTTTTAAAACCAGGAAGCCCTGGGCTCCAGGCACACTGCAGCTGCGAAAGGCATCCCAAGGGGAGCGCAAAAGTGACGCAACTTGGCTGCCACCACTGATATTTCCATGAGAGCATCCCGAACCATAGGCTGATTTTCCTTCCTAGGGTTAAGGTTTGAGTTACGCCTAGGGTAACGTTTCTATTAACCAGAAAGCCCTGAGTTCCAAGAACACAGCAGCTGCGAAGGATTACCCAAGAAGAGCGCAAAAGTACCACAACATGCCTGCCTCCAAAGCTTTTTCCTTGGGGACATGCCTAATTCCTGGCTGATTTGCCTTTCTCGTCTTAGGGTTGGGGTTCGGCCTAGGGCGAGGATTTTTAAAATCAGGAAGCCCTGAGTTCCAGGCACACTGCAGCTGTGAAAGGCATCCAAAAGGGAGTGCAAAAGTACCACAACATGCCTGCCTCCACAGCTTTTTCCTTGGGGACATGCCTAATTCCTGGCTGATTTGCCTTTCTCGTCTTAGGGTTGGGGTTCGGCCTAGGGCTAGGATTTTTAAAATCAGGAAGCCCTGAGTTCCAGGCACACTGGAGCTGTGAAAGGCATCCAAAAGGGAGTGCAAAAGTGCCACAACATGGCTGCTTTCACGGCTTTTTCCTTGGCAAGAAGCCTAACACCAGGCTGATTTCCCTTCCCAGGGTTACTGTTAGGCTTAGGCCTAGGGCTAGGATTTTTAAAACTAGGAAGCCCTGGGCTCCAGGCACACTGCAGCTGTTCAAGGCATCCCAAGGGGAGTACAAAAGTGCAACAACATGGCAGCTTTCACAGCTTTTTCCTTGGCACCATCCCTATACCTAGGCTGATTTATCTGCCTAGGGTTAAGGTTAGGGTTCAGCCTAGGGCTTGGATTTCTTTAACCAGGAAGCCCTGAGTTCCAGGCTTACTTCATCTGCCAAAGGCATCCCAAAGGGAGTGCAGAAGTGCCACAACATGGCTGCTTTCACGGCTTTTCCCTTAGGAAGAACCCTAATACCCAGCTGATTTACCTTCCTAGGGTTACTGTTAGGCTTAGGCCTAGGACTTTTAAAACCAGGAAGCCCTGGGCTCCAGGCACACTGCAGCTGCAAAAGGCATCCCAAGGGGAGCGCAAAAGTGACGCAACTTGGCTGCCACCACTGATATTTCCATGAGACCATCCCGAACCATAGGCTGATTTTCCTTCCTAGGGTTAAGGTTTGAGTTACGCCTAGCGTAAGGGTTCTATTTACCAGAAAGCCCTGAGTTCCAAGAACACAGCAGCTGCGAAGGACTAGCCAAGAAGAGCGCAAAAGTAGCACAACATGCCTGCCTCCACAGCTTTTTCCTTGGGGACATGCCTAATTCCTGGCTGATTTGCCTTTCTCGTCTTAGGGTTGGGGTTCGGCCTAGGGCTAGGATTTTTAAAATCAGGAAGCCCTGAGTTCCAGGCACACTGGAGCTGTGAAAGGCATCCAAAAGGGAGTGCAAAAGTGCCACAACATGGCTGCTTTCACGGCTTTTTCCTTGGCAAGACGCCTAACACCAGGCTGATTTGCCTTCCCAGGGTTACTGTTAGGCTTAGGCCTAGGGCTAGGATTTTTAAAACTAGGAAGCCCTTAGCTCCAGGCACACTGCAGCTGTTCAAGGCATCCCAAGGGGAGTACAAAAGTGCAACAACATGGCAGCTTTCACAGCTTTTTCCTTGGCACCATCCCTATACCTAGGCTGATTTATCTGCCTAGGGTTAGGGTTAGGGTTCAGCCTAGGGCTTGGATTTCTTTAACCAGGAAGCCCTGAGTTCCAGGCTTACTTCATCTGCCAAAGGCATCCCAAAGGGAGTGCAGAAGTGCCACAACATGGCTGCTTTCACGGCTTTTCCCTTAGGAAGAACCCTAATACCCGGCTGATTTACCTTCCTAGGGTTACTGTTAGGCTTAGGCCTAGGACTTTTAAAACCAGGAAGCCCTGGGCTCCAGGCACACTGCAGCTGCGAAAGGCATCCCAAGGGGAGCGCAAAAGTGACGCAACTTGGCTGCCACCACTGATATTTCCATGAGACCATCCCGAACCATAGGCTGATTTTCCTTCCTAGGGTTAATGTTTGAGTTACGCCTAGGGTAAGGGTTCTATTAACCAGAAAGCCCTGAGTTCCAAGAACACAGCAGCTGCGAAGGACTAGCCAAGAAGAGCGCAAAAGTACCACAACATGCCTGCCTCCACAGCTTTTTCCTTGGGGACATGCCTAATTCCTGGCTGATTTGCCTTTCTCGTCTTAGGGTTGGGGTTCGGCCTAGGGCTAGGATTTTTAAAATCAGGAAGCCCTGAGTTCCAGGCACACTGCAGCTGTGAAAGGCATCCAAAAGGGAGTGCAAAAGTGCCACAACATGGCTGCTTTCACGGCTTTTTCCTTGGCAAGACGCCTAACACCAGGCTGATTTACATTCCCAGGGTTACTGTTAGGCTTAGGCCTAGGGCTAGGATTTTTAAAACTAGGAAGCCCTTAGCTCCAGGCACACTGAAGCTGTTCAAGGCATCCCAAGGGGAGTACAAAAGTGCAACAACATGGCAGCTTTCACAGCTTTTTCCTTGGCACCATCCCTATACCTAGGCTGATTTATCTGCCTAGGGTTAGGGTTAGGGTTCAGCCTAGGGCTTGGATTTCTTTAACCAGGAAGCCCTGAGTTCCAGGCTTACTTCATCTGCCAAAGGCATCCCAAAGGGAGTGCAGAAGTGCCACAACATGGCTGCTTTCACGGCTTTTCCCTTAGGAAGAACCCTAATACCCGGCTGATTTACCTTCCTAGGGTTACTGTTAGGCTTAGGCCTAGGACTTTTAAAACCAGGAAGCCCTGGGCTCCAGGCACACTGCAGCTGCGAAAGGCATCCCAAGGGGAGCGCAAAAGTGACGCAACTTGGCTGCCACCACTGATATTTCCATGAGACCATCCCGAACCATAGGCTGATTTTCCTTCCTAGGGTTAAGGTTTGAGTTACGCCTAGGGTAACGGTTCTATTAACCAGAAAGCCCTGAGTTCCAAGAACACAGCAGCTGCGAAGGACTAGCCAAGAAGAGCGCAAAAGTAGCACAACATGCCTGCCTCCACAGCTTTTTCCTTGGGGACATGCCTAATTCCTGGCTGATTTGCCTTTCTCGTCTTAGGGTTGGGGTTCGGCCTAGGGCTAGGATTTTTAAAATCAGGAAGCCCTGAGTTCCAGGCACACTGCAGCTGTGAAAGGCATCCAAAAGGGAGTGCAAAAGTACCACAACATGCCTGCCTCCACAGCTTTTTCCTTGGGGACATGCCTAATTCCTGGCTGATTTGCCTTTCTCGTCTTAGGGTTGGGGTTCGGCCTAGGGCTAGGATTTTTAAAATCAGGAAGCCCTGAGTTCCAGGCACACTGGAGCTGTGAAAGGCATCCAAAAGGGAGTGCAAAAGTGCCACAACATGGCTGCTTTCACGGCTTTTTCCTTGGCAAGAAGCCTAACACCAGGCTGATTTCCCTTCCCAGGGTTACTGTTAGGCTTAGGCCTAGGGCTAGGATTTTTAAAACTAGGAAGCCCTGGGCTCCAGGCACACTGCAGCTGTTCAAGGCATCCCAAGGGGAGTACAAAAGTGCAACAACATGGCAGCTTTCACAGCTTTTTCCTTGGCACCATCCCTATACCTAGGCTGATTTATCTGCCTAGGGTTAAGGTTAGGGTTCAGCCTAGGGCTTGGATTTCTTTAACCAGGAAGCCCTGAGTTCCAGGCTTACTTCATCTGCCAAAGGCATCCCAAAGGGAGTGCAGAAGTGCCACAACATGGCTGCTTTCACGGCTTTTCCCTTAGGAAGAACCCTAATACCCAGCTGATTTACCTTCCTAGGGTTACTGTTAGGCTTAGGCCTAGGACTTTTAAAACCAGGAAGCCCTGGGCTCCAGGCACACTGCAGCTGCAAAAGGCATCCCAAGGGGAGCGCAAAAGTGACGCAACTTGGCTGCCACCACTGATATTTCCATGAGACCATCCCGAACCATAGGCTGATTTTCCTTCCTAGGGTTAAGGTTTGAGTTACGCCTAGCGTAAGGGTTCTATTTACCAGAAAGCCCTGAGTTCCAAGAACACAGCAGCTGCGAAGGACTAGCCAAGAAGAGCGCAAAAGTAGCACAACATGCCTGCCTCCACAGCTTTTTCCTTGGGGACATGCCTAATTCCTGGCTGATTTGCCTTTCTCGTCTTAGGGTTGGGGTTCGGCCTAGGGCTAGGATTTTTAAAATCAGGAAGCCCTGAGTTCCAGGCACACTGGAGCTGTGAAAGGCATCCAAAAGGGAGTGCAAAAGTGCCACAACATGGCTGCTTTCACGGCTTTTTCCTTGGCAAGACGCCTAACACCAGGCTGATTTGCCTTCCCAGGGTTACTGTTAGGCTTAGGCCTAGGGCTAGGATTTTTAAAACTAGGAAGCCCTTAGCTCCAGGCACACTGCAGCTGTTCAAGGCATCCCAAGGGGAGTACAAAAGTGCAACAACATGGCAGCTTTCACAGCTTTTTCCTTGGCACCATCCCTATACCTAGGCTGATTTATCTGCCTAGGGTTAGGGTTAGGGTTCAGCCTAGGGCTTGGATTTCTTTAACCAGGAAGCCCTGAGTTCCAGGCTTACTTCATCTGCCAAAGGCATCCCAAAGGGAGTGCAGAAGTGCCACAACATGGCTGCTTTCACGGCTTTTCCCTTAGGAAGAACCCTAATACCCGGCTGATTTACCTTCCTAGGGTTACTGTTAGGCTTAGGCCTAGGACTTTTAAAACCAGGAAGCCCTGGGCTCCAGGCACACTGCAGCTGCGAAAGGCATCCCAAGGGGAGCGCAAAAGTGACGCAACTTGGCTGCCACCACTGATATTTCCATGAGACCATCCCGAACCATAGGCTGATTTTCCTTCCTAGGGTTAATGTTTGAGTTACGCCTAGGGTAAGGGTTCTATTAACCAGAAAGCCCTGAGTTCCAAGAACACAGCAGCTGCGAAGGACTAGCCAAGAAGAGCGCAAAAGTACCACAACATGCCTGCCTCCACAGCTTTTTCCTTGGGGACATGCCTAATTCCTGGCTGATTTGCCTTTCTCGTCTTAGGGTTGGGGTTCGGCCTAGGGCTAGGATTTTTAAAATCAGGAAGCCCTGAGTTCCAGGCACACTGCAGCTGTGAAAGGCATCCAAAAGGGAGTGCAAAAGTGCCACAACATGGCTGCTTTCACGGCTTTTTCCTTGGCAAGACGCCTAACACCAGGCTGATTTACATTCCCAGGGTTACTGTTAGGCTTAGGCCTAGGGCTAGGATTTTTAAAACTAGGAAGCCCTTAGCTCCAGGCACACTGAAGCTGTTCAAGGCATCCCAAGGGGAGTACAAAAGTGCAACAACATGGCAGCTTTCACAGCTTTTTCCTTGGCACCATCCCTATACCTAGGCTGATTTATCTGCCTAGGGTTAGGGTTAGGCTTCAGCCTAGGGCTTGGATTTCTTTAACCAGGAAGCCCTGAGTTCCAGGCTTACTTCATCTGCCAAAGGCATCCCAAAGGGAGTGCAGAAGTGCCACAACATGGCTGCTTTCACGGCTTTTCCCTTAGGAAGAACCCTAATACCCGGCTGATTTACCTTCCTAGGGTTACTGTTAGGCTTAGGCCTAGGACTTTTAAAACCAGGAAGCCCTGGGCTCCAGGCACACTGCAGCTGCGAAAGGCATCCCAAGGGGAGCGCAAAAGTGACGCAACTTGGCTGCCACCACTGATATTTCCATGAGACCATCCCGAACCATAGGCTGATTTTCCTTCCTAGGGTTAAGGTTTGAGTTACGCCTAGGGTAACGGTTCTATTAACCAGAAAGCCCTGAGTTCCAAGAACACAGCAGCTGCGAAGGACTAGCCAAGAAGAGCGCAAAAGTAGCACAACATGCCTGCCTCCACAGCTTTTTCCTTGGGGACATGCCTAATTCCTGGCTGATTTGCCTTTCTCGTCTTAGGGTTGGGGTTCGGCCTAGGGCTAGGATTTTTAAAATCAGGAAGCCCTGAGTTCCAGGCACACTGCAGCTGTGAAAGGCATCCAAAAGGGAGTGCAAAAGTGCCACAACATGGCTGCTTTCACGGCTTTTTCCTTGGCAAGAAGCCTAACACCAGGCTGATTTACCTTCCCAGGGTTACTGTTAGGCTTAGGCCTAGGGCTAGGATTTTTGAAACTAGGAAGCCCTGGGCTCCAGGCACACTGCAGCTGTTCAAGGCATCCCAAGGGGAGTACAAAAGTGCAACAACATGGCAGCTTTCACAGCTTTTTCCTTGGCACCATCCCTATACCTAGGCTGATTTATCTGCCTAGGGTTAGGGTTAGGGTTCAGCCTAGGGCTTGGATTTCTTTAACCAGGAAGCCCTGAGTTCCAGGCTTACTTCATCTGCCAAAGGCATCCCAAAGGGAGTGCAGAAGTGCCACAACATGGCTGCTTTCACGGCTTTTCCCTTAGGAAGAACCCTAATACCCGGCGGATTTACCTTCCTAGGGTTACTGTTAGGCTTAGGCCTAGGACTTTTAAAACCAGGAAGCCCTGGGCTCCAGGCACACTGCAGCTGTGAAAGGCATCCCAAGGGGAGCGCAAAAGTGACGCAACTTGGCTGCCACCACTGATATTTCCATGAGACCATCCCGAACCATAGGCTGATTTTCCTTCCTAGGCTTAAGGTTTGAGTTACGCCTAGGGTAAGGGTCTATTAACCAGAAAGCCCTGAGTTCCAAGAACACAGCAGCTGCGAAGGACTAGCCAAGAAGAGCGCAAAAGTACCACAACATGCCTGCCTCCACAGCTTTTTCCTTGGGGACATGCCTAATTCCTGGCTGATTTGCCTTTCTCGTCTTAGGGTTGGGGTTCGGCCTAGGGCTAGGATTTTTAAAAGCAGGAAGCCCTGAGTTCCAGGCACACTGGAGCTGTGAAAGGCATCCAAAAGGGAGTGCAAAAGTGCCACAACATGGCTGCTTTCACGGCTTTTTCCTTGGCAAGAAGCCTAACACCAGGCTGACTTACTTTCCCAGGGTTACTGTTAGGCTTAGGCCTAGGGCTAGGATTTTTAAAACTAGGAAGCCCTGGGCTCCAGGCACACTGCAGCTGTTCAAGGCATCCCAAGGGGAGTACAAAAGTGCAACAACATGGCAGCTTTCACAGCTTTTTCCTTGGCACCATCCCTATACCTAGGCTGATTTATCTGCCTAGGGTTAGGGTTAGGGTTCAGCCTAGGGCTTGGATTTCTTTAACCAGGAAGCCCTGAGTTCCAGGCTTACTTCATCTGCCAAAGGCATCCCAAAGGGAGTGCAGAAGTGCCACAACATGGCTGCTTTCACGGCTTTTCCCTTAGGAAGAACCCTAATACCCGGCTGATTTACCTTCCTAGGGTTACTGTTAGGCTTAGGCCTAGGACTTTTAAAACCAGGAAGCCCTGGGCTCCAGGCACACTGCAGCTGCGAAAGGCATCCCAAGGGGAGCGCAAAAGTGACGCAACTTGGCTGCCACCACTGATATTTCCATGAGACCATCCCGAACCATAGGCTGATTTTCCTTCCTAGGGTTAAGGTTTGAGTTACGCCTAGGGTAAGGGTTCTATTAACCAGAAAGCCCTGAGTTCCAAGAACACAGCAGCTGCGAAGGACTAGCCAAGAAGAGCGCAAAAGTACCACAACATGCCTGCCTCCACAGCTTTTTCCTTGGGGACATGCCTAATTCCTGGCTGATTTGCCTTTCTCGTCTTAGGGTTGGGGTTCGGCCTAGGGCTAGGATTTTTAAAATCAGGAAGCCCTGAGTTCCAGGCACACTGCAGCTGTGAAAGGCATCCAAAAGGGAGTGCAAAAGTGCCACAACATGGCTGCTTTCACGGCTTTTTCCTTGGCAAGAAGCCTAACACCAGGCTGATTTGCCTTCCCAGGGTTACTGTTAGGCTTAGGCCTAGGGCTAGGATTTTTAAAACTAGGAAGCCCTTAGCTCCAGGCACACTGAAGCTGTTCAAGGCATCCCAAGGGGAGTACAAAATGCAACAACATGGCAGCTTTCACAGCTTTTTCCTTGGCACCATCCCTATACCTAGGCTGATTTATCTGCCTAGGGTTAGGGTTAGGCTTCAGCCTAGGGCTTGGATTTCTTTAACCAGGAAGCCCTGAGTTCCAGGCTTACTTCATCTGCCAAAGGCATCCCAAAGGGAGTGCAGAAGTGCCACAACATGGCTGCTTTCACGGCTTTTCCCTTAGGAAGAACCCTAATACCCGGCTGATTTACCTTCCTAGGGTTACTGTTAGGCTTAGGCCTAGGACTTTTAAAACCAGGAAGCCCTGGGCTCCAGGCACACTGCAGCTGCGAAAGGCATCCCAAGGGGAGCGCAAAAGTGACGCAACTTGGCTGCCACCACTGATATTTCCATGAGACCATCCCGAACCATAGGCTGATTTTCCTTCCTAGGGTTAAGGTTTGAGTTACGCCTAGGGTAAGGGTTCTATTAACCAGAAAGCCCTGAGTTCCAAGAACACAGCAGCTGCGAAGGACTAGCCAAGAAGAGTGCAAAAGTACCACAACATGCCTGCCTCCACAGCTTTTTCCTTGTGGACATGCCTAATTCCTGGTTGATTTGCCTTTCTCGTCTTAGGGTTGGGGTTCGGCATAGGGCTAGGATTTTTAAAATCAGGAAGCCCTGAGTTCAAGGCACACTGGAGCTGTGAAAGGCATCCAAAAGGGAGTGCAAAAGTACCACAACATGCCTGCCTCCACAGCTTTTTCCTTGGGGACATGCCTAATTCCTGGCTGATTTGCCTTTCTCGTCTTAGGGTTGGGGTTCGGCCTAGGGCTAGGATTTTTAAAAGCAGGAAGCCCTGAGTTCCAGGCCACTGCAACTGTGAAAGGCATCCAAAAGGGAGTGCAAAAGTGCCACAACATGGCTGCTTTCACGGCTTTTTCCTTGGCAAGAAGCCTAACACCAGGCTGATATACCTTCCCAGGGTTACTGTTAGGCTTAGGCCTAGGGCTAGGATTTTTAAAACTAGGAAGCCCTGGGCTCCAGGCACACTGCAGCTGTTCAAGGCATCCCAAGGGGAGTACAAAAGTGCAACAACATGGCAGCTTTCACAGCTTTTTCCTTGGCACCATCCCTATACCTAGGCTGATTTATCTGCCTAGGGTTAAGGTTAGGGTTCAGCCTAGGGCTTGGATTTCTTTAACCAGGAAGCCCTGAGTTCCAGGCTTACTTCATCTGCCAAAGGCATCCCAAAGGGAGTGCAGAAGTGCCACAACATGGCTGCTTTCACGGCTTTTCCCTTAGGAAGAACCCTAATACCCGGCTGATTTACCTTCCTAGGGTTACTGTTAGGCTTAGGCCTAGGACTTTTAAAACCAGGAAGCCCTGGGCTCCAGGCACACTGCAGCTGCAAAAGGCATCCCAAGGGGAGCGCAAAAGTGACGCAACTTGGCTGCCACCACTGATATTTCCATGAGACCATCCCGAACCATAGGCTGATTTTCCTTCCTAGGCTTAAGTTTTGAGTTACGCCTAGGGTAAGGGTCTATTAACCAGAAAGCCCTGAGTTCCAAGAACACAGCAGCTGCGAAGGACTAGCCAAGAAGAGCGCAAAAGTACCGCAACATGCCTGCCTCCACAGCTTTTTCCTTGGGGACATGCCTAATTCCTGGCTGATTTGCCTTTCTCGTCTTAGGGTTGGGGTTCGGCCTAGGGCTAGGATTTTTAAAATCAGGAAGCCCTGAGTTCCAGGCACACTGAAGCTGTGAAAGGCATCCAAAAGGGAGTGCAGAAGTGCCACAACATGGCTGCTTTCACGGCTTTTCCCTTAGGAAGAACCCTAATACCCGGCTGATTTACCTTCCTAGGGTTACTGTTAGGCTTAGGCCTAGGACTTTTAAAGCCAGGAAGCCCTGGGCTCCAGGCACACTGCAGCTGCGAAAGGCATCCCAAGGGGAGCGCAAAAGTGACGCAACTTGGCTGCCACCACTGATATTTCCATGAGACCATCCCGAACCATAGGCTGATTTTCCTTCCTAGGGTTAAGGTTTGAGTTACGCCTAGGGTAAGGGTTCTATTAACCAGAAAGCCCTGAGTTCCAAGAACACAGCAGCTGCGAAGGACTAGCCAAGAAGAGCGCAAAAGTACCACAACATGCCTGCCTCCACAGCTTTTTCCTTGGGGACATGCCTAATTCCTGGCTGATTTGCCTTTCTCGTCTTAGGGTTGGGGTTCGGCCTAGGGCTAGGATTTTTAAAAGCAGGAAGCCCTGAGTTCCAGGCACACTGGAGCTGTGAAAGGCATCCAAAAGGGAGTGCAAAAGTGCCACAACATGGCTGCTTTCACGGCTTTTTCCTTGGCAAGAAGCCTAACACCAGGCTGACTTACTTTCCCAGGGTTACTGTTAGGCTTAGGCCTAGGGCTAGGATTTTTGAAACTAGGAAGCCCTGGGCTCCAGGCACACTGCAGCTGTTCAAGGCATCCCAAGGGGAGTACAAAAGTGCAACAACATGGCAGCTTTCACAGCTTTTTCCTTGGCACCATCCCTATACCTAGGCTGATTTATCTGCCTAGGGTTAGGGTTAGGGTTCAGCCTAGGGCTTGGATTTCTTTAACCAGGAAGCCCTGAGTTCCAGGCTTACTTCATCTGCCAAAGGCATCCCAAAGGGAGTGCAGAAGTGCCACAACATGGCTGCTTTCACGGCTTTTCCCTTAGGAAGAACCCTAATACCCGGCTGATTTACCTTCCTAGGGTTACTGTTAGGCTTAGGCCTAGGACTTTTAAAACCAGGAAGCCCTGGGCTCCAGGCACACTGCAGCTGCGAAAGGCATCCCAAGGGGAGCGCAAAAGTGACGCAACTTGGCTGCCACCACTGATATTTCCATGAGACCATCCCGAACCATAGGCTGATTTTCCTTCCTAGGGTTAAGGTTTGAGTTACGCCTAGGGTAAGGGTTCTATTAACCAGAAAGCCCTGAGTTCCAAGAACACAGCAGCTGCGAAGGACTAGCCAAGAAGAGCGCAAAAGTACCACAACATGCCTGCCTCCACAGCTTTTTCCTTGGGGACATGCCTAATTCCTGGCTGATTTGCCTTTCTCGTCTTAGGGTTGGGGTCCGGCCTAGGGCTAGGATTTTTAAAATCAGGAAGCCCTGAGTTCCAGGCACACTGCAGCTGTGAAAGGCATCCAAAAGGGAGTGCAAAAGTGCCACAACATGGCTGCTTTCACGGCTTTTTCCTTGGCAAGAAGCCTAACACCAGGCTGATTTGCCTTCCCAGGGTTACTGTTAGGCTTAGGACTAGGGCTAGGATTTTTAAAACTAGGAAGCCCTTAGCTCCAGGCACACTGAAGCTGTTCAAGGCATCCCAAGGGGAGTACAAAATGCAACAACATGGCAGCTTTCACAGCTTTTTCCTTGGCACCATCCCTATACCTAGGCTGATTTATCTGCCTAGGGTTAGGGTTAGGCTTCAGCCTAGGGCTTGGATTTCTTTAACCAGGAAGCCCTGAGTTCCAGGCTTACTTCATCTGCCAAAGGCATCCCAAAGGGAGTGCAGAAGTGCCACAACATGGCTGCTTTCACGGCTTTTCCCTTAGGAAGAACCCTAATACCCGGCTGATTTACCTTCCTAGGGTTACTGTTAGGCTTAGGCCTAGGACTTTTAAAACCAGGAAGCCCTGGGCTCCAGGCACACTGCAGCTGCGAAAGGCATCCCAAGGGGAGCGCAAAAGTGACGCAACTTGGCTGCCACCACTGATATTTCCATGAGACCATCCCGAACCATAGGCTGATTTTCCTTCCTAGGCTTAAGGTTTGAGTTACGCCTAGGGTAACGGTTCTATTAACCAGAAAGCCCTGAGTTCCAAGAACACAGCAGCTGCGAAGGACTACCCAAGAAGAGCGCAAAAGTAGCACAACATGCCTGCCTCCACAGCTTTTTCCTTGGGGACATGCCTAATTCCTGGCTGATTTGCCTTTCTCGTCTTAGGGTTGGGGTTCGGCATAGGGCTAGGATTTTTAAAATCAGGAAGCCCTGAGTTCCAGGCACACTGGAGCTGTGAAAGGCATCCAAAAGGGAGTGCAAAAGTGCCACAACATGGCTGCTTTCACGGCTTTTTCCTTGGCAAGACGCCTAACACCAGGCTGATTTACCTTCCCAGGGTTTCTGTTAGGCTTAGGCCTAGGGCTAGGATTTTTAAAACTAGGAAGCCCTGGGCTCCCGGCACACTGAAGCTGTTCAAGGCATCCCAAGGGGAGTACAAAAGTGCAACAACATGGCAGCTTTCACAGCTTTTTCCTTGGCACCATCCCTATACCTAGGCTGATTTATCTGCCTAGGGTTAGGGTTAGGGTTCAGCCTAGGGCTTGGATTTCTTTAACCAGGAAGCCCTGAGTTCCAGGCTTACTTCATCTGCCAAAGGCATCCCAAAGGGAGTGCAGAAGTGCCACAACATGGCTGCTTTCACGGCTTTTCCCTTAGGAAGAACCCTAATACCCGGCTGATTTACCTTCCTAGGGTTACTGTTAGGCTTAGGCCTAGGACTTTTAAAACCAGGAAGCCCTGGGCTCCAGGCACACTGCAGCTGCGAAAGGCATCCCAAGGGGAGCGCAAAAGTGACGCAACTTGGCTGCCACCGCTGATATTTCCATGAGACCATCCGGAACCATAGGCTGATTTTCCTTCCAAGGGTTAAGGTTTGAGTTACGCCTAGGGTAAGGGTTCTATTAACCAGAAAGCCCTGAGTTCCAAGAACACAGCAGCTGCGAAGGACTAGCCAAGAAGAGTGCAAAAGTACCACAACATGCCTGCCTCCACAGCTTTTTCCTTGTGGACATGCCTAATTCCTGGTTGATTTGCCTTTCTCGTCTTAGGGTTGGGGTTCGGCATAGGGCTAGGATTTTTAAAATCAGGAAGCCCTGAGTTCAAGGCACACTGGAGCTGTGAAAGGCATCCAAAAGGGAGTGCAAAAGTACCACAACATGCCTGCCTCCACAGCTTTTTCCTTGGGGACATGCCTAATTCCTGGCTGATTTGCCTTTCTCGTCTTAGGGTTGGGGTTCGGCCTAGGGCTAGGATTTTTAAAATCAGGAAGCCCTGAGTTCCAGGCACACTGGAGCTGTGAAAGGCATCCAAAAGGGAGTGCAAAAGTGCCACAACATGGCTGCTTTCACGGCTTTTTCCTTGGCAAGAAGCCTAACACCAGGCTGATTTCCCTTCCCAGGGTTACTGTTAGGCTTAGGCCTAGGGCTAGGATTTTTAAAACTAGGAAGCCCTGGGCTCCAGGCACACTGCAGCTGTTCAAGGCATCCCAAGGGGAGTACAAAAGTGCAACAACATGGCAGCTTTCACAGCTTTTTCCTTGGCACCATCCCTATACCTAGGCTGATTTATCTGCCTAGGGTTAAGGTTAGGGTTCAGCCTAGGGCTTGGATTTCTTTAACCAGGAAGCCCTGAGTTCCAGGCTTACTTCATCTGCCAAAGGCATCCCAAAGGGAGTGCAGAAGTGCCACAACATGGCTGCTTTCACGGCTTTTCCCTTAGGAAGAACCCTAATACCCGGCTGATTTACCTTCCTAGGGTTACTGTTAGGCTTAGGCCTAGGACTTTTAAAACCAGGAAGCCCTGGGCTCCAGGCACACTGCAGCTGCAAAAGGCATCCCAAGGGGAGCGCAAAAGTGACGCAACTTGGCTGCCACCACTGATATTTCCATGAGACCATCCCGAACCATAGGCTGATTTTCCTTCCTAGGCTTAAGTTTTGAGATACGCCTAGGGTAAGGGTCTATTAACCAGAAAGCCCTGAGTTCCAAGAACACAGCAGCTGCGAAGGACTAGCCAAGAAGAGCGCAAAAGTACCGCAACATGCCTGCCTCCACAGCTTTTTCCTTGGGGACATGCCTAATTCCTGGCTGATTTGCCTTTCTCGTCTTAGGGTTGGGGTTCGGCCTAGGGCTAGGATTTTTAAAATCAGGAAGCCCTGAGTTCCAGGCACACTGAAGCTGTGAAAGGCATCCAAAAGGGAGTGCAGAAGTGCCACAACATGCCTGCTTTCACGGCTTTTCCCTTAGGAAGAACCCTAATACCCGGCTGATTTACCTTCCTAGGGTTACTGTTAGGCTTAGGCCTAGGACTTTTAAAGCCAGGAAGCCCTGGGCTCCAGGCACACTGCAGCTGCGAAAGGCATCCCAAGGGGAGCGCAAAAGTGACGCAACTTGGCTGCCACCACTGATATTTCCATGAGACCATCCCGAACCATAGGCTGATTTTCCTTCCTAGGGTTAAGGTTTGAGTTACGCCTAGGGTAAGGGTTCTATTAACCAGAAAGCCCTGAGTTCCAAGAACACAGCAGCTGCGAAGGACTAGCCAAGAAGAGCGCAAAAGTAGCACAACATGCCTGCCTCCACAGCTTTTTCCTTGGGGACATGCCTAATTCCTGGCTGATTTGCCTTTCTCGTCTTAGGGTTGGGGTTCGGCCTAGGGCTAGGATTTTTAAAATCAGGAAGCCCTGAGTTCCAGGCACACTGGAGCTGTGAAGGGCATCCAAAAGGGAGTGCAAAAGTGCCACAACATGGCTGCTTTCACGGCTTTTTCCTTGGCAAGAAGCGTAACAGCTGGCTGATTTACCTTCCCAGGGTTACTGTTAGGCTTAGGCCTAGGGCTAGGATTTTTAAAACTAGGAAGCCCTGGGCTCCAGGCACACTGCAGCTGTTCAAGGCATCCCAAGGGGAGTACAAAAGTGCAACAACATGGCAGCTTTCACAGCTTTTTCCTTGGCACCATCCCTATACCTAGGCTGATTTATCTGCCTAGGGTTAGGGTTAGGGTTCAGCCTAGGGCTGTGATTTCTTTAACCAGGAAGCCCTGAGTTCCAGGCTTACTTCATCTGCCAAAGGCATCCCAAAGGGAGTGCAGAAGTGCCACAACATGGCTGCTTTCACGGCTTTTCCCTTAGGAAGAACCCTAATACCCGGCTGATTTACCTTCCTAGGGTTACTGTTAGGCTTAGGCCTAGGACTTTTAAAACCAGGAAGCCCTGGGCTCCAGGCACACTGCAGCTGCGAAAGGCATCCCAAGGGGAGCGCAAAAGTGACGCAACTTGGCTGCCACCACTGATATTTCCATGAGACCATCCCGAACCATAGGCTGATTTTCCTTCCTAGGGTTAAGGTTTGAGTTACGCCTAGGGTAAGGGTTCTATTAACCAGAAAGCCCTGAGTTCCAAGAACACAGCAGCTGCGAAGGACTACCCAAGAAGAGCGCAAAAGTAGCACAACATGCCTGCCTCCACAGCTTTTTCCTTGGGGACATGCCTAATTCCTGGCTGATTTGCCTTTCTCGTCTTAGGGTTGGGGTTCGGCCTAGGGCTAGGATTTTTAAAATCAGGAAGCCCTGAGTTCCAGGCACACTGGAGCTGTGAAAGGCATCCAAAAGGGAGTGCAAAAGTGCCACAACATGGCTGCTTTCACGGCTTTTTCCTTGGCAAGAAGCCTAACACCAGGCTGACTTACTTTCCCAGGGTTACTGTTAGGCTTAGGCCTAGGGCTAGGATTTTTGAAACTAGGAAGCCCTTAGCTCCAGGCACACTGCAGCTGTTCAAGGCATCCCAAGGGGAGTACAAAAGTGCAACAACATGGCAGCTTTCACAGCTTTTTCCTTGGCACCATCCCTATACCTAGGCTGATTTATCTGCCTAGGGTTAGGGTTAGGGTTCAGCCTAGGGCTTGGATTTCTTTAACCAGGAAGCCCTGAGTTCCAGGCTTACTTCATTTGCCAAAGGCATCCCAAAGGGAGTGCAGAAGTGCCACAACATGGCTGCTTTCACGGCTTTTCCCTTAGGAAGAACCCTAATACCCGGCTGATTTACCTTCCTAGGGTTACTGTTAGGCTTAGGCCTAGGACTTTTAAAACCAGGAAGCCCTGGGCTCCAGGCACACTGCAGCTGCGAAAGGCATCCCAAGGGGAGCGCAAAAGTGACGCAACTTGGCTGCCACCACTGATATTTCCATGAGACCATCCCGAACCATAGGCTGATTTTCCTTCCTAGGGTTAAGTTTTGAGTTACGCCTAGGGTAAGGGCTCTATTAACCAGAAAGCCCTGAGTTCCAAGAACACAGCAGCTGCGAAGGACTAGCCAAGAAGAGCGCAAAAGTACCACAACATGCCTGCCTCCACAGCTTTTTCCTTGGGGACATGCCTAATTCCTGGCTGATTTGCCTTTCTCGTCTTAGGGTTGGGGTTCGGCCTAGGGCTAGGATTTTTAAAAGCAGGAAGCCCTGAGTTCCAGGCCACTGCAGCTGGGAAAGGCATCCAAAAGGGAGTGCAAAAGTGCCACAACATGGCTGCTTTCACGGCTTTTTCCTTGGCAAGAAGCCTAACACCAGGCTGATTTACCTTCCCAGGATTACTGTTAGGCTTAGGCCTAGGGCTAGGATTTTTGAAACTAGGAAACCCTGGGCTCCAGGCACACTGCAGCTGTTCAAGGCATCCCAAGGGGAGTACAAAAGTGCAACAACATGGCAGCTTTCACAGCTTTTTCCTTGGCACCATCCCTATACCTAGGCTGATTTATCTGCCTAGGGTTAGGGTTAGGGTTCAGCCTAGGGCTTGGATTTCTTTAACCAGGAAGCCCTGAGTTCCAGGCTTACTTCATCTGCCAAAGGCATCCCAAAGGGAGTGCAGAAGTGCCACAACATGGCTGCTTTCACGGCTTTTCCCTTAGGAAGAACCCTAATACCCGGCTGATTTACCTTCCTAGGGTTACTGTTAGGCTTAGGCCTAGGACTTTTAAAACCAGGAAGCCCTGGGCTCCAGGCACACTGCAGCTGCAAAAGGCATCCCAAGGGGAGCGCAAAAGTGACGCAACTTGGCTGCCACCACTGATATTTCCATGAGACCATCCCGAACCATAGGCTGATTTTCCTTCCTAGGGTTAAGGTTTGAGTTACGCCTAGGGTAAGGGTTCTATTAACCAGAAAGCCCTGAGTTCCAAGAACACAGCAGCTGCGAAGGACTACCCAAGAAGAGCGCAAAAGTACCACAACATGCCTGCCTCCACAGCTTTTTCCTTGGGGACATGCCTAATTCCTGGCTGATTTGCCTTTCTCGTCTTAGGGTTGGGGTTCGGCCTAGGGCTAGGATTTTTAAAATCAGGAAGCCCTGAGTTCCAGGCACACTGCAGCTGTGAAAGGCATCCAAAAGGGAGTGCAGAAGTGCCACCACATGGCTGCTTTCACGGCTTTTCCCTTAGGAAGAACCCTAATACCCGGCTGATTTACCTTCCTAGGGTTACTGTTAGGCTTAGGCCTAGGACTTTTAAAACCAGGAAGCCCTGGGCTCCAGGCACACTGCAGCTTCAAAAGGCATCCCAAGGGGAGCGCAAAAGTGACGCAACTTGGCTGCCACCACTGATATTTCCATGAGACCATCCCGAACCATAGGCTGATTTTCCTTCCTAGGGTTAAGGTTTGAGTTACGCCTAGGGTAAGGGTTCTATTAACCAGAAAGCCCTGAGTTCCAAGAACACAGCAGCTGCGAAGGACTAGCCAAGAAGAGCGCAAAAGTACCACAACATGCCTGCCTCCACAGCTTTTTCCTTGGGGACATGCCTAATTCCTGGCTGATTTGCCTTTCTCGTCTTAGGGTTGGGGTTCGGCCTAGGGCTAGGATTTTTAAAATCAGGAAGCCCTGAGTTCCAGGCACACTGCAGCTGTGAAAGGCATCCAAAAGGGAGTGCAAAAGTGCCACAACATGGCTGCTTTCACGGCTTTTTCCTTGGCAAGACGCCTAACACCAGGCTGATTTACCTTCCCAGGGTTACTGTTAGGCTTAGGCCTAGGGCTAGGATTTTTAAAACTAGGAAGCCCTTAGCTCCAGGCACACTGAAGCTGTTCAAGGCATCCCAAGGGGAGTACAAAAGTGCAACAACATGGCAGCTTTCACAGCTTTTTCCTTGGCACCATCCCTATACCTAGGCTGATTTATCTGCCTAGGGTTAGGGTTAGGGTTCAGCCTAGGGCTTGGATTTCTTTAACCAGGAAGCCCTGAGTTCCAGGCTTACTTCATCTGCCAAAGGCATCCCAAAGGGAGTGCAGAAGTGCCACAACATGGCTGCTTTCACGGCTTTTCCCTTAGGAAGAACCCTAATACCCGGCTGATTTACCTTCCTAGGGTTACTGTTAGGCTTAGGCCTAGGACTTTTAAAACCAGGAAGCCCTGGGCTCCAGGCACACTGCAGCTGTGAAAGGCATCCCAAGGGGAGCGCAAAAGTGACGCAACTTGGCTGCCACCACTGATATTTCCATGAGACCATCCCGAACCATAGGCTGATTTTCCTTCCTAGGCTTAAGGTTTGAGTTACGCCTAGGGTAAGGGTCTATTAACCAGAAAGCCCTGAGTTCCAAGAACACAGCAGCTGCGAAGGACTAGCCAAGAAGAGCGCAAAAGTACCACAACATGCCTGCCTCCACAGCTTTTTCCTTGGGGACATGCCTAATTCCTGGCTGATTTGCCTTTCTCGTCTTAGGGTTGGGGTTCGGCCTAGGGCTAGGATTTTTAAAATCAGGAAGCCCTGAGTTCCAGGCACACTGGAGCTGTGAAAGGCATCCAAAAGGGAGTGCAAAAGTGCCACAACATGGCTGCTTTCACGGCTTTTTCCTTGGCAAGACGCCTAACACCAGGCTGATTTACCTTCCCAGGGTTACTGTTAGGCTTAGGCCTACGGCTAGGATTTTTAAAACTAGGAAGCCCTTAGCTCCAGGCACACTGAAGCTGTTCAAGGCATCCCAAGGGGTGTACAAAATGCAACAACATGGCAGCTTTCACAGCTTTTTCCTTGGCACCATCCCTATACCTAGGCTGATTTATCTGCCTAGGGTTAGGGTTAGGCTTCAGCCTAGGGCTTGGATTTCTTTAACCAGGAAGCCCTGAGTTCCAGGCTTACTTCATCTGCCAAAGGCATCCCAAAGGGAGTGCAGAAGTGCCACAACATGGCTGCTTTCACGGCTTTTCCCTTAGGAAGAACCCTAATACCCGGCTGATTTACCTTCCTAGGGTTACTGTTAGGCTTAGGCCTAGGACTTTTAAAACCAGGAAGCCCTGGGCTCCAGGCACACTGCAGCTGCGAAAGGCATCCCAAGGGGAGCGCAAAAGTGACGCAACTTGGCTGCCACCACTGATATTTCCATGAGACCATCCCGAACCATAGGCTGATTTTCCTTCCTAGGGTTAAGGTTTGAGTTACGCCTAGGGTAAGGGTTCTATTAACCAGAAAGCCCTGAGTTCCAAGAACACAGCAGCTGCGAAGGACTAGCCAAGAAGAGCGCAAAAGTAGCACAACATGCCTGCCTCCACAGCTTTTTCCTTGGGGACATGCCTAATTCCTGGCTGATTTGCCTTTCTCGTCTTAGGGTTGGGGTTCGGCCTAGGGCTAGGATTTTTAAAATCAGGAAGCCCTGAGTTCCAGGCACACTGCAGCTGTGAAAGGCATCCAAAAGGGAGTGCAAAAGTGCCACAACATGGCTGCTTTCACGGCTTTTTCCTTGGCAAGACGCCTAACACCAGGCTGATTTACCTTCCCAGGGTTACTGTTAGGCTTAGGCCTAGGGCTAGGATTTTTAAAACTAGGAAGCCCTGGGCTCCAGGCACACTGAAGCTGTTCAAGGCATCCCAAGGGGAGTACAAAAGTGCAACAACATGGCAGCTTTCACAGCTTTTTCCTTGGCACCATCCCTATACCTAGGCTGATTTATCTGCCTAGGGTTAGGGTTAGGGTTCAGCCTAGGGCTTGGATTTCTTTAACCAGGAAGCCCTGAGTTCCAGGCTTACTTCATCTGCCAAAGGCATCTCAAAGGGAGTGCAGAAGTGCCACAACATGGCTGCTTTCACGGCTTTTCCCTTAGGAAGAACCCTAATACCCGGCTGATTTACCTTCCTAGGGTTACTGTTAGGCTTAGGCCTAGGACTTTTAAAACCAGGAAGCCCTGGGCTCCAGGCACACTGCAGCTGCAAAAGGCATCCCAAGGGGAGCGCAAAAGTGACGCAACTTGGCTGCCACCGCTGATATTTCCATGAGACCATCCGGAACCATAGGCTGATTTTCCTTCCTAGGGTTAAGGTTTGAGTTACGCCTAGGGTAAGGGTTCTATTAACCAGAAAGCCCTGAGTTCCAAGAACACAGCAGCTGCGAAGGACTAGCCAAGAAGAGCGCAAAAGTAGCACAACATGCCTGCCTCCACAGCTTTTTCCTTGGGGACATGCCTAATTCCTGGCTGATTTGCCTTTCTCGTCTTAGGGTTGGGGTTCGGCCTAGGGCTAGGATTTTTAAAATCAGGAAGCCCTGAGTTCCAGGCACACTGCAGCTGTGAAAGGCATCCAAAAGGGAGTGCAAAAGTGCCACAACATGGCTGCTTTCACGGCTTTTTCCTTGGCAAGACGCCTAACACCAGGCTGATTTACCTTCCCAGGGTTACTGTTAGGCTTAGGCCTAGGGCTAGGATTTTTAAAACTAGGAAGCCCTGGGCTCCAGGCACACTGAAGCTGTTCAAGGCATCCCAAGGGGAGTACAAAAGTGCAACAACATGGCAGCTTTCACAGCTTTTTCCTTGGCACCATCCCTATACCTAGGCTGATTTATCTGCCTAGGGTTAGGGTTAGGGTTCAGCCTAGGGCTTGGATTTCTTTAACCAGGAAGCCCTGAGTTCCAGGCTTACTTCATCTGCCAAAGGCATCCCAAAGGGAGTGCAGAAGTGCCACAACATGGCTGCTTTCACGGCTTTTCCCTTAGGAAGAACCCTAATACCCGGCTGATTTACCTTCCTAGGGTTACTGTTAGGCTTAGGCCTAGGACTTTTAAAACCAGGAAGCCCTGGGCTCCAGGCACACTGCAGCTGCAAAAGGCATCCCAAGGGGAGCGCAAAAGTGACGCAACTTGGCTGCCACCGCTGATATTTCCATGAGACCATCCGGAACCATAGGCTGATTTTCCTTCCTAGGGTTAAGGTTTGAGTTACGCCTAGGGTAAGGGTTCTATTAACCAGAAAGCCCTGAGTTCCAAGAACACAGCAGCTGCGAAGGACTAGCCAAGAAGAGTGCAAAAGTACCACAACATGCCTGCCTCCACAGCTTTTTCCTTGTGGACATGCCTAATTCCTGGTTGATTTGCCTTTCTCGTCTTAGGGTTGGGGTTCGGCATAGGGCTAGGATTTTTAAAATCAGGAAGCCCTGAGTTCCAGGCACACTGGAGCTGTGAAAGGCATCCAAAAGGGAGTGCAAAAGTACCACAACATGCCTGCCTCCACAGCTTTTTCCTTGGGGACATGCCTAATTCCTGGCTGATTTGCCTTTCTCGTCTTAGGGTTGGGGTTCGGCCTAGGGCTAGGATTTTTAAAATCAGGAAGCCCTGAGTTCCAGGCCACTTCAGCTATGAAAGGCATCCAAAAGGGAGTGCAAAAGTGCCACAACATGGCTGCTTTCACGGCTTTTTCCTTGGCAAGAAGCCTAACACCAGGCTGATTTACCTTCCCAGGGTTACTGTTAGGCTTAGGCCTAGGGCTAGGATTTTTAAAACTAGGAAGCCCTTAGCTCCAGGCACACTGCAGCTGTTCAAGGCATCCCAAGGGGAGTACAAAAGTGCAACAACATGGCAGCTTTCACAGCTTTTTCCTTGGCACCATCCCTATACCTAGGCTGATTTATCTGCCTAGGGTTAGGGTTAGGCTTCAGCCTAGGGCTGTGATTTCTTTAACCAGGAAGCCCTGAGTTCCAGGCTTACTTCATCTGCCAAAGGCATCCCAAAGGGAGTGCAGAAGTGCCACAACATGGCTGCTTTCACGGCTTTTCCCTTAGGAAGAACCCTAATACCCGGCTGATTTACCTTCCTAGGGTTACTGTTAGGCTTAGGCCTAGGACTTTTAAAACCAGGAAGCCCTGGGCTCCAGGCACACTGCAGCTGCGAAAGGCATCCCAAGGGGAGCGCAAAAGTGACGCAACTTGGCTGCCACCACTGATATTTCCATGAGACCATCCCGAACCATAGGCTGATTTTCCTTCCTAGGGTTAAGGTTTGAGTTACGCCTAGGGTAAGGGTCTATTAACCAGAAAGCCCTGAGTTCCAAGAACACAGCAGCTGCGAAGGACTAGCCAAGAAGAGCGCAAAAGTACCACAACATGCCTGCCTCCACAGCTTTTTCCTTGGGGACATGCCTAATACCTGGCTGATTTGCCTTTCTCGTCTTAGGGTTGGGGTTCGGCCTAGGGCAAGGATTTTTAAAATCAGGAAGCCCTGAGTTCCAGGCCACTTCAGCTATGAAAGGCATCCAAAAGGGAGTGCAAAAGTGACACAACATGGCTGCTTTCACGGCTTTTTCCTTGGCAAGAAGCCTAACACCAGGCTGATTTACCTTCCCAGGGTTACTGTTAGGCTTAGGCCTAGGGCTAGGATTTTTAAAACTAGGAAGCCCTTAGCTCCAGGCACACTGCAGCTGTTCAAGGCATCCCAAGGGGAGTACAAAAGTGCAACAACATGGCAGCTTTCACAGCTTTTTCCTTGGCACCATCCCTATACCTAGGCTGATTTATCTGCCTAGGGTTAGGGTTAGGCTTCAGCCTAGGGCTTGGATTTCTTTAACCAGGAAGCCCTGAGTTCCAGGCTTACTTCATCTGCCAAAGGCATCCCAAAGGGAGTGCAGAAGTGCCACAACATGGCTGCTTTCACGGCTTTTCCCTTAGGAAGAACCCTAATACCCGGCTGATTTACCTTCCTAGGGTTACTGTTAGGCTTAGGCCTAGGACTTTTAAAACCAGGAAGCCCTGGGCTCCAGGCACACTGCAGCTGCGAAAGGCATCCCAAGGGGAGCGCAAAAGTGACGCAACTTGGCTGCCACCACTGATATTTCCATGAGACCATCCCGAACCATAGGCTGATTTTCCTTCCTAGGGTTAAGGTTTGAGTTACGCCTAGGGTAACGGTTCTATTAACCAGAAAGCCCTGAGTTCCAAGAACACAGCAGCTGCGAAGGACTAGCCAAGAAGAGCGCAAAAGTACCACAACATGCCTGCCTCCACAGCTTTTTCCTTGGGGACATGCCTAATTCCTGGCTGATTTGCCTTTCTCGTCTTAGGGTTGGGGTTCGGCCTAGGGCTAGGATTTTTAAAATCAGGAAGCCCTGAGTTCCAGGCACATTGAAGCTGTGAAAGGCATCCAAAAGGGAGTGCAGAAGTGCCACAACATGCCTGCTTTCACGGCTTTTCCCTTAGGAAGAACCCTAATACCCGGCTGATTTACCTTCCTAGGGTTACTGTTAGGCTTAGGCCTAGGACTTTTAAAGCCAGGAAGCCCTGGGCTCCAGGAACACTGCAGCTGCGAAAGGCATCCCAAGGGGAGCACAAAAGTGACGCAACTTGGCTGCCACCACTGATATATCCATGAGACCATCGTGACCATAGGCTGATTTTCCTTCCTAGGGTTAAGGTTTGAGTTACGCCTAGGGTAAGGGTTCTATTAACCAGAAAGCCCTGAGTTCCAAGAACACAGCAGCTGCGAAGGACTAGCCAAGAAGAGCGCAAAAGTACCACAACATGGCTGCCTCCACAGCTTTTTCCTTGGGGACATGCCTAATTGCTGGTTGACTTGCCTTTCTCGTCTTAGGGTTGGGGTTCGGCCTAGGGCTAGGATTTTTAAAATCAGGAAGCCCTGAGTTCCAGGCACACTGGAGCTGTGAAAGGCATCCAAAAGGGAGTGCAAAAGTGCCACAACATGGCTGCTTTCACGGCTTTTTCCTTGGCAAGAAGCCTAACACGATGCTGACTTACTTTCCCAGCGTTACTGTTAGGCTTAGGCCTAGGGCTAGGATTTTTAAAACTAGGAAGCCCTGGGCTCCAGGCACACTGCAGCTGTTCAAGGCATCCCAAGGGGAGTACAAAAGTGCAACAACATGGCAGCTTTCACAGCTTTTTCCTTGGCACCATCCCTATACCTAGGCTGATTTATCTGCCTAGGGTTAGGGTTAGGCTTCAGCCTAGGGCTTGGATTTCTTTAACCAGGAAGCCCTGAGTTCCAGGCTTACTTCATTTGCCAAAGGCATCCCAAAGGGAGTGCAGAAGTGCCACAACATGGCTGCTTTCACGGCTTTTCCCTTAGGAAGAACCCTAATACCCGGCTGATTTACCTTCCTAGGGTTACTGTTAGGCTTAGGCCTAGGACTTTTAAAACCAGGAAGCCCTGGGCTCCAGGCACACTGCAGCTGCGAAAGGCATCCCAAGGGGAGCGCAAAAGTGACGCAACTTGGCTGCCACCACTGATATTTCCATGAGACCATCCCGAACCATAGGCTGATTTTCCTTCCTAGGGTTAAGGTTTGAGTTACGCCTAGGGTAAGGGCTCTATTTACCAGAAAGCCCTGAGTTCCAAGAACACAGCAGCTGCGAAGGACTAGCCAAGAAGAGCGCAAAAGTACCACAACATGCCTGCCTCCACAGCTTTTTCCTTGGGGACATGCCTAATTCCTGGCTGATTTGCCTTTCTCGTCTTAGGGTTGGGGTTCGGCCTAGGGCTAGGATTTTTAAAAGCAGGAAGCCCTGAGTTCCAGGCCACTGCAGCTGTGAAAGGCATCCAAAAGGGAGTGCAAAAGTGCCACAACATGGCTGCTTTCACGGCTTTTTCCTTGGCAAGAAGCCTAACACCAGGCTGATTTACCTTCCCAGGATTACTGTTAGGCTTAGGCCTAGGGCTAGGATTTTTGAAACTAGGAAGCCCTGGGCTCCAGGCACACTGCAGCTGTTCAAGGCATCCCAAGGGGAGTACAAAAGTGCAACAACATGGCAGCTTTCACAGCTTTTTCCTTGGCACCATCCCTATACCTAGGCTGATTTATCTGCCTAGGGTTAGGGTTAGGGTTCAGCCTAGGGCTGTGATTTCTTTAACCAGGAAGCCCTGAGTTCCAGGCTTACTTCATCTGCCAAAGGCATCCCAAAGGGAGTGCAGAAGTGCCACAACATGGCTGCTTTCACGGCTTTTCCCTTAGGAAGAACCCTAATACCCGGCTGATTTACCTTCCTAGGGTTACTGTTAGGCTTAGGCCTAGGACTTTTAAAACCAGGAAGCCCTGGGCTCCAGGCACACTGCAGCTGCAAAAGGCATCCCAAGGGGAGCGCAAAAGTGACGCAACTTGGCTGCCACCACTGATATTTCCATGAGACCATCCCGAACCATAGGCTGATTTTCCTTCCTAGGGTTAAGGTTTGAGTTACGCCTAGGGTAAGGGTTCTATTAACCAGAAAGCCCTGAGTTCCAAGAACACAGCAGCTGCGAAGGACTACCCAAGAAGAGCGCAAAAGTACCACAACATGCCTGCCTCCACAGCTTTTTCCTTGGGGACATGCCTAATTCCTGGCTGATTTGCCTTTCTCGTCTTAGGGTTGGGGTTCGGCCTAGGGCTAGGATTTTTAAAATCAGGAAGCCCTGAGTTCCAGGCACATTGAAGCTGTGAAAGGCATCCAAAAGGGAGTGCAGAAGTGCCACAACATGGCTGCTTTCACGGCTTTTCCCTTAGGAAGAACCCTAATACCCGGCTGATTTACCTTCCTAGGGTTACTGTTAGGCTTAGGCCTAGGACTTTTAAAACCAGGAAGCCCTGGGCTCCAGGCACACTGCAGCTTCAAAAGGCATCCCAAGGGGAGCGCAAAAGTGACGCAACTTGGCTGCCACCACTGATATTTCCATGAGACCATCCCGAACCATAGGCTGATTTTCCTTCCTAGGGTTAAGGTTTGAGTTACGCCTAGGGTAAGGGTTCTATTAACCAGAAAGCCCTGAGTTCCAAGAACACAGCAGCTGCGAAGGACTAGCCAAGAAGAGCGCAAAAGTACCACAACATGCCTGCCTCCACAGCTTTTTCCTTGGGGACATGCCTAATTCCTGGCTGATTTGCCTTTCTCGTCTTAGGGTTGGCGTTCGGCCTAGGGCTAGGATTTTTAAAATCAGGAAGCCCTGAGTTCCAGGCACACTGCAGCTGTGAAAGGCATCCAAAAGGGAGTGCAAAAGTGCCACAACATGGCTGCTTTCACGGCTTTTTCCTTGGCAAGAAGCCTAACACCAGGCTGATTTACCTTCCCAGGGTTACTGTTAGGCTTAGGCCTAGGGCTAGGATTTTTGAAACTAGGAAGCCCTGGGCTCCAGGCACACTGCAGCTGTTCAAGGCATCCCAAGGGGAGTACAAAAGTGCAACAACATGGCAGCTTTCACAGCTTTTTCCTTGGCACCATCCCTATACCTAGGCTGATTTATCTGCCTAGGGTTAGGGTTAGGGTTCAGCCTAGGGCTGTGATTTCTTTAACCAGGAAGCCCTGAGTTCCAGGCTTACTTCATCTGCCAAAGGCATCCCAAAGGGAGTGCAGAAGTGCCACAACATGGCTGCTTTCACGGCTTTTCCCTTAGGAAGAACCCTAATACCCGGCTGATTTACCTTCCTAGGGTTACTGTTAGGCTTAGGCCTAGGACTTTTAAAACCAGGAAGCCCTGGGCTCCAGGCACACTGCAGCTGCAAAAGGCATCCCAAGGGGAGCGCAAAAGTGACGCAACTTGGCTGCCACCACTGATATTTCCATGAGACCATCCCGAACCATAGGCTGATTTTCCTTCCTAGGGTTAAGGTTTGAGTTACGCCTAGGGTAAGGGTTCTATTAACCAGAAAGCCCTGAGTTCCAAGAACACAGTAGCTGCGAAGGACTAGCCAAGAAGAGCGCAAAAGTACCACAACATGCCTGCCTCCACAGCTTTTTCCTTGGGGACATGCCTAATTCCTGGCTGATTTGCCTTTCTCGTCTTAGGGTTGGGGTTCGGCCTAGGGCTAGGATTTTTAAAATCAGGAAGCCCTGAGTTCCAGGCACATTGAAGCTGTGAAAGGCATCCCAAAGGGAGTGCAGAAGTGCCACAACATGGCTGCTTTCACGGCTTTTCCCTTAGGAAGAACCCTAATACCCGGCTGATTTACCTTCCTAGGGTTACTGTTAGGCTTACGCCTAGGACTTTTAAAACCAGGAAGCCCTGGGCTCCAGGCACACTGCAGCTGCAAAAGGCATCCCAAGGGGAGCGCAAAAGTGACGCAACTTGGCTGCCACCACTGATATTTCCATGAGACCATCCCGAACCATAGGCTGATTTTCCTTCCTAGGGTTAAGGTTTGAGTTACGCCTAGGGTAAGGGTCTATTAACCAGAAAGCCCTGAGTTCCAAGAACACAGCAGCTGCGAAGGACTAGCCAAGAAGAGCGCAAAAGTACCACAACATGCCTGCCTCCACAGCTTTTTCCTTGGGGACATGCCTAATACCTGGCTGATTTGCCTTTCTCGTCTTAGGGTTGGGGTTCGGCCTAGGGCAAGGATTTTTAAAATCAGGAAGCCCTGAGTTCCAGGCCACTTCAGCTATGAAAGGCATCCAAAAGGGAGTGCAAAAGTGCCACAACATGGCTGCTTTCACGGCTTTTTCCTTGGCAAGAAGCCTAACACCAGGCTGATTTACCTTCCCAGGGTTACTGTTAGGCTTAGGCCTAGGGCTAGGATTTTTAAAACTAGGAAGCCCTTAGCTCCAGGCACACTGCAGCTGTTCAAGGCATCCCAAGGGGAGTACAAAAGTGCAACAACATGGCAGCTTTCACAGCTTTTTCCTTGGCACCATCCCTATACCTAGGCTGATTTATCTGCCTAGGGTTAGGGTTAGGGTTCAGCCTAGGGCTTGGATTTCTTTAACCAGGAAGCCCTGAGTTCCAGGCTTACTTCATCTGCCAAAGGCATCCCAAAGGGAGTGCAGAAGTGCCACAACATGGCTGCTTTCACGGCTTTTCCCTTAGGAAGAACCCTAATACCCGGCTGATTTACCTTCCTAGGGTTACTGTTAGGCTTAGGCCTAGGACTTTTAAAACCAGGAAGCCCTGGGCTCCAGGCACACTGCAGCTGCGAAAGGCATCCCAAGGGGAGCGCAAAAGTGACGCAACTTGGCTGCCACCACTGATATTTCCATGAGACCATCCCGAACCATAGGCTGATTTTCCTTCCTAGGGTTAAGGTTTGAGTTACGCCTAGGGTAAGGGTTCTATTAACCAGAAAGCCCTGAGTTCCAAGAACACAGCAGCTGCGAAGGACTAGCCAAGAAGAGCGCAAAAGTACCACAACATGCCTGCCTCCACAGCTTTTTCCTTGGGGACATGCCTAATTCCTGGCTGATTTGCCTTTCTCGTCTTAGGGTTGGGGTTCGGCCTAGGGCTAGGATTTTTAAAATCAGGAAGCCCTGAGTTCCAGGCACATTGAAGCTGTGAAAGGCATCCAAAAGGGAGTGCAGAAGTGCCACAACATGCCTGCTTTCACGGCTTTTCCCTTAGGAAGAACCCTAATACCCGGCTGATTTACCTTCCTAGGGTTACTGTTAGGCTTAGGCCTAGGACTTTTAAAGCCAGGAAGCCCTGGGCTCCAGGAACACTGCAGCTGCGAAAGGCATCCCAAGGGGAGCACAAAAGTGACGCAACTTGGCTGCCACCACTGATATATCCATGAGACCATCGTGACCATAGGTTGATTTTCCTTCCTAGGGTTAAGGTTTGAGTTACGCCTAGGGTAAGGGCTCTATTAACCAGAAAGCCCTGAGTTCCAAGAACACAGCAGCTGCGAAGGACTAGCCAAGAAGAGCGCAAAAGTACCACAACATGGCTGCCTCCACAGCTTTTCCTTGGGGACATGCCTAATTGCTGGTTGACTTGCCTTTCTCGTCTTAGGGTTGGGGTTCGGCCTAGGGCTAGGATTTTTAAAATCAGGAAGCCCTGAGTTCCAGGCACACTGGAGCTGTGAAAGGCATCCAAAAGGGAGTGCAAAAGTGCCACAACATGGCTGCTTTCACGGCTTTTTCCTTGGCAAGAAGCCTAACACGATGCTGACTTACTTTCCCAGCGTTACTGTTAGGCTTAGGCCTAGGGCTAGGATTTTTAAAACTAGGAAGCCCTGGGCTCCAGGCACACTGCAGCTGTTCAAGGCATCCCAAGGGGAGTACAAAAGTGCAACAACATGGCAGCTTTCACAGCTTTTTCCTTGGCACCATCCCTATACCTAGGCTGATTTATCTGCCTAGGGTTAGGGTTAGGCTTCAGCCTAGGGCTTGGATTTCTTTAACCAGGAAGCCCTGAGTTCCAGGCTTACTTCATTTGCCAAAGGCATCCCAAAGGGAGTGCAGAAGTGCCACAACATGGCTGCTTTCACGGCTTTTCCCTTAGGAAGAACCCTAATACCCGGCTGATTTACCTTCCTAGGGTTACTGTTAGGCTTAGGCCTAGGACTTTTAAAACCAGGAAGCCCTGGGCTCCAGGCACACTGCAGCTGCGAAAGGCATCCCAAGGGGAGCGCAAAAGTGACGCAACTTGGCTGCCACCACTGATATTTCCATGAGACCATCCCGAACCATAGGCTGATTTTCCTTCCTAGGGTTAAGGTTTGAGTTACGCCTAGGGTAAGGGCTCTATTTACCAGAAAGCCCTGAGTTCCAAGAACACAGCAGCTGCGAAGGACTAGCCAAGAAGAGCGCAAAAGTACCACAACATGCCTGCCTCCACAGCTTTTTCCTTGGGGACATGCCTAATTCCTGGCTGATTTGCCTTTCTCGTCTTAGGGTTGGGGTTCGGCCTAGGGCTAGGATTTTTAAAAGCAGGAAGCCCTGAGTTCCAGGCCACTGCAGCTGTGAAAGGCATCCAAAAGGGAGTGCAAAAGTGCCACAACATGGCTGCTTTCACGGCTTTTTCCTTGGCAAGAAGCCTAACACCAGGCTGATTTACCTTCCCAGGATTACTGTTAGGCTTAGGCCTAGGGCTAGGATTTTTGAAACTAGGAAGCCCTGGGCTCCAGGCACACTGCAGCTGTTCAAGGCATCCCAAGGGGAGTACAAAAGTGCAACAACATGGCAGCTTTCACAGCTTTTTCCTTGGCACCATCCCTATACCTAGGCTGATTTATCTGCCTAGGGTTAGGGTTAGGGTTCAGCCTAGGGCTGTGATTTCTTTAACCAGGAAGCCCTGAGTTCCAGGCTTACTTCATCTGCCAAAGGCATCCCAAAGGGAGTGCAGAAGTGCCACAACATGGCTGCTTTCACGGCTTTTCCCTTAGGAAGAACCCTAATACCCGGCTGATTTACCTTCCTAGGGTTACTGTTAGGCTTAGGCCTAGGACTTTTAAAACCAGGAAGCCCTGGGCTCCAGGCACACTGCAGCTGCAAAAGGCATCCCAAGGGGAGCGCAAAAGTGACGCAACTTGGCTGCCACCACTGATATTTCCATGAGACCATCCCGAACCATAGGCTGATTTTCCTTCCTAGGGTTAAGGTTTGAGTTACGCCTAGGGTAAGGGTTCTATTAACCAGAAAGCCCTGAGTTCCAAGAACACAGCAGCTGCGAAGGACTACCCAAGAAGAGCGCAAAAGTACCACAACATGCCTGCCTCCACAGCTTTTTCCTTGGGGACATGCCTAATTCCTGGCTGATTTGCCTTTCTCGTCTTAGGGTTGGGGTTCGGCCTAGGGCTAGGATTTTTAAAATCAGGAAGCCCTGAGTTCCAGGCACATTGAAGCTGTGAAAGGCATCCAAAAGGGAGTGCAGAAGTGCCACAACATGGCTGCTTTCACGGCTTTTCCCTTAGGAAGAACCCTAATACCCGGCTGATTTACCTTCCTAGGGTTACTGTTAGGCTTAGGCCTAGGACTTTTAAAACCAGGAAGCCCTGGGCTCCAGGCACACTGCAGCTTCAAAAGGCATCCCAAGGGGAGCGCAAAAGTGACGCAACTTGGCTGCCACCACTGATATTTCCATGAGACCATCCCGAACCATAGGCTGATTTTCCTTCCTAGGGTTAAGGTTTGAGTTACGCCTAGGGTAAGGGTTCTATTAACCAGAAAGCCCTGAGTTCCAAGAACACAGCAGCTGCGAAGGACTAGCCAAGAAGAGCGCAAAAGTACCACAACATGCCTGCCTCCACAGCTTTTTCCTTGGGGACATGCCTAATTCCTGGCTGATTTGCCTTTCTCGTCTTAGGGTTGGCGTTCGGCCTAGGGCTAGGATTTTTAAAATCAGGAAGCCCTGAGTTCCAGGCACACTGCAGCTGTGAAAGGCATCCAAAAGGGAGTGCAAAAGTGCCACAACATGGCTGCTTTCACGGCTTTTTCCTTGGCAAGAAGCCTAACACCAGGCTGATTTACCTTCCCAGGGTTACTGTTAGGCTTAGGCCTAGGGCTAGGATTTTTGAAACTAGGAAGCCCTGGGCTCCAGGCACACTGCAGCTGTTCAAGGCATCCCAAGGGGAGTACAAAAGTGCAACAACATGGCAGCTTTCACAGCTTTTTCCTTGGCACCATCCCTATACCTAGGCTGATTTATCTGCCTAGGGTTAGGGTTAGGGTTCAGCCTAGGGCTTGGATTTCTTTAACCAGGAAGCCCTGAGTTCCAGGCTTACTTCATCTGCCAAAGGCATCCCAAAGGGAGTGCAGAAGTGCCACAACATGGCTGCTTTCACGGCTTTTCCCTTAGGAAGAACCCTAATACCCGGCTGATTTACCTTCCTAGGGTTACTGTTAGGCTTAGGCCTAGGACTTTTAAAACCAGGAAGCCCTGGGCTCCAGGCACACTGCAGCTGCGAAAGGCATCCCAAGGGGAGCGCAAAAGTGACGCAACTTGGCTGCCACCACTGATATTTCCATGAGACCATCCCGAACCATAGGCTGATTTTCCTTCCTAGGGTTAAGGTTTGAGTTACGCCTAGGGTAAGGGTTCTATTAACCAGAAAGCCCTGAGTTCCAAGAACACAGCAGCTGCGAAGGACTAGCCAAGAAGAGCGCAAAAGTAGCACAACATGCCTGCCTCCACAGCTTTTTCCTTGGGGACATGCCTAATTCCTGGCTGATTTGCCTTTCTCGTCTTAGGGTTGGGGTTCGGCCTAGGGCTAGGATTTTTAAAATCAGGAAGCCCTGAGTTCCAGTCACACTGCAGCTGTGAAAGGCATCCCAAAGGGAGTGCAGAAGTGCCACAACATGGCTGCTTTCACGGCTTTTCCCTTAGGAAGAACCCTAATACCCGGCTGATTTACCTTCCTAGGGTTACTGTTAGGCTTAGGCCTAGGACTTTTAAAACCAGGAAGCCCTGGGCTCCAGGCACACTGCAGCTGCAAAAGGCATCCCAAGGGGAGCGCAAAAGTGACGCAACTTGGCTGCCACCACTGATATTTCCATGAGACCATCCCGAACCATAGGCTGATTTTCCTTCCTAGGGTTAAGGTTTGAGTTACGCCTAGGGTAAGGGTTCTATTAACCAGAAAGCCCTGAGTTCCAAGAACACAGCAGCTGCGAAGGACTAGCCAAGAAGAGCGCAAAAGTAGCACAACATGCCTGCCTCCACAGCTTTTTCCTTGGGGACATGCCTAATTCCTGGCTGATTTGCCTTTCTCGTCTTAGGGTTGGGGTTCGGCCTAGGGCTAGGATTTTTAAAAGCAGGAAGCCCTGAGTTCCAGGCCACTGCAACTGTGAAAGGCATCCAAAAGGGAGTGCAAAAGTGCCACAACATGGCTGCTTTCACGGCTTTTTCCTTGGCAAGAAGCCTAACACCAGGCTGATATACCTTCCCAGGGTTACTGTTAGGCTTAGGCCTAGGGCTAGGATTTTTGAAACTAGGAAGCCCTGGGCTCCAGGCACACTGCAGCTGTTCAAGGCATCCCAAGGGGAGTACAAAAGTGCAACAACATGGCAGCTTTCACAGCTTTTTCCTTGGCACCATCCCTATACCTAGGCTGATTTATCTGCCTAGGGTTAGGGTTAGGCTTCAGCCTAGGGCTTGGATTTCTTTAACCAGGAAGCCCTGAGTTCCAGGCTTACTTCATCTGCCAAAGGCATCCCAAAGGGAGTGCAGAAGTGCCACAACATGGCTGCTTTCACGGCTTTTCCCTTAGGAAGAACCCTAATACCCGGCTGATTTACCTTCCTAGGGTTACTGTTAGGCTTAGGCCTAGGACTTTTAAAACCAGGAAGCCCTGGGCTCCAGGCACACTGCAGCTGCAAAAGGCATCCCAAGGGGAGCGCAAAAGTGACGCAACTTGGCTGCCACCACTGATATTTCCATGAGACCATCCCGAACCATAGGCTGATTTTCCTTCCTAGGGTTAAGGTTTGAGTTACGCCTAGGGTAAGGGTCTATTAACCAGAAAGCCCTGAGTTCCAAGAACACAGCAGCTGCGAAGGACTAGCCAAGAAGAGCGCAAAAGTACCACAACATGCCTGCCTCCACAGCTTTTTCCTTGGGGACATGCCTAATACCTGGCTGATTTGCCTTTCTCGTCTTAGGGTTGGGGTTCGGCCTAGGGCTAGGATTTTTAAAAGCAGGAAGCCCTGAGTTCCAGGCACACTGGAGCTGTGAAAGGCATCCAAAAGGGAGTGCAGAAGTGCCACAACATGGCTGCTTTCACGGCTTTTTCCTTGGCAAGAAGCCTAACACCAGGCTGACTTACTTTCCCAGGGTTACTGTTAGGCTTAGGCCTAGGGCTAGGATTTTTGAAACTAGGAAGCCCTGGGCTCCAGGCACACTGCAGCTGTTCAAGGCATCCCAAGGGGAGTACAAAAGTGCAACAACATGGCAGCTTTCACAGCTTTTTCCTTGGCACCATCCCTATACCTAGGCTGATTTATCTGCCTAGGGTTAGGGTTAGGCTTCAGCCTAGGGCTTGGATTTCTTTAACCAGGAAGCCCTGAGTTCCAGGCTTACTTCATTTGCCAAAGGCATCCCAAAGGGAGTGCAGAAGTGCCACAACATGGCTGCTTTCACGGCTTTTCCCTTAGGAAGAACCCTAATACCCGGCTGATTTACCTTCCTAGGGTTACTGTTAGGCTTAGGCCTAGGACTTTTAAAACCAGGAAGCCCTGGGCTCCAGGCACACTGCAGCTGCAAAAGGCATCCCAAGGGGAGCGCAAAAGTGACGCAACTTGGCTGCCACCACTGATATTTCCATGAGACCATCGTGACCATAGGTTGATTTTCCTTCCTAGGCTTAAGGTTTGAGTTACGCCTAGGGTAAGGGTCTATTAACCAGAAAGCCCTGAGTTCCAAGAACACAGCAGCTGCGAAGGACTAGCCAAGAAGAGCGCAAAAGTACCACAACATGCCTGCCTCCACAGCTTTTTCCTTGGGGACATGCCTAATTCCTGGCTGATTTGCCTTTCTCGTCTTAGGGTTGGGGTTCGGCCTAGGGCTAGGATTTTTAAAATCAGGAAGCCCTGAGTTCCAGGCACACTGCAGCTGTGAAAGGCATCCAAAAGGGAGTGCAAAAGTGCCACAACATGGCTGCTTTCACGGCTTTTTCCTTGGCAAGAAGCCTAACACCAGGCTGATTTGCCTTCCCAGGGTTACTGTTAGGCTTAGGCCTAGGGCTAGGATTTTTAAAACTAGGAAGCCCTGGGCTCCAGGCACACTGCAGCTGTTCAAGGCATCCCAAGGGGAGTACAAAAGTGCAACAACATGGCAGCTTTCACAGCTTTTTCCTTGGCACCATCCCTATACCTAGGCTGATTTATCTGCCTAGGGTTAGGGTTAGGGTTCAGCCTAGGGCTTGGATTTCTTTAACCAGGAAGCCCTGAGTTCCAGGCTTACTTCATCTGCCAAAGGCATCCCAAAGGGAGTGCAGAAGTGCCACAACATGGCTGCTTTCACGGCTTTTCCCTTAGGAAGAACCCTAATACCCGGCTGATTTACCTTCCTAGGGTTACTGTTAGGCTTAGGCCTAGGACTTTTAAAACCAGGAAGCCCGGGGCTCCAGGCACACTGCAGCTGCAAAAGGCATCCCAAGGGGAGCGCAAAAGTGACGCAACTTGGCTGCCACCACTGATATTTCCATGAGACCATCCCGAACCATAGGCTGATTTTCCTTCCTAGGGTTAAGGTTTGAGTTACGCCTAGGGTAAGGGTTCTATTAACCAGAAAGCCCTGAGTTCCAAGAACACAGCAGCTGCGAAGGACTACCCAAGAAGAGCGCAAAAGTACCACAACATGCCTGCCTCCACAGCTTTTTCCTTGGGGACATGCCTAATTCCTGGCTGATTTGCCTTTCTCGTCTTAGGGTTGGGGTTCGGCCTAGGGCTAGGATTTTTAAAATCAGGAAGCCCTGAGTTCCAGTCACACTGCAGCTGTGAAAGGCATCCAAAAGGGAGTGCAGAAGTGCCACAACATGGCTGCTTTCACGGCTTTTCCCTTAGGAAGAACCCTAATACCCGGCTGATTTACCTTCCTAGGGTTACTGTTAGGCTTAGGCCTAGGACTTTTAAAACCAGGAAGCCCTGGGCTCCAGGCACACTGCAGCTGCAAAAGGCATCCCAAGGGGAGCGCAAAAGTGACGCAACTTGGCTGCCACCACTGATATTTCCATGAGACCATCCCGAACCATAGGCTGATTTTCCTTCCTAGGGTTAAGGTTTGAGTTACGCCTAGGGTAAGGGTTCTATTAACCAGAAAGCCCTGAGTTCCAAGAACACAGCAGCTGCGAAGGACTAGCCAAGAAGAGCGCAAAAGTAGCACAACATGCCTGCCTCCACAGCTTTTTCCTTGGGGACATGCCTAATTCCTGGCTGATTTGCCTTTCTCGTCTTAGGGTTGGGGTTCGGCCTAGGGCTAGGATTTTTAAAAGCAGGAAGCCCTGAGTTCCAGGCCACTGCAACTGTGAAAGGCATCCAAAAGGGAGTGCAAAAGTGCCACAACATGGCTGCTTTCACGGCTTTTTCCTTGGCAAGAAGCCTAACACCAGGCTGATATACCTTCCCAGGGTTACTGTTAGGCTTAGGCCTAGGGCTAGGATTTTTGAAACTAGGAAGCCCTGGGCTCCAGGCACACTGCAGCTGTTCAAGGCATCCCAAGGGGAGTACAAAAGTGCAACAACATGGCAGCTTTCACAGCTTTTTCCTTGGCACCATCCCTATACCTAGGCTGATTTATCTGCCTAGGGTTAGGGTTAGGCTTCAGCCTAGGGCTTGGATTTCTTTAACCAGGAAGCCCTGAGTTCCAGGCTTACTTCATCTGCCAAAGGCATCCCAAAGGGAGTGCAGAAGTGCCACAACATGGCTGCTTTCACGGCTTTTCCCTTAGGAAGAACCCTAATACCCGGCTGATTTACCTTCCTAGGGTTACTGTTAGGCTTAGGCCTAGGACTTTTAAAACCAGGAAGCCCTGGGCTCCAGGCACACTGCAGCTGCAAAAGGCATCCCAAGGGGAGCGCAAAAGTGACGCAACTTGGCTGCCACCACTGATATTTCCATGAGACCATCCCGAACCATAGGCTGATTTTCCTTCCTAGGGTTAAGGTTTGAGTTACGCCTAGGGTAAGGGTCTATTAACCAGAAAGCCCTGAGTTCCAAGAACACAGCAGCTGCGAAGGACTAGCCAAGAAGAGCGCAAAAGTACCACAACATGCCTGCCTCCACAGCTTTTTCCTTGGGGACATGCCTAATACCTGGCTGATTTGCCTTTCTCGTCTTAGGGTTGGGGTTCGGCCTAGGGCTAGGATTTTTAAAAGCAGGAAGCCCTGAGTTCCAGGCACACTGGAGCTGTGAAAGGCATCCAAAAGGGAGTGCAAAAGTGCCACAACATGGCTGCTTTCACGGCTTTTTCCTTGGCAAGAAGCCTAACACCAGGCTGACTTACTTTCCCAGGGTTACTGTTAGGCTTAGGCCTAGGGCTAGGATTTTTGAAACTAGGAAGCCCTGGGCTCCAGGCACACTGCAGCTGTTCAAGGCATCCCAAGGGGAGTACAAAAGTGCAACAACATGGCAGCTTTCACAGCTTTTTCCTTGGCACCATCCCTATACCTAGGCTGATTTATCTGCCTAGGGTTAGGGTTAGGGTTCAGCCTAGGGCTTGGATTTCTTTAACCAGGAAGCCCTGAGTTCCAGGCTTACTTCATCTGCCAAAGGCATCCCAAAGGGAGTGCAGAAGTGCCACAACATGGCTGCTTTCACGGCTTTTCCCTTAGGAAGAACCCTAATACCCGGCTGATTTACCTTCCTAGGGTTACTGTTAGGCTTAGGCCTAGGACTTTTAAAACCAGGAAGCCCTGGGCTCCAGGCACACTGCAGCTGCAAAAGGCATCCCAAGGGGAGCGCAAAAGTGACGCAACTTGGCTGCCACCACTGATATTTCCATGAGACCATCGTGACCATAGGTTGATTTTCCTTCCTAGGCTTAAGGTTTGAGTTACGCCTAGGGTAAGGGTCTATTACCAGAAAGCCCTGAGTTCCAAGAACACAGCAGCTGCGAAGGACTAGCCAAGAAGAGCGCAAAAGTACCACAACATGCCTGCCTCCACAGCTTTTTCCTTGGGGACATGCCTAATTCCTGGCTGATTTGCCTTTCTCGTCTTAGGGTTGGGGTTCGGCCTAGGGCTAGGATTTTTAAAATCAGGAAGCCCTGAGTTCCAGGCACACTGCAGCTGTGAAAGGCATCCAAAAGGGAGTGCAAAAGTGCCACAACATGGCTGCTTTCACGGCTTTTTCCTTGGCAAGAAGCCTAACACCAGGCTGACTTACTTTCCCAGGGTTACTGTTAGGCTTAGGCCTAGGGCTAGGATTTTTGAAACTAGGAAGCCCTGGGCTCCAGGCACACTGCAGCTGTTCAAGGCATCCCAAGGGGAGTACAAAAGTGCAACAACATGGCAGCTTTCACAGCTTTTTCCTTGGCACCATCCCTATACCTAGGCTGATTTATCTGCCTAGGGTTAGGGTTAGGGTTCAGCCTAGGGCTTGGATTTCTTTAACCAGGAAGCCCTGAGTTCCAGGCTTACTTCATCTGCCAAAGGCATCCCAAAGGGAGTGCAGAAGTGCCACAACATGGCTGCTTTCACGGCTTTTCCCTTAGGAAGAACCCTAATACCCGGCTGATTTACCTTCCTAGGGTTACTGTTAGGCTTAGGCCTAGGACTTTTAAAACCAGGAAGCCCTGGGCTCCAGGCACACTGCAGCTGTGAAAGGCATCCCAAGGGGAGCGCAAAAGTGACGCAACTTGGCTGCCACCACTGATATTTCCATGAGACCATCCCGAACCATAGGCTGATTTTCCTTCCTAGGGTTAAGGTTTGAGTTACGCCTAGGGTAAGGGTTCTATTAACCAGAAAGCCCTGAGTTCCAAGAACACAGCAGCTGCGAAGGACTACCCAAGAAGAGCGCAAAAGTACCACAACATGCCTGCCTCCACAGCTTTTTCCTTGGGGACATGCCTAATTCCTGGCTGATTTGCCTTTCTCGTCTTAGGGTTGGGGTTCGGCCTAGGGCTAGGATTTTTAAAAGCAGGAAGCCCTGAGTTCCAGTCACACTGCAGCTGTGAAAGGCATCCCAAAGGGAGTGCAGAAGTGCCACAACATGGCTGCTTTCACGGCTTTTCCCTTAGGAAGAACCCTAATACCCGGCTGATTTACCTTCCTAGGGTTACTGTTAGGCTTAGGCCTAGGACTTTTAAAACCAGGAAGCCCTGGGCTCCAGGCACACTGCAGCTGCAAAAGGCATCCCAAGGGGAGCGCAAAAGTGACGCAACTTGGCTGCCACCACTGATATTTCCATGAGACCATCCCGAACCATAGGCTGATTTTCCTTCCTAGGGTTAAGGTTTGAGTTACGCCTAGGGTAAGGGTTCTATTAACCAGAAAGCCCTGAGTTCCAAGAACACAGCAGCTGCGAAGGACTAGCCAAGAAGAGCGCAAAAGTAGCACAACATGCCTGCCTCCACAGCTTTTTCCTTGGGGACATGCCTAATTCCTGGCTGATTTGCCTTTCTCGTCTTAGGGTTGAGGTTCGGCCTAGGGCTAGGATTTTTAAAATCAGGAAGCCCTGAGTTCCAGGCACACTGCAGCTGTGAAAGGCATCCAAAAGGGAGTGCAAAAGTGCCACAACATGGCTGCTTTCACGGCTTTTTCCTTGGCAAGAAGCCTAACACCAGGCTGATTTACCTTCCCAGGGTTACTGTTAGGCTTAGGCCTAGGGCTAGGATTTTTGAAACTAGGAAGCCCTGGGCTCCAGGCACACTGCAGCTGTTCAAGGCATCCCAAGGGGAGTACAAAAGTGCAACAACATGGCAGCTTTCACAGCTTTTTCCTTGGCACCATCCCTATACCTAGGCTGATTTATCTGCCTAGGGTTAGGGTTAGGGTTCAGCCTAGGGCTTGGATTTCTTTAACCAGGAAGCCCTGAGTTCCAGGCTTACTTCATCTGCCAAAGGCATCCCAAAGGGAGTGCAGAAGTGCCACAACATGGCTGCTTTCACGGCTTTTCCCTTAGGAAGAACCCTAATACCCGGCTGATTTACCTTCCTAGGGTTACTGTTAGGCTTAGGCCTAGGACTTTTAAAACCAGGAAGCCCTGGGCTCCAGGCACACTGCAGCTGCGAAAGGCATCCCAAGGGGAGCGCAAAAGTGACGCAACTTGGCTGCCACCACTGATATTTCCATGAGACCATCCCGAACCATAGGCTGATTTTCCTTCCTAGGGTTAAGGTTTGAGTTACGCCTAGGGTAAGGGTTCTATTAACCAGAAAGCCCTGAGTTCCAAGAACACAGCAGCTGCGAAGGACTAGCCAAGAAGAGCGCAAAAGTACCACAACATGCCTGCCTCCACAGCTTTTTCCTTGGGGACATGCCTAATTCCTGGCTGATTTGCCTTTCTCGTCTTAGGGTTGGGGTTCGGCCTAGGGCTAGGATTTTTAAAATCAGGAAGCCCTGAGTTCCAGTCACACTGCAGCTGTGAAAGGCATCCCAAAGGGAGTGCAGAAGTGCCACAACATGGCTGCTTTCACGGCTTTTCCCTTAGGAAGAACCCTAATACCCGGCTGATTTACCTTCCTAGGGTTACTGTTAGGCTTAGGCCTAGGACTTTTAAAACCAGGAAGCCCTGGGCTCCAGGCACACTGCAGCTGCAAAAGGCATCCCAAGGGGAGCGCAAAAGTGACGCAACTTGGCTGCCACCACTGATATTTCCATGAGACCATCCCGAACCATAGGCTGATTTTCCTTCCTAGGGTTAAGGTTTGAGTTACGCCTAGGGTAAGGGTTCTATTAACCAGAAAGCCCTGAGTTCCAAGAACACAGCAGCTGCGAAGGACTAGCCAAGAAGAGCGCAAAAGTACCACAACATGCCTGCCTCCACAGCTTTTTCCTTGGGGACATGCCTAATTCCTGGCTGATTTGCCTTTCTCGTCTTAGGGTTGGGGTTCGGCCTAGGGCTAGGATTTTTAAAAGCAGGAAGCCCTGAGTTCCAGGCCACTGCAACTGTGAAAGGCATCCAAAAGGGAGTGCAAAAGTGCCACAACATGGCTGCTTTCACGGCTTTTTCCTTGGCAAGAAGCCTAACACCAGGCTGATATACCTTCCCAGGGTTACTGTTAGGCTTAGGCCTAGGGCTAGGATTTTTGAAACTAGGAAGCCCTGGGCTCCAGGCACACTGCAGCTGTTCAAGGCATCCCAAGGGGAGTACAAAAGTGCAACAACATGGCAGCTTTCACAGCTTTTTCCTTGGCACCATCCCTATACCTAGGCTGATTTATCTGCCTAGGGTTAGGGTTAGGGTTCAGCCTAGGGCTTGGATTTCTTTAACCAGGAAGCCCTGAGTTCCAGGCTTACTTCATCTGCCAAAGGCATCCCAAAGGGAGTGCAGAAGTGCCACAACATGGCTGCTTTCACGGCTTTTCCCTTAGGAAGAAGCCTAATACCCGGCTGATTTACCTTCCTAGGGTTACTGTTAGGCTTAGGCCTAGGACTTTTAAAACCAGGAAGCCCTGGGCTCCAGGCACACTGCAGCTGCAAAAGGCATCCCAAGGGCAGCGCAAAAGTGACGCAACTTGGCTGCCACCACTGATATTTCCATGAGACCATCCCGAACCATAGGCTGATTTTCCTTCCTAGGGTTAAGGTTTGAGTTACGCCTAGGGTAAGGGTCTATTAACCAGAAAGCCCTGAGTTCCAAGAACACAGCAGCTGCGAAGGACTAGCCAAGAAGAGCGCAAAAGTACCACAACATGCCTGCCTCCACAGCTTTTTCCTTGGGGACATGCCTAATACCTGGCTGATTTGCCTTTCTCGTCTTATGGTTGGGGTTCGGCCTAGGGCTAGGATTTTTAAAAGCAGGAAGCCCTGAGTTCCAGGCACACTGGAGCTGTGAAAGGCATCCAAAAGGGAGTGCAAAAGTGCCACAACATGGCTGCTTTCACGGCTTTTTCCTTGGCAAGAAGCCTAACACCAGGCTGACTTACTTTCCCAGGGTTACTGTTAGGCTTAGGCCTAGGGCTAGGATTTTTGAAACTAGGAAGCCCTGGGCTCCAGGCACACTGCAGCTGTTCAAGGCATCCCAAGGGGAGTACAAAAGTGCAACAACATGGCAGCTTTCACAGCTTTTTCCTTGGCACCATCCCTATACCTAGGCTGATTTATCTGCCTAGGGTTAGGGTTAGGGTTCAGCCTAGGGCTAGGATTTCTTTAACCAGGAAGCCCTGAGTTCCAGGCTTACTTCATCTGCCAAAGGCATCCCAAAGGGAGTGCAGAAGTGCCACAACATGGCTGCTTTCACGGCTTTTCCCTTAGGAAGAACCCTAATACCCGGCTGATTTACCTTCCTAGGGTTACTGTTAGGCTTAGGCCTAGGACTTTTAAAACCAGGAAGCCCTGGGCTCCAGGCACACTGCAGCTGCGAAAGGCATCCCAAGGGGAGCGCAAAAGTGACGCAACTTGGCTGCCACCACTGATATTTCCATGAGACCATCCCGAACCATAGGCTGATTTTCCTTCCTAGGGTTAAGGTTTGAGTTACGCCTAGGGTAAGGGTTCTATTAACCAGAAAGCCCTGAGTTCCAAGAACACAGCAGCTGCGAAGGACTACCCAAGAAGAACGCAAAAGTACCACAACATGCCTGCCTCCACAGCTTTTTCCTTGGGGACATGCCTAATTCCTGGCTGATTTGCCTTTCTCGTCTTAGGGTTGGGGTTCGGCCTAGGGCTAGGATTTTGAAAATCAGGAAGCCCTGAGTTCCAGGCACACTGCAGCTGTGAAAGGCATCCAAAAGGGAGTGCAGAAGTGCCACAACATGGCTGCTTTCACGGCTTTTCCCTTAGGAAGAACCCTAATACCCGGCTGATTTACCTTCCTAGGGTTACTGTTAGGCTTAGGCCTAGGACTTTTAAAACCAGGAAGCCCTGGGCTCCAGGCACACTGCAGCTGCAAAAGGCATCCCAAGGGGAGCGCAAAAGTGACGCAACTTGGCTGCCACCACTGATATTTCCATGAGACCATCCCGAACCATAGGCTGATTTTCCTTCCTAGGCTTAAGGTTTGAGTTACTCCTAGGGTAAGGGTTCTATTAACCAGAAAGCCCTGAGTTCCAAGAACACAGCAGCTGCGAAGGACTAGCCAAGAAGAGCGCAAAAGTAGCACAACATGCCTGCCTCCACAGCTTTTTCCTTGGGGACATGCCTAATTCCTGGCTGATTTGCCTTTCTCGTCTTAGGGTTGGGGTTCGGCCTAGGGCTAGGATTTTTAAAAGCAGGAAGCCCTGAGTTCCAGGCACACTGCAGCTGTGAAAGGCATCCAAAAGGGAGTGCAAAAGTGCCACAACATGGCTGCTTTCACGGCTTTTTCCTTGGCAAGAAGCCTAACACCAGGCTGACTTACTTTCCCAGGGTTACTGTTAGGCTTAGGCCTAGGGCTAGGATTTTTGAAACTAGGAAGCCCTGGGCTCCAGGCACACTGCAGCTGTTCAAGGCATCCCAAGGGGAGTACAAAAGTGCAACAACATGGCAGCTTTCACAGCTTTTTCCTTGGCACCATCCCTATACCTAGGCTGATTTATCTGCCTAGGGTTAGGGTTAGGGTTCAGCCTAGGGCTAGGATTTCTTTAACCAGGAAGCCCTGAGTTCCAGGCTTACTTCATCTGCCAAAGGCATCCCAAAGGGAGTGCAGAAGTGCCACAACATGGCTGCTTTCACGGCTTTTCCCTTAGGAAGAACCCTAATACCCGGCTGATTTACCTTCCTAGGGTTACTGTTAGGCTTAGGCCTAGGACTTTTAAAACCAGGAAGCCCTGGGCTCCAGGCACACTGCAGCTGCGAAAGGCATCCCAAGGGGAGCGCAAAAGTGACGCAACTTGGCTGCCACCACTGATATTTCCATGAGACCATCCCGAACCATAGGCTGATTTTCCTTCCTAGGGTTAAGGTTTGAGTTACGCCTAGGGTAAGGGTTCTATTAACCAGAAAGCCCTGAGTTCCAAGAACACAGCAGCTGCGAAGGACTACCCAAGAAGAACGCAAAAGTACCACAACATGCCTGCCTCCAGAGCTTTTTCCTTGGGGACATGCCTAATTCCTGGCTGATTTGCCTTTCTCGTCTTAGGGTTGGGGTTCGGCCTAGGGCTAGGATTTTGAAAATCAGGAAGCCCTGAGTTCCAGGCACACTGCAGCTGTGAAAGGCATCCAAAAGGGAGTGCAGAAGTGCCACAACATGGCTGCTTTCACGGCTTTTCCCTTAGGAAGAACCCTAATACCCGGCTGATTTACCTTCCTAGGGTTACTGTTAGGCTTAGGCCTAGGACTTTTAAAACCAGGAAGCCCTGGGCTCCAGGCACACTGCAGCTGCAAAAGGCATCCCAAGGGGAGCGCAAAAGTGACGCAACTTGGCTGCCACCACTGATATTTCCATGAGACCATCCCGAACCATAGGCTGATTTTCCTTCCTAGGCTTAAGGTTTGAGTTACTCCTAGGGTAAGGGTTCTATTAACCAGAAAGCCCTGAGTTCCAAGAACACAGCAGCTGCGAAGGACTAGCCAAGAAGAGCGCAAAAGTAGCACAACATGCCTGCCTCCACAGCTTTTTCCTTGGGGACATGCCTAATTCCTGGCTGATTTGCCTTTCTCGTCTTAGGGTTGGGGTTCGGCCTAGGGCTAGGATTTTTAAAAGCAGGAAGCCCTGAGTTCCAGGCACACTGCAGCTGTGAAAGGCATCCAAAAGGGAGTGCAAAAGTGCCACAACATGGCTGCTTTCATGGCTTTTTCCTTGGCAAGAAGCCTAACACCAGGCTGATTTACCTTCCCAGGGTTACTGTTAGGCTTAGGCCTAGGGCTAGGATTTTTGAAACTAGGAAGCCCTGGGCTCCAGGCACACTGCAGCTGTTCAAGGCATCCCAAGGGGAGTACAAAAGTGCAACAACATGGCAGCTTTCACAGCTTTTTCCTTGGCACCATCCCTATACCTAGGCTGATTTATCTGCCTAGGGTTAGGGTTAGGGTTCAGCCTAGGGCTAGGATTTCTTTAACCAGGAAGCCCTGAGTTCCAGGCTTACTTCATCTGCCAAAGGCATCCCAAAGGGAGTGCAGAAGTGCCACAACATGGCTGCTTTCACGGCTTTTCCCTTAGGAAGAACCCTAATACCCGGCTGATTTACCTTCCTAGGGTTACTGTTAGGCTTAGGCCTAGGACTTTTAAAACCAGGAAGCCCTGGGCTCCAGGCACACTGCAGCTGCGAAAGGCATCCCAAGGGGAGCGCAAAAGTGACGCAACTTGGCTGCCACCACTGATATTTCCATGAGACCATCCCGAACCATAGGCTGATTTTCCTTCCTAGGGTTAAGGTTTGAGTTACGCCTATGGTAAGGGTTCTATTAACCAGAAAGCCCTGAGTTCCAAGAACACAGCAGCTGCGAAGGACTACCCAAGAAGAACGCAAAAGTACCACAACATGCCTGCCTCCAGAGCTTTTTCCTTGGGGACATGCCTAATTCCTGGCTGATTTGCCTTTCTCGTCTTAGGGTTGGGGTTCGGCCTAGGGCTAGGATTTTGAAAATCAGGAAGCCCTGAGTTCCAGGCACACTGCAGCTGTGAAAGGCATCCAAAAGGGAGTGCAGAAGTGCCACAACATGGCTGCTTTCACGGCTTTTCCCTTAGGAAGAACCCTAATACCCGGCTGATTTACCTTCCTAGGGTTACTGTTAGGCTTAGGCCTAGGACTTTTAAAACCAGGAAGCCCTGGGCTCCAGGCACACTGCAGCTGCAAAAGGCATCCCAAGGGGAGCGCAAAAGTGACGCAACTTGGCTGCCACCACTGATATTTCCATGAGACCATCCCGAACCATAGGCTGATTTTCCTTCCTAGGCTTAAGGTTTGAGTTACTCCTAGGGTAAGGGTTCTATTAACCAGAAAGCCCTGAGTTCCAAGAACACAGCTGCTGCGAAGGACTAGCCAAGAAGAGCGCAAAAGTAGCACAACATGCCTGCCTCCACAGCTTTTTCCTTGGGGACATGCCTAATTCCTGGCTGATTTGCCTTTCTCGTCTTAGGGTTGGGGTTCGGCCTAGGGCTAGGATTTTTAAAAGCAGGAAGCCCTGAGTTCCAGGCACACTGCAGCTGTGAAAGGCATCCAAAAGGGAGTGCAAAAGTGCCACAACATGGCTGCTTTCATGGCTTTTTCCTTGGCAAGAAGCCTAACACCAGGCTGATTTACCTTCCCAGGGTTACTGTTAGGCTTAGGCCTAGGGCTAGGATTTTTGAAACTAGGAAGCCCTGGGCTCCAGGCACACTGCAGCTGTTCAAGGCATCCCAAGGGGAGTACAAAAGTGCAACAACATGGCAGCTTTCACAGCTTTTTCCTTGGCACCATCCCTATACCTAGGCTGATTTATCTGCCTAGGGTTAGGGTTAGGGTTCAGCCTAGGGCTTGGATTTCTTTAACCAGGAAGCCCTGAGTTCCAGGCTTACTTCATCTGCCAAAGGCATCCCAAAGGGAGTGCAGAAGTGCCACAACATGGCTGCTTTCACGGCTTTTCCCTTAGGAAGAACCCTAATACCCGGCTGATTTACCTTCCTAGGGTTACTGTTAGGCTTAGGCCTAGGACTTTTAAAACCAGGAAGCCCTGGGCTCCAGGCACACTGCAGCTGCGAAAGGCATCCCAAGGGGAGCGCAAAAGTGACGCAACTTGGCTGCCACCACTGATATTTCCATGAGACCATCCCGAACCATAGGCTGATTTTCCTTCCTAGGCTTAAGGTTTGAGTTACGCCTAGGGTAAGGGTTCTATTAACCAGAAAGCCCTGAGTTCCAAGAACACAGCAGCTGCGAAGGACTACCCAAGAAGAGCGCAAAAGTACCACAACATGCCTGCCTCCACAGCTTTTTCCTTGGGGACATGCCTAATTCCTGGCTGATTTGCCTTTCTCGTCTTAGGGTTGGGGTTCGGCCTAGGGCTAGGATTTTTAAAATCAGGAAGCCCTGAGTTCCAGGCACACTGCAGCTGTGAAAGGCATCCCAAAGGGAGTGCAGAAGTGCCACAACATGGCTGCTTTCACGGCTTTTCCCTTAGGAAGAACCCTAATACCCGGCTGATTTACCTTCCTAGGGTTACTGTTAGGCTTAGGCCTAGGACTTTTAAAACCAGGAAGCCCTGGGCTCCAGGCACACTGCAGCTGCAAAAGGCATCCCAAGGGGAGCGCAAAAGTGACGCAACTTGGCTGCCACCACTGATATTTCCATGAGACCATCCCGAACCATAGGCTGATTTTCCTTCCTAGGGTTAAGGTTTGAGTTACGCCTAGGGTAAGGGTTCTATTAACCAGAAAGCCCTGAGTTCCAAGAACACAGCAGCTGCGAAGGACTACCCAAGAAGAGCGCAAAAGTAGCACAACATGCCTGCCTCCACAGCTTTTTCCTTGGGGACATGCCTAATTCCTGGCTGATTTGCCTTTCTCGTCTTAGGGTTGGGGTTCGGCCTAGGGCTAGGATTTTTAAAAGCAGGAAGCCCTGAGTTCCAGGCCACTGCAGCTGTGAAAGGCATCCAAAAGGGAGTGCAAAAGTGCCACAACATGGCTGCTTTCACGGCTTTTTCCTTGGCAAGAAGCCTAACACCAGGCTGATATACCTTCCCAGGGTTACTGTTAGGCTTAGGCCTAGGGCTAGGATTTTTGAAACTAGGAAGCCCTGGGCTCCAGGCACACTGCAGCTGTTCAAGGCATCCCAAGGGGAGTACAAAAGTGCAACAACATGGCAGCTTTCACAGCTTTTTCCTTGGCACCATCCCTATACCTAGGCTGATTTATCTGCCTAGGGTTAGGGTTAGGGTTCAGCCTAGGGCTGTGATTTCTTTAACCAGGAAGCCCTGAGTTCCAGGCTTACTTCATCTGCCAAAGGCATCCCAAAGGGAGTGCAGAAGTGCCACAACATGGCTGCTTTCACGGCTTTTCCCTTAGGAAGAACCCTAATACCCGGCTGATTTACCTTCCTAGGGTTACTGTTAGGCTTAGGCCTAGGACTTTTAAAACCAGGAAGCCCTGGGCTCCAGGCACACTGCAGCTGCAAAAGGCATCCCAAGGGGAGCGCAAAAGTGACGCAACTTGGCTGCCACCACTGATATTTCCATGAGACCATCCCGAACCATAGGCTGATTTTCCTTCCTAGGGTTAAGGTTTGAGTTACGCCTAGGGTAAGGGTCTATTAACCAGAAAGCCCTGAGTTTCAAGAACACAGCAGCTGCGAAGGACTACCCAAGAAGAGCGCAAAAGTACCACAACATGCCTGCCTCCACAGCTTTTTCCTTGGGGACATGCCTAATTCCTGGCTGATTTGCCTTTCTCGTCTTAGGGTTGGGGTTCGGCCTAGGGCTAGGATTTTTAAAATCAGGAAGCCCTGAGTTCCAGGCACACTGGAGCTGTGAAAGGCATCCAAAAGGGAGTGCAAAAGTGCCACAACATGGCTGCTTTCACGGCTTTTTCCTTGGCAAGAAGCCTAACACCAGGCTGACTTACTTTCCCAGGGTTACTGTTAGGCTTAGGCCTAGGGCTAGGATTTTTGAAACTAGGAAGCCCTGGGCTCCAGGCACACTGCAGCTGTTCAAGGCATCCCAAGGGGAGTACAAAAGTGCAACAACATGGCAGCTTTCACAGCTTTTTCCTTGGCACCATCCCTATACCTAGGCTGATTTATCTGCCTAGGGTTAGGGTTAGGGTTCAGCCTAGGGCTTGGATTTCTTTAACCAGGAAGCCCTGAGTTCCAGGCTTACTTCATTTGCCAAAGGCATCCCAAAGGGAGTGCAGAAGTGCCACAACATGGCTGCTTTCACGGCTTTTCCCTTAGGAAGAACCCTAATACCCGGCTGATTTACCTTCCTAGGGTTACTGTTAGGCTTAGGCCTAGGACTTTTAAAACCAGGAAGCCCTGGGCTCCAGGCACACTGCAGCTGCAAAAGGCATCCCAAGGGGAGCGCAAAAGTGACGCAACTTGGCTGCCACCACTGATATTTCCATGAGACCATCCCGAACCATAGGCTGATTTTCCTTCCTAGGGTTAATGTTTGAGTTACGCCTAGGGTAAGGGTTCTATTAACCAGAAAGCCCTGAGTTCCAAGAACACAGCAGCTGCGAAGGACTACCCAAGAAGAGCGCAAAAGTACCACAACATGCCTGCCTCCACAGCTTTTTCCTTGGGGACATGCCTAATTCCTGGCTGATTTGCCTTTCTCGTCTTAGGGTTGGGGTTCGGCCTAGGGCTAGGATTTTTAAAATCAGGAAGCCCTGAGTTCCAGGCACACTGCAGCTGTGAAAGGCATCCAAAAGGGAGTGCAGAAGTTCCACAACATGCCTGCTATCACGGCTTTTCCCTTAGGAAGAACCCTAATACCCGGCTGATTTACCTTCCTAGGGTTACTGTTAGGCTTAGGCCTAGGACTTTTAAAACCAGGAAGCCCTGGGCTCCAGGCACACTGCAGCTGCGAAAGGCATCCCAAGGGGAGCACAAAAGTGACGCAACTTGGCTGCCACCACTGATATTTCCATGAGACCATCGTGACCATAGGTTGATTTTCCTTCCTAGGGTTAAGGTTTGAGTTACGCCTAGGGTAAGGGCTCTATTAACCAGAAAGCCCTGAGTTCCAAGAACACAGCAGCTGCGAAGGACTAGCCAAGAAGAGCGCAAAAGTAGCACAACATGCCTGCCTCCACAGCTTTTTCCTTGGGGACATGCCTAATTCCTGGCTGATTTGCCTTTCTCGTCTTAGGTTTGAGGTTCGGCCTAGGGCTAGGATTTTTAAAAGCAGGAAGCCCTGAGTTCCAGGCACACTGGAGCTGTGAAAGGCATCCAAAAGGGAGTGCAAAAGTGCCACAACATGGCTGCTTTCACGGCTTTTTCCTTGGCAAGAAGCCTAACACCAGGCTGACTTACTTTCCCAGGGTTACTGTTAGGCTTAGGCCTAGGGCTAGGATTTTTGAAACTAGGAAGCCCTGGGCTCCAGGCACACTGCAGCTGTTCAAGGCATCCCAAGGGGAGTACAAAAGTGCAACAACATGGCAGCTTTCACAGCTTTTTCCTTGGCACCATCCCTATACCTAGGCTGATTTATCTGCCTAGGGTTAGGGTTAGGGTTCAGCCTAGGGCTGTGATTTCTTTAACCAGGAAGCCCTGAGTTCCAGGCTTACTTCATCTGCCAAAGGCATCCCAAAGGGAGTGCAGAAGTGCCACAACATGGCTGCTTTCACGGCTTTTCCCTTAGGAAGAACCCTAATACCCGGCTGATTTACCTTCCTAGGGTTACTGTTAGGCTTAGGCCTAGGACTTTTAAAACCAGGAAGCCCTGGGCTCCAGGCACACTGCAGCTGCGAAAGGCATCCCAAGGGGAGCGCAAAAGTGACGCAACTTGGCTGCCACCACTGATATTTCCATGAGACCATCCCGAACCATAGGCTGATTTTCCTTCCTAGGGTTAAGGTTTGAGTTACGCCTAGGGTAAGGGTTCTATTAACCAGAAAGCCCTGAGTTCCAAGAACACAGCAGCTGCGAAGGACTAGCCAAGAAGAGTGCAAAAGTACCACAACATGCCTGCCTCCACAGCTTTTTCCTTGGGGACATGCCTAATTCCTGGCTGATTTGCCTTTCTCGTCTTAGGGTTGGGGTTCGGCCTAGGGCTAGGATTTTTAAAATCAGGAAGCCCTGAGTTCCAGGCACACTGCAGCTGTGAAAGGCATCCAAAAGGGAGTGCAAAAGTGCCACAACATGGCTGCTTTCACGGCTTTTTCCTTGGCAAGAAGCCTAACACCAGGCTGATTTACCTTCCCAGGGTTACTGTTAGGCTTAGGCCTAGGACTTTTAAAACCAGGAAGCCCTGGGCTCCAGGCACACTGCAGCTGCAAAAGGCATCCCAAGGGGAGCGCAAAAGTGACGCAACTTGGCTGCCACCACTGATATTTCCATGAGACCATCCCGAACCATAGGCTGATTTTCCTTCCTAGGGTTAAGGTTTGAGTTACGCCTAGGGTAAGGGTTCTATTAACCAGAAAGCCCTGAGTTCCAAGAACACAGCAGCTGCGAAGGACTAGCCAAGAAGAGCGCAAAAGTACCACAACATGACTGCCTCCACAGCTTTTTCCTTGGGGACATGCCTAATTCCTGGCTGATTTGCCTTTCTCGTCTTAGGGTTGGGGTTCGGCCTAGGGCTAGGATTTTTAAAATCAGGAAGCCCTGAGTTCCAGGCACACTGCAGCTGTGAAAGGCATCCAAAAGGGAGTGCAAAAGTGCCACAACATGGCTGCTTTCACGGCTTTTTCCTTGGCAAGAAGCCTAACACCAGGCTGATTTACCTTCCCAGGGTTACTGTTAGGCTTAGGCCTAGGGCTAGGATTTTTGAAACTAGGAAGCCCTGGGCTCCAGGCACACTGCAGCTGTTCAAGGCATCCCAAGGGGAGTACAAAAGTGCAACAACATGGCAGCTTTCACAGCTTTTTCCTTGGCACCATCCCTATACCTAGGCTGATTTATCTGCCTAGGGTTAGGGTTAGGGTTCAGCCTAGGGCTTGGATTTCTTTAACCAGGAAGCCCTGAGTTCCAGGCTTACTTCATCTGCCAAAGGCATCCCAAAGGGAGTGCAGAAGTGCCACAACATGGCTGCTTTCACGGCTTTTCCCTTAGGAAGAACCCTAATACCCGGCTGATTTACCTTCCTAGGGTTACTGTTAGGCTTAGGCCTAGGACTTTTAAAACCAGGAAGCCCTGGGCTCCAGGCACACTGCAGCTGCGAAAGGCATCCCAAGGGGAGCGCAAAAGTGACGCAACTTGACTGCCACCACTGATATTTCCATGAGACCATCGTGACCATAGGTTGATTTTCCTTCCTAGGGTTAAGGTTTGAGTTACGCCTAGGGTAAGGGCTCTATTAACCAGAAAGCCCTGAGTTCCAAGAACACAGCAGCTGCGAAGGACTAGCCAAGAAGAGCGCAAAAGTACCACAACATGCCTGCCTCCACAGCTTTTTCCTTGGGGACATGCCTAATTCCTGGCTGATTTGCCTTTCTCGTCTTAGGTTTGAGGTTCGGCCTAGGGCTAGGATTTTTAAAAGCAGGAAGCCCTGAGTTCCAGGCACACTGGAGCTGTGAAAGGCATCCAAAAGGGAGTGCAAAAGTGCCACAACATGGCTGCTTTCACGGCTTTTTCCTTGGCAAGAAGCCTAACACCAGGCTGACTTACTTTCCCAGGGTTACTGTTAGGCTTAGGCCTAGGGCTAGGATTTTTGAAACTAGGAAGCCCTGGGCTCCAGGCACACTGCAGCTGTTCAAGGCATCCCAAGGGGAGTACAAAAGTGCAACAACATGGCAGCTTTCACAGCTTTTTCCTTGGCACCATCCCTATACCTAGGCTGATTTATCTGCCTAGGGTTAGGGTTAGGGTTCAGCCTAGGGCTTGGATTTCTTTAACCAGGAAGCCCTGAGTTCCAGGCTTACTTCATCTGCCAAAGGCATCCCAAAGGGAGTGCAGAAGTGCCACAACATGGCTGCTTTCACAGCTTTTCCCTTAGGAAGAACCCTAATACCCGGCTGATTTACCTTCCTAGGGTTACTGTTAGGCTTAGGCCTAGGACTTTTAAAACCAGGAAGCCCTGGGCTCCAGGCACACTGCAGCTGCGAAAGGCATCCCAAGGGGAGCGCAAAAGTGACGCAACTTGGCTGCCACCACTGATATTTCCATGAGACCATCCCGAACCATAGGCTGATTTTCCTTCCTAGGGTTAAGGTTTGAGTTACGCCTAGGGTAAGGGTTCTATTAACCAGAAAGCCCTGAGTTCCAAGAACACAGCAGCTGCGAAGGACTAGCCAAGAAGAGCGCAAAAGTAGCACAACATGCCTGCCTCCACAGCTTTTTCCTTGGGGACATGCCTAATTCCTGGCTGATTTGCCTTTCTCGTCTTAGGGTTGGGGTTCGGCCTAGGGCTAGGATTTTTAAAAGCAGGAAGCCCTGAGTTCCAGGCCACTGCAGCTGTGAAAGGCATCCAAAAGGGAGTGCAAAAGTGCCACAACATGGCTGCTTTCACGGCTTTTTCCTTGGCAAGAAGCCTAACACCAGGCTGATTTACCTTCCCAGGGTTACTGTTAGGCTTAGGCCTAGGGCTAGGATTTTTGAAACTAGGAAGCCCTGGGCTCCAGGCACAGTGCAGCTGTTCAAGGCATCCCAAGGGGAGTACAAAAGTGCAACAACATGGCAGCTTTCACAGCTTTTTCCTTGGCACCATCCCTAAACCTAGGTTGATTTATCTGCCTAGGGTTAGGGTTAGGGTTCAGCCTAGGGCTTGGATTTCTTTAACCAGGAAGCCCTGAGTTCCAGGCTTACTTCATCTGCCAAAGGCATCCCAAAGGGAGTGCAGAAGTGCCACAACATGGCTGCTTTCACGGCTTTTCCCTTAGGAAGAACCCTAATACCCGGCTGATTTACCTTCCTAGGGTTACTGTTAGGCTTAGGCCTAGGACTTTTAAAACCAGGAAGCCCTGGGCTCCAGGCACACTGCAGCTGCGAAAGGCATCCCAAGGGGAGCGCAAAAGTGACGCAACTTGGCTGCCACCACTGATATTTCCATGAGACCATCCCGAACCATAGGCTGATTTTCCTTCCTAGGGTTAAGGTTTGAGTTACGCCTAGGGTAAGGGTTCTATTAACCAGAAAGCCCTGAGTTCCAAGAACACAGCAGCTGCGAAGGACTACCCAAGAAGAGCGCAAAAGTACCACAACATGCCTGCCTCCACAGCTTTTTCCTTGGGGACATGCCTAATTCCTGGCTGATTTGCCTTTCTCGTCTTAGAGTTGGGGTTCGGCCTAGGGCTAGGATTTTTAAAATCAGGAAGCCCTGAGTTCCAGGCACACTGCAGCTGTGAAAGGCATCCAAAAGGGAGTGAAGAAGTTCCACAACATGCCTGCTATCACGGCTTTTCCCTTAGGAAGAACCCTAATACCCGGCTGATTTACCTTCCTAGGGTTACTGTTAGGCTTAGGCCTAGGACTTTTAAAACCAGGAAGCCCTGGGCTCCAGGCACACTGCAGCTGCGAAAGGCATCCCAAGGGGAGCACAAAAGTGACGCAACTTGACTGCCACCACTGATATTTCCATGAGACCATCGTGACCATAGTTTGATTTTCCTTCCTAGGGTTAAGGTTTGAGTTACGCCTAGGGTAAGGGCTCTATTAACCAGAAAGCCCTGAGTTCCAAGAACACAGCAGCTGCGAAGGACTAGCCAAGAAGAGCGCAAAAGTACCACAACATGCCTGCCTCCACAGCTTTTTCCTTGGGGACATGCCTAATTCCTGGCTGATTTGCCTTTCTCGTCTTAGGTTTGAGGTTCGGCCTAGGGCTAGGATTTTTAAAAGCAGGAAGCCCTGAGTTCCAGGCACACTGGAGCTGTGAAAGGCATCCAAAAGGGAGTGCAAAAGTGCCACAACATGGCTGCTTTCACGGCTTTTTCCTTGGCAAGAAGCCTAACACCAGGCTGACTTACTTTCCCAGGGTTACTGTTAGGCTTAGGCCTAGGGCTAGGATTTTTGAAACTAGGAAGCCCTGGGCTCCAGGCACACTGCAGCTGTTCAAGGCATCCCAAGGGGAGTACAAAAGTGCAACAACATGGCAGCTTTCACAGCTTTTTCCTTGGCACCATCCCTATACCTAGGCTGATTTATCTGCCTAGGGTTAGGGTTAGGCTTCAGCCTAGGGCTTGGATTTCTTTAACCAGGAAGCCCTGAGTTCCAGGCTTACTTCATCTGCCAAAGGCATCCCAAAGGGAGTGCAGAAGTGCCACAACATGGCTGCTTTCACAGCTTTTCCCTTAGGAAGAACCCTAATACCCGGCTGATTTACCTTCCTAGGGTTACTGTTAGGCTTAGGCCTAGGACTTTTAAAACCAGGAAGCCCTGGGCTCCAGGCACACTGCAGCTGCGAAAGGCATCCCAAGGGGAGCGCAAAAGTGACGCAACTTGGCTGCCACCACTGATATTTCCATGAGACCATCCCGAACCATAGGCTGATTTTCCTTCCTAGGGTTAAAGTTTGAGTTACGCCTAGGGTAAGGGTTCTATTAACCAGAAAGCCCTGAGTTCCAAGAACACAGCAGCTGCGAAGGACTAGCCAAGAAGAGCGCAAAAGTACCACAACATGCCTGCCTCCACAGCTTTTTCCTTGGGGACATGCCTAATTCCTGGCTGATTTGCCTTTCTCGTCTTAGGGTTGGGGTTCGGCCTAGGGCTAGGATTTTTAAAATCAGGAAGCCCTGAGTTCCAGGCACACTGCAGCTGTGAAAGGCATCCAAAAGGGAGTGCAGAAGTGCCACAACATGGCTGCTTTCACGGCTTTTCCCTTAGGAAGAACCCTAACACCAGGCTGATTTACCTTCCTAGGGTTACTGTTAGGCTTAGGCCTAGGACTTTTAAAACCAGGAAGCCCTGGGCTCCAGGCACACTGCAGCTTCAAAAGGCATCCCAAGGGGAGCGCAAAAGTGATGCAACTTGGCTGCCACCACTGATATTTCCATGAGACCATCCCGAACCATAGGCTGATTTTCCTTCCTAGGGTTAAGGTTTGAGTTACGCCTAGGGTAAGGGTTCTATTAACCAGAAAGCCCTGAGTTCCAAGAACACAGCAGCTGCGAAGGACTAGCCAAGAAGAGCGCAAAAGTACCACAACATGCCTGCCTCCACAGCTTTTTCCTTGGGGACATGCCTAATTCCTGGCTGATTTGCCTTTCTCGTCTTAGGGTTGGGGTTCGGCCTAGGGCTAGGATTTTTAAAATCAGGAAGCCCTGAGTTCCAGGCACACTGGAGCTGTGAAAGGCATCCAAAAAGGAGTGCAAAAGTGCCACAACATGGCTGCTTTCACGGCTTTTTCCTTGGCAAGAAGCCTAACACCAGGCTGATTTACCTTCCCAGGGTTACTGTTAGGCTTAGGCCTAGGGCTAGGATTTTTGAAACTAGGAAGCCCTGGGCTCCAGGCACACTGCAGCTGTTCAAGGCATCCCAAGGGGAGTACAAAAGTGCAACAACATGGCAGCTTTCACAGCTTTTTCCTTGGCACCATTCCTATACCTAGGCTGATTTATCTGCCTAGGGTTAGGGTTAGGGTTCAGCCTAGGGCTTGGATTTCTTTAACCAGGAAGCCCTGAGTTCCAGGCTTACTTCATCTGCCAAAGGCATCCCAAAGGGAGTGCAGAAGTGCCACAACATGGCTGCTTTCACGGCTTTTCCCTTAGGAAGAACCCTAATACCCGGCTGATTTACCTTCCTAGGGTTACTGTTAGGCTTAGGCCTAGGACTTTTAAAACCAGGAAGCCCTGGGCTCCAGGCACACTGCAGCTGCAAAAGGCATCCCAAGGGGAGCGCAAAAGTGACGCAACTTGGCTGCCACCACTGATATTTCCATGAGACCATCCCGAACCATAGGCTGATTTTCCTTCCTAGGGTTAAGGTTTGAGTTACGCCTAGGGTAAGGGTTCTATTAACCAGAAAGCCCTGAGTTCCAAGAACACAGCAGCTGCGAAGGACTACCCAAGAAGAGCGCAAAAGTAGCACAACATGCCTGCCTCCACAGCTTTTTCCTTGGGGACATGCCTAATTCCTGGCTGATTTGCCTTTCTCGTCTTAGGGTTGGGGTTCGGCCTAGGGCTAGGATTTTTAAAAGCAGGAAGCCCTGAGTTCCAGGCCACTGCAGCTGTGAAAGGCATCCAAAAGGGAGTGCAAAAGTGCCACAACATGGCTGCTTTCACGGCTTTTTCCTTGGCAAGAAGCCTAACACCAGGCTGATATACTTTCCCAGGGTAACTGTTAGGCTTAGGCCTAGGGCTAGGATTTTTGAAACTAGGAAGCCCTGGGCTCCAGGCACACTGCAGCTGTTCAAGGCATCCCAAGGGGAGTACAAAAGTGCAACAACATGGCAGCTTTCACAGCTTTTTCCTTGGCACCATCCCTATACCTAGGCTGATTTATCTGCCTAGGGTTAGGGTTAGGGTTCAGCCTAGGGCTTGGATTTCTTTAACCAGGAAGCCCTGAGTTCCAGGCTTACTTCATCTGCCAAAGGCATCCCAAAGGGAGTGCAGAAGTGCCACAACATGGCTGCTTTCACGGCTTTTCCCTTAGGAAGAACCCTAATACCCGGCTGATTTACCTTCCTAGGGTTACTGTTAGGCTTAGGCCTAGGACTTTTAAAACCAGGAAGCCCTGGGCTCCAGGCACACTGCAGCTGCGAAAGGCATCCCAAGGGGAGCGCAAAAGTGACGCAACTTGGCTGCCACCACTGATATTTCCATGAGACCATCCCGAACCATAGGCTGATTTTCCTTCCTAGGGATAAGGTTTGAGTTACGCCTAGGGTAAGGGTTCTATTAACCAGAAAGCCCTGAGTTCCAAGAACACAGCAGCTGCGAAGGACTACCCAAGAAGAGCGCAAAAGTAGCACAACATGCCTGCCTCCACAGCTTTTTCCTTGGGGACATGCCTAATTCCTGGCTGATTTGCCTTTCTCGTCTTAGGGTTGGGGTTCGGCCTAGGGCTTGGATTTTTAAAATCAGGAAGCCCTGAGTTCCAGGCACACTGGAGCTGTGAAAGGCATCCCAAAGGGAGTGCAGAAGTGCCACAACATGGCTGCTTTCACGGCTTTTCCCTTAGGAAGAACCCTAATACCCGGCTGATTTACCTTCCTAGGGTTACTGTTAGGCTTAGGCCTAGGACTTTTAAAACCAGGAAGCCCTGGGCTCCAGGCACACTGCAGCTGCAAAAGGCATCCCAAGGGGAGCGCAAAAGTGACGCAACTTGGCTGCCACCACTGATATTTCCATGAGACCATCCCGAACCATAGGCTGATTTTCCTTCCTAGGGTTAAGGTTTGAGTTACGCCTAGGGTAAGGGTTCTATTAACCAGAAAGCCCTGAGTTCCAAGAACACAGCAGCTGCGAAGGACTACCCAAGAAGAGCGCAAAAGTAGCACAACATGCCTGCCTCCACAGCTTTTTCCTTGGGGACATGCCTAATTCCTGGCTGATTTGCCTTTCTCGTCTTAGGGTTGGGGTTCGGCCTAGGGCTAGGATTTTTAAAAGCAGGAAGCCCTGAGTTCCAGGCCACTGCAGCTGTGAAAGGCATCCAAAAGGGAGTGCAAAAGTGCCACAACATGGCTGCTTTCACGGCTTTTTCCTTGGCAAGAAGCCTAACACCAGGCTGATATACCTTCCCAGGGTAACTGTTAGGCTTAGGCCTAGGGCTAGGATTTTTGAAACTAGGAAGCCCTGGGCTCCAGGCACACTGCAGCTGTTCAAGGCATCCCAAGGGGAGTACAAAAGTGCAACAACATGGCAGCTTTCACAGCTTTTTCCTTGGCACCATCCCTATACCTAGGCTGATTTATCTGCCTAGGGTTAGGGTTAGGGTTCAGCCTAGGGCTTGGATTTCTTTAACCAGGAAGCCCTGAGTTCCAGGCTTACTTCATCTGCCAAAGGCATCCCAAAGGGAGTGCAGAAGTGCCACAACATGGCTGCTTTCACGGCTTTTCCCTTAGGAAGAACCCTAATACCCGGCTGATTTACCTTCCTAGGGTTACTGTTAGGCTTAGGCCTAGGACTTTTAAAACCAGGAAGCCCTGGGCTCCAGGCACACTGCAGCTGCGAAAGGCATCCCAAGGGGAGCGCAAAAGTGACGCGACTTGGCTGCCACCACTGATATTTCCATGAGACCATCCCGAACCATAGGCTGATTTTCCTTCCTAGGGTTAAGGTTTGAGTTACGCCTAGGGTAAGGGTTCTATTAACCAGAAAGCCCTGAGTTCCAAGAACACAGCAGCTGCGAAGGACTACCCAAGAAGAGCGCAAAAGTAGCACAACATGCCTGCCTCCACAGCTTTTTCCTTGCGGACATGCCTAATTCCTGGCTGATTTGCCTTTCTCGTCTTAGGGTTGGGGTTCGGCCTAGGGCTAGGATTTTTAAAATCAGGAAGCCCTGAGTTCCAGGCACACTGAAGCTGTGAAAGGCATCCAAAAGGGAGTGCAGAAGTGCCACAACATGCCTGCTTTCACAGCTTTTCCCTTAGGAAGAACCCTAATACCTGGCTGATTTACCTTCCCAGGGTTACTGTTAGGCTTAGGCCTAGGGCTAGGATTTTTAAAACTAGGAAGCCCTGGGCTCCAGGCACACTGCAGCTGTTCAAGGCATCCCAAGGGGAGTACAAAAGTGCAACAACATGGCAGCTTTCACAGCTTTTTCCTTGGCACCATCCCTATACCTAGGCTGATTTATCTGCCTAGGGTTAGGGTTAGGGTTCAGCCTAGGGCTGTGATTTCTTTAACCAGGAAGCCCTGAGTTCCAGGCTTACTTCATCTGCCAAAGGCATCCCAAAGGGAGTGCAGAAGTGCCACAACATGGCTGCTTTCACGGCTTTTCCCTTAGGAAGAACCCTAATACCCGGCTGATTTACCTTCCTAGGGTTACTGTTAGGCTTAGGCCTAGGACTTTTAAAACCAGGAAGCCCTGGGCTCCAGGCACACTGCAGCTGCGAAAGGCATCCCAAGGGGAGCGCAAAAGTGACGCAACTTGGCTGCCACCACTGATATTTCCATGAGACCATCCCGAACCATAGGCTGATTTTCCTTCCTAGGGTTAAGGTTTGAGTTACGCCTAGGGTAAGGGCTCTATTTACCAGAAAGCCCTGAGTTCCAAGAACACAGCAGCTGCGAAGGACTACCCAAGAAGAGCGCAAAAGTACCACAACATGCCTGCCTCCACAGCTTTTTCCTTGGGGACATGCCTAATTCCTGGCTGATTTGCCTTTCTCGTCTTAGGGTTGGGGTTCGGCCTAGGGCTAGGATTTTTAAAATCAGGAAGCCCTGAGTTCCAGGCACACTGGAGCTGTGAAAGGCATCCAAAAGGGAGTGCAAAAGTGCCACAACATGGCTGCTTTCACGGCTTTTTCCTTGGCAAGAAGCCTAACACCAGGCTGACTTACTTTCCCAGGGTTACTGTTAGGCTTAGGCCTAGGGCTAGGATTTTTAAAACTAGGAAGCCCTGGGCTCCAGGCACACTGCAGCTGTTCAAGGCATCCCAAGTGGAGTACAAAAGTGCAACAACATGGCAGCTTTCACAGCTTTTTCCTTGGCACCATCCCTATACCTAGGCTGATTTATCTGCCTAGGGTTAGGGTTAGGGTTCAGCCTAGGGCTTGGATTTCTTTAACCAGGAAGCCCTGAGTTCCAGGCTTACTTCATCTGCCAAAGGCATCCCAAAGGGAGTGCAGAAGTGCCACAACATGGCTGCTTTCATGGCTTTTCCCTTAGGAAGAACCCTAATACCCGGCTGATTTACCTTCCTAGGGTTACTGTTAGGCTTAGGCCTAGGACTTTTAAAACCAGGAAGCCCTGGGCTCCAGGCACACTGCAGCTGCAAAAGGCATCCCAAGGGGAGCGCAAAAGTGACGCAACTTGGCTGCCACCACTGATATTTCCATGAGACCATCCCGAACCATAGGCTGATTTTCCTTCCTAGGGTTAAGGTTTGAGTTACGCCTAGGGTAAGGGTTCTATTAACCAGAAAGCCCTGAGTTCCAAGAACACAGCAGCTGCGAAGGACTAGCCAAGAAGAGCGCAAAAGTAGCACAACATGCCTGCCTCCACAGCTTTTTCCTTGGGGACATGCCTAATTCCTGGCTGATTTGCCTTTCTCGTCTTAGGGTTGGGGTTCGGCCTAGGGCTAGGATTTTTAAAATCAGGAAGCCCTGAGTTCCAGGCACACTGCAGCTGTGAAAGGCATCCAAAAGGGAGTGCAAAAGTGCCACAACATGGCTGCTTTCACGGCTTTTTCCTTGGCAAGAAGCCTAACACCAGGCTGATTTACCTTCCCAGGGTTACTGTTAGGCTTAGGCCTAGGGCTAGGATTTTTGAAACTAGGAAGCCCTGGGCTCCAGGCACACTGCAGCTGTTCAAGGCATCCCAAGGGGAGTACAAAAGTGCAACAACATGGCAGCTTTCACAGCTTTTTCCTTGGCACCATCCCTATACCTAGGCTGATTTATCTGCCTAGGGTTAGGGTTAGGGTTCAGCCTAGGGCTTGGATTTCTTTAACCAGGAAGCCCTGAGTTCCAGGCTTACTTCATCTGCCAAAGGCATCCCAAAGGGAGTGCAGAAGTGCCACAACATGGCTGCTTTCACGGCTTTTCCCTTAGGAAGAACCCTAATACCCGGCTGATTTACCTTCCTAGGGTTACTGTTAGGCTTAGGCCTAGGACTTTTAAAACCAGGAAGCCCTGGGCTCCAGGCACACTGCAGCTGCGAAAGGCATCCCAAGGGGAGCGCAAAAGTGACGCAACTTGGCTGCCACCACTGATATTTCCATGAGACCATCCCGAACCATAGGCTGATTTTCCTTCCTAGGGTTAAGGTTTGAGTTACGCCTAGGGTAAGGGTTCTATTAACCAGAAAGCCCTGAGTTCCAAGAACACAGCAGCTGCGAAGGACTACCCAAGAAGAGCGCAAAAATACCACAACATGCCTGCCTCCACAGCTTTTTCCTTGGGGACATGCCTAATTCCTGGCTAATTTGCCTTTCTCGTCTTAGGGTTGGGGTTCAGCCTAGGGCTTGGATTTTTAAAATCAGGAAGCCCTGAGTTCCAGGCACACTGGAGCTGTGAAAGGCATCCCAAAGGGAGTGCAGAAGTGCCACAACATGGCTGCTTTCACGGCTTTTCCCTTAGGAAGAACCCTAATACCCGGCTGATTTACCTTCCTAGGGTTACTGTTAGGCTTAGGCCTAGGACTTTTAAAACCAGGAAGCCCTGGGCTCCAGGCACACTGCAGCTGCGAAAGGCATCCCAAGGGGAGCGCAAAAGTGACGCAACTTGGCTGCCACCACTGATATTTCCATGAGACCATCCCGAACCATAGGCTGATTTTCCTTCCTAGGGTTAAGGTTTGGGTTACGCCTAGGGTAAGGGCTCTATTTACCAGAAAGCCCTGAGTTCCAAGAACACAGCAGCTGCGAAGGACTAGCCAAGAAGAGCGCAAAAGTAGCACAACATGCCTGCCTCCACAGCTTTTTCCTTGGGGACATGCCTAATTCCTGGCTGATTTGCCTTTCTCGTCTTAGGGTTGGGGTTCGGCCTAGGGCTAGGATTTTTAAAAGCAGGAAGCCCTGAGTTCCAGGCACACTGGAGCTGTGAAAGGCATCCAAAAGGGAGTGCAAAAGTGCCACAACATGGCTGCTTTCACGGCTTTTTCCTTGGCAAGACGCCTAACACCAGGCTGATTTACCTTCCCAGGGTTACTGTTAGGCTTAGGCCTAGGGCTAGGATTTTTAAAACTAGGAAGCCCTTAGCTCCAGGCACACTGCAGCTGTTCAAGGCATCCCAAGGGGAGTACAAAAGTGCAACAACATGGCAGCTTTCACAGCTTTTTCCTTGGCACCATCCCTATACCTAGGCTGATTTATCTGCCTAGGGTTAGGGTTAGGGTTCAGCCTAGGGCTTGGATTTCTTTAACCAGGAAGCCCTGAGTTCCAGGCTTACTTCATCTGCCAAAGGCATCCCAAAGGGAGTGCAGAAGTGCCACAACATGGCTGCTTTCACGGCTTTTCCCTTAGGAAGAACCCTAATACCCGGCTGATTTACCTTCCTAGGGTTACTGTTAGGCTTAGGCCTAGGACTTTTAAAACCAGGAAGCCCTGGGCTCCAGGCACACTGCAGCTGCGAAAGGCATCCCAAGGGGAGCGCAAAAGTGACGCAACTTGGCTGCCACCACTGATATTTCCATGAGACCATCCCGAACCATAGGCTGATTTTCCTTCCTAGGGTTAAGGTTTGAGTTACGCCTAGGGTAAGGGTTCTATTAACCAGAAAGCCCTGAGTTCCAAGAACACAGCAGCTGCGAAGGACTACCCAAGAAGAGCGCAAAAGTAGCACAACATGCCTGCCTCCACAGCTTTTTCCTTGGGGACATGCCTAATTCCTGGCTGATTTGCCTTTCTCGTCTTAGGGCTGGGGTTCGGCCTAGGGCTTGGATTTCTTTAACCAGGAAGCCCTGAGTTCCAGGCACACTGGAGCTGTGAAAGGCATCCCAAAGGGAGTGCAGAAGTGCCACAACATGGCTGCTTTCTCGGCTTTTCCCTTAGGAAGAACCCTAATACCCGGCTGATTTACCTTCCTAGGGTTACTGTTAGGCTTAGGCCTAGGACTTTTAAAACCAGGAAGCCCTGGGCTCCAGGCACACTGCAGCTGCGAAAGGCATCCCAAGGGGAGCGCAAAAGTGACGCAACTTGGCTGCCACCACTGATATTTCCATGAGACCATCCCGAACCATAGGCTGATTTTCCTTCCTAGGGTTAAGGTTTGAGTTACGCCTAGGGTAAGGGTTCTATTAACCAGAAAGCCCTGAGTTCCAAGAACACAGCAGCTGCGAAGGACTAGCCAAGAAGAGCGCAAAAGTAGCACAACATGCCTGCCTCCACAGCTTTTTCCTTGGGCACATGCCTAATTCCTGGCTGATTTGCCTTTCTCGTCTTAGGGTTGGGGTTCGGCCTAGGGCTAGGATTTTTAAAATCAGGAAGCCCTGAGTTCCAGGCACACTGGAGCTGTGAAAGGCATCCAAAAGGGAGTGCAGAAGTGCCACAACATGGCTGCTTTCACGGCTTTTCCCTTAGGAAGAACCCTAACACCAGGCTGATTTACCTTCCTAGGGTTACTGTTAGGCTTAGGCCTAGGACTTTTAAAACCAGGAAGCCCTGGGCTCCAGGCACACTGCAGCTGCAAAAGGCATCCCAAGGGGAGCGCAAAAGTGACGCAACTTGGCTGCCACCACTGATATTTCCATGAGACCATCCCGAACCATAGGCTGATTTTCCTTCCTAGGGTTAAGGTTTGAGTTACGCCTAGGGTAAGGGTACTATTAACCAGAAAGCCCTGAGTTCCAAGAACACAGCAGCTGCGAAGGACTACCCAAGAAGAGCGCAAAAGTAGCACAACATGCCTGCCTCCACAGCTTTTTCCTTGGGGACATGCCTAATTCCTGGCTGATTTGCCTTTCTCGTCTTAGGGTTGGGGTTCGGCCTAGGGCTAGGATTTTTAAAATCAGGAAGCCCTGAGTTCCAGGCACACTGGAGCTGTGAAAGGCATCCAAAAGGGAGTGCAAAAGTGCCACAACATGGCTGCTTTCACGGCTTTTTCCTTGGCAAGAAGCCTAACACCAGGCTGATTTACCTTCCCAGGGTTACTGTTAGGCTTAGGCCTAGGGCTAGGATTTTTGAAACTAGGAAGCCCTGGGCTCCAGGCACACTGCAGCTGTTCAAGGCATCCCAAGGGGAGTACAAAAGTGCAACAACATGGCAGCTTTCACAGCTTTTTCCTTGGCACCATCCCTATACCTAGGCTGATTTATCTGCCTAGGGTTAGGGTTAGGGTTCAGCCTAGGGCTTGGATTTCTTTAACCAGGAAGCCCTGAGTTCCAGGCTTACTTCATCTGCCAAAGGCATCCCAAAGGGAGTGCAGAAGTGCCACAACATGGCTGCTTTCACGGCTTTTCCCTTAGGAAGAACCCTAATACCCGGCTGATTTACCTTCCTAGGGTTACTGTTAGGCTTAGGCCTAGGACTTTTAAAACCAGGAAGCCCTGGGCTCCAGGCACACTGCAGCTGCGAAAGGCATCCCAAGGGGAGCGCAAAAGTGACGCAACTTGGCTGCCACCACTGATATTTCCATGAGAGCATCCGAACCATAGGCTGATTTTCCTTCCTAGCGTTAAGGTTTGAGTTACGCCTAGGGTAAGGGTTCTATTAACCAGAAAGCCCTGAGTTCCAAGAACACAGCAGCTGCGAAGGACTACCCAAGAAGAGCGCAAAAGTACCACAACATGCCTGCCTCCACAGCTTTTTCCTTGGGGACATGCCTAATTCCTGGCTGATTTGCCTTTCTCGTCTTAGGGTTGGGGTTCAGCCTAGGGCTTGGATTTTTAAAATCAGGAAGCCCTGAGTTCCAGGCACACTGGAGCTGTGAAAGGCATCCCAAAGGGAGTGCAGAAGTGCCACAACATGGCTGCTTTCACGGCTTTTCCCTTAGGAAGAACCCTAATACCCGGCTGATTTACCTTCCTAGGGTTACTGTTAGGCTTAGGCCTAGGACTTTTAAAACCAGGAAGCCCTGGGCTCCAGGCACACTGCAGCTGCGAAAGGCATCCCAAGGGGAGCGCAAAAGTGACGCAACTTGGCTGCCACCACTGATATTTCCATGAGACCATCCCGAACCATAGGCTGATTTTCCTTCCTAGGGTTAAGGTTTGAGTTACGCCTAGGGTAAGGGTTCTATTAACCAGAAAGCCCTGAGTTCCAAGAACACAGCAGCTGCGAAGGACTACCCAAGAAGAGCGCAAAAGTAGCACAACATGCCTGCCTCCACAGCTTTTTCCTTGGGGACATGCCTAATTCCTGGCTGATTTGCCTTTCTCGTCTTAGGGTTGGGGTTCGGCCTAGGGCTAGGATTTTTAAAATCAGGAAGCCCTGAGTTCCAGGCACACTGGAGCTGTGAAAGGCATCCAAAAGGGAGTGCAGAAGTGCCACAACATGGCTGCTTTCACGGCTTTTCCCTTAGGAAGAACCCTAATACCCGGCTGATTTACCTTCCTAGGGTTACTGTTAGGCTTAGGCCTAGGACTTTTAAAACCAGGAAGCCCTGGGCTCCAGGCACACTGCAGCTGCAAAAGGCATCCCAAGGGGAGCGCAAAAGTGACGCAACTTGGCTGCCACCACTGATATTTCCATGAGACCATCCCGAACCATAGGCTGATTTTCCTTCCTAGGGTTAAGGTTTGAGTTACGCCTAGGGTAAGGGTACTATTAACCAGAAAGCCCTGAGTTCCAAGAACACAGCAGCTGCGAAGGACTAGCCAAGAAGAGCGCAAAAGTAGCACAACATGCCTGCCTCCACAGCTTTTTCCTTGGGGACATGCCTAATTCCTGGCTGATTTGCCTTTCTCGTCTTAGGGTTGGGGTTCGGCCTAGGGCTAGGATTTTTAAAATCAGGAAGCCCTGAGTTCCAGGCACACTGGAGCTGTGAAAGGCATCCAAAAGGGAGTGCAAAAGTGCCACAACATGGCTGCTTTCACGGCTTTTTCCTTGGCAAGAAGCCTAACACCAGGCTGATTTACCTTCCCAGGGTTACTCTTAGGCTTAGGCCTAGGGCTAGGATTTTTGAAACTAGGAAGCCCTGGGCTCCAGGCACACTGCAGCTGTTCAAGGCATCCCAAGGGGAGTACAAAAGTGCAACAACATGGCAGCTTTCACAGCTTTTTCCTTGGCACCATCCCTATACCTAGGCTGATTTATCTGCCTAGGGTTAGGGTTAGGGTTCAGCCTAGGGCTTGGATTTCTTTAACCAGGAAGCCCTGAGTTCCAGGCTTACTTCATCTGCCAAAGGCATCCCAAAGGGAGTGCAGAAGTGCCACAACATGGCTGCTTTCACGGCTTTTCCCTTAGGAAGAACCCTAATACCCGGCTGATTTACCTTCCTAGGGTTACTGTTAGGCTTAGGCCTAGGACTTTTAAAACCAGGAAGCCCTGGGCTCCAGGCACACTGCAGCTGCGAAAGGCATCCCAAGGGGAGCGCAAAAGTGACGCAACTTGGCTGCCACCACTGATATTTCCATGAGAGCATCCCGAACCATAGGCTGATTTTCCTTCCTAGCGTTAAGGTTTGAGTTACGCCTAGGGTAAGGGTTCTATTAACCAGAAAGCCCTGAGTTCCAAGAACACAGCAGCTGCGAAGGACTACCCAAGAAGAGCGCAAAAGTAGCACAACATGCCTGCCTCCACAGCTTTTTCCTTGGGGACATGCCTAATTCCTGGCTGATTTGCCTTTCTCGTCTTAGGGTTGGGGTTCAGCCTAGGGCTTGGATTTTTAAAATCAGGAAGCCCTGAGTTCCAGGCACACTGGAGCTGTGAAAGGCATCCCAAAGGGAGTGCAGAAGTGCCACAACATGGCTGCTTTCACGGCTTTTCCCTTAGGAAGAACCCTAATACCCGGCTGATTTACCTTCCTAGGGTTACTGTTAGGCTTAGGCCTAGGACTTTTAAAACCAGGAAGCCCTGGGCTCCAGGCACACTGCAGCTGCGAAAGGCATCCCAAGGGGAGCGCAAAAGTGACGCAACTTGGCTGCCACCACTGATATTTCCATGAGACCATCCCGAACCATAGGCTGATTTTCCTTCCTAGGGTTAAGGTTTGAGTTACGCCTAGGGTAAGGGTTCTATTAACCAGAAAGCCCTGAGTTCCAAGAACACAGCAGCTGCGAAGGACTACCCAAGAAGAGCGCAAAAGTAGCACAACATGCCTGCCTCCACAGCTTTTTCCTTGGGGACATGCCTAATTCCTGGCTGATTTGCCTTTCTCGTCTTAGGGTTGGGGTTCGGCCTAGGGCTAGGATTTTTAAAAGCAGGAAGCCCTGAGTTCCAGGCCACTTCAGCTGTGAAAGGCATCCAAAAGGGAGTGCAAAAGTGCCACAACATGGCTGCTTTCACGGCTTTTTCCTTGGCAAGACGCCTAACACCAGGCTGATATACCTTCCCAGGGTTACTGTTAGGCTTAGGCCTAGGGCTAGGATTTTTGAAACTAGGAAGCCCTGGGCTCCAGGCACACTGCAGCTGTTCAAGGCATCCCAAGGGGAGTACAAAAGTGCAACAACATGGCAGCTTTCACAGCTTTTTCCTTGGCACCATCCCTATACCTAGGCTGATTTATCTGCCTAGGGTTAGGGTTAGGGTTCAGCCTAGGGCTTGGATTTTTTTAACCAGGAAGCCCTGAGTTCCAGGCTTACTTCATCTGCCAAAGGCATCCCAAAGGGAGTGCAGAAGTGCCACAACATGGCTGCTTTCACGGCTTTTCCCTTAGGAAGAACCCTAATACCCGGCTGATTTACCTTCCTAGGGTTACTGTTAGGCTTAGGCCTAGGACTTTTAAAACCAGGAAGCCCTGGGCTCCAGGCACACTGCAGCTGCGAAAGGCATCCCAAGGGGAGCGCAAAAGTGACGCAACTTGGCTGCCACCACTGATATTTCCATGAGACCATCCCGAACCATAGGCTGATTTTCCTTCCTAGGGTTAAGGTTTGAGTTACGCCTAGGGTAAGGGTTCTATTAACCAGAAAGCCCTGAGTTCCAAGAACACAGCAGCTGCGAAGGACTAGCCAAGAAGAGCGCAAAAGTAGCACAACATGCCTGCCTCCACAGCTTTTTCCTTGGGGACATGCCTAATTCCTGGCTGATTTGCCTTTCTCGTCTTAGGGTTGGGGTTCGGCCTAGGGCTAGGATTTTTAAAATCAGGAAGCCCTGAGTTCCAGGAACACTGAAGCTGTGAAAGGCATCCAAAAGGGAGTGCAGAAGTGCCACAACATGCCTGCTTTCACAGCTTTTCCCTTAGGAAGAACCCTAATACCCGGCTGATTTACCTTCCCAGGGTTACTGTTAGGCTTAGGCCTAGGGCTAGGATTTTTGAAACTAGGAAGCCCTGGGCTCCAGGCACACTGCAGCTGTTCAAGGCATCCCAAGGGGAGTACAAAAGTGCAACAACATGGCAGCTTTCACAGCTTTTTCCTTGGCACCATCCCTATACCTAGGCTGATTTATCTGCCTAGGGTTAGGGTTAGGGTTCAGCCTAGGGCTGTGATTTCTTTAACCAGGAAGCCCTGAGTTCCAGGCTTACTTCATCTGCCAAAGGCATCCCAAAGGGAGTGCAGAAGTGCCACAACATGGCTGCTTTCACGGCTTTTCCCTTAGGAAGAACCCTAATACCCAGCTGATTTACCTTCCTAGGGTTACTGTTAGGCTTAGGCCTAGGACTTTTAAAACCAGGAAGCCCTGGGCTCCAGGCACACTGCAGCTGCAAAAGGCATCCCAAGGGGAGCGCAAAAGTGACGCAACTTGGCTGCCACCACTGATATTTCCATGAGACCATCCCGAACCATAGGCTGATTTTCCTTCCTAGGGTTAAGGTTTGAGTTACGCCTAGGGTAAGGGTCTATTAACCAGAAAGCCCTGAGTTCCAAGAACACAGCAGCTGCGAAGGACTACCCAAGAAGAGCGCAAAAGTATCACAACATGCCTGCCTCCACAGCTTTTTCCTTGGGGACATGCCTAATTCCTGGCTGATTTGCCTTTCTCGTCTTAGGGTTGGGGTTCGGCCTAGGGCTAGGATTTTTAAAATCAGGAAGCCCTGAGTTCCAGGCACACTGGAGCTGTGAAAGGCATCCAAAAGGGAGTGCAAAAGTGCCACAACATGGCTGCTTTCACGGCTTTTTCCTTGGCAAGACGCCTAACACCAGGCTGATTTACCTTCCCAGGGTTACTGTTAGGCTTAGGCCTAGCGCTAGGATTTTTGAAACTAGGAAGCCCTGGGCTCCAGGCACACTGCAGCTGTTCAAGGCATCCCAAGGGGAGTACAAAAGTGCAACAACATGGCAGCTTTCACAGCTTTTTCCTTGGCACCATCCCTATACCTAGGCTGATTTATCTGCCTAGGGTTAGGGTTAGGGTTCAGCCTAGGGCTTGGATTTCTTTAACCAGGAAGCCCTGAGTTCCAGGCTTACTTCATCTGCCAAAGGCATCCCAAAGGGAGTGCAGAAGTGCCACAACATGGCTGTTTCACGGCTTTTCCCTTAGGAAGAACCCTAATACCCGGCTGATTTACCTTCCTAGGGTTACTGTTAGGCTTAGGCCTAGGACTTTTAAAACCAGGAAGCCCTGGGCTCCAGGCACACTGCAGCTGCGAAAGGCATCCCAAGGGGAGCGCAAAAGTGACGCAACTTGGCTGCCACCACTGATATTTCCATGAGACCATCCCGAACCATAGGCTGATTTTCCTTCCTAGGCCTAAGGTTTGAGTTACGCCTAGGGTAAGGGTCTATTAACCAGAAAGCCCTGAGTTCCAAGAACACAGCAGCTGCGAAGGACTAGCCAAGAAGAGCGCAAAAGTACCACAACATGCCTGCCTCCACAGCTTTTTCCTTGGGGACATGCCTAATTCCTGGCTGATTTGCCTTTCTCGTCTTAGGTTTGAGGTTCGGCCTAGGGCTAGGATTTTTAAAAGCAGGAAGCCCTGAGTTCCAGGCACACTGGAGCTGTGAAAGGCATCCAAAAGGGAGTGCAAAAGTGCCACAACATGGCTGCTTTCACGGCTTTTTCCTTGGCAAGAAGCCTAACACCAGGCTGACTTACTTTCCCAGGGTTACTGTTAGGCTTAGGCCTAGGGCTAGGATTTTTGAAACTAGGAAGCCCTTAGCTCCAGGCACACTGCAGCTGTTCAAGGCATCCCAAGGGGAGTACAAAAGTGCAACAACATGGCAGCTTTCACAGCTTTTTCCTTGGCACCATCCCTATACCTAGGCTGATTTATCTGCCTAGGGTTAGGGTTAGGGTTCAGCCTAGGGCTGTGATTTCTTTAACCAGGAAGCCCTGAGTTCCAGGCTTACTTCATCTGCCAAAGGCATCCCAAAGGGAGTGCAGAAGTGCCACAACATGGCTGCTTTCACGGCTTTTCCCTTAGGAAGAACCCTAATACCCGGCTGATTTACCTTCCTAGGGTTACTGTTAGGCTTAGGCCTAGGACTTTTAAAACCAGGAAGCCCTGGGCTCCAGGCACACTGCAGCTGCAAAAGGCATCCCAAGGGGAGCGCAAAAGTGACGCAACTTGGCTGCCACCACTGATATTTCCATGAGACCATCCCGAACCATAGGCTGATTTTCCTTCCTAGGGTTAAGGTTTGAGTTACGCCTAGGGTAAGGGTTCTATTAACCAGAAAGCCCTGAGTTCCAAGAACACAGCAGCTGCGAAGGACTACCCAAGAAGAGCGCAAAAGTACCACAACATGCCTGCCTCCACAGCTTTTTCCTTGGGGACATGCCTAATTCCTGGCTGATTTGCCTTTCTCGTCTTAGGGTTGGGGTTCGGCCTAGGGCTAGGATTTTTAAAAGCAGGAAGCCCTGAGTTCCAGGCACACTGGAGCTGTGAAAGGCATCCAAAAGGGAGTGCAAAAGTGCCACAACATGGCTGCTTTCACGGCTTTTTCCTTGGCAAGAAGCCTAACACCAGGCTGACTTACTTTCCCAGGGTTACTGTTAGGCTTAGGCCTAGGGCTAGGATTTTTAAAACTAGGAAGCCCTGGGCTCCAGGCACACTGCAGCTGTTCAAGGCATCCCAAGTGGAGTACAAAAGTGCAACAACATGGCAGCTTTCACAGCTTTTTCCTTGGCACCATCCCTATACCTAGGCTGATTTATCTGCCTAGGGTTAGGGTTAGGGTTCAGCCTAGGGCTTGGATTTCTTTAACCAGGAAGCCCTGAGTTCCAGGCTTACTTCATCTGCCAAAGGCATCCCAAAGGGAGTGCAGAAGTGCCACAACATGGCTGCTTTCACGGCTTTTCCCTTAGGAAGAACCCTAATACCCGGCTGATTTACCTTCCCAGGGTTACTGTTAGGCTTAGGCCTAGGACTTTTAAAACCAGGAAGCCCTGGGCTCCAGGCACACTGCAGCTGCAAAAGGCATCCCAAGGGGAGCGCAAAAGTGACGCAACTTGGCTGCCACCACTGATATTTCCATGAGACCATCCCGAACCATAGGCTGATTTTCCTTCCTAGGGTTAAGGTTTGAGTTACGCCTATGGTAAGGGTCTATTAACCAGAAAGCCCTGAGTTCCAAGAACACAGCAGCTGCGAAGGACTACCCAAGAAGAGCGCAAAAGTACCACAACATGCCTGCCTCCACAGCTTTTTCCTTGGGGACATGCCTAATTCCTGGCTGATTTGCCTTTCTCGTCTTAGGGTTGGGGTTCGGCCTAGGGCTAGGATTTTTAATATCAGGAAGCCCTGAGTTCCAGGCACACTGCAGCTGTGAAAGGCATCCAAAAGGGAGTGCAAAAGTGACACAACATGGCTGCTTTCACGGCTTTTTCCTTGGCAAGACGCCTAACACCAGGCTGATTTACCTTCCCAGGGTTACTGTTAGGCTTAGGCCTAGGGCTAGGATTTTTAAAACTAGGAAGCCCTTAGCTCCAGGCACACTGCAGCTGTTCAAGGCATCCCAAGGGGAGTACAAAAGTGCAACAACATGGCAGCTTTAACAGCTTTTTCCTTGGCACCATCCCTATACCTAGGCTGATTTATCTGCCTAGGGTTAGGGTTAGGGTTCAGCCTAGGGCTTGGATTTCTTTAACCAGGAAGCCCTGAGTTCCAGGCTTACTTCATCTGCCAAAGGCATCCCAAAGGGAGTGCAGAAGTGCCACAACATGGCTGCTTTCACGGCTTTTCCCTTAGGAAGAACCCTAATACCCGGCTGATTTACCTTCCTAGGGTTACTGTTAGGCTTAGGCCTAGGACTTTTAAAACCAGGAAGCCCTGGGCTCCAGGCACACTGCAGCTGCAAAAGGCATCCCAAGGGGAGCGCAAAAGTGACGCAACTTGGCTGCCACCACTGATATTTCCATGAGACCATCCCGAACCATAGGCTGATTTTCCTTCCTAGGGTTAAGGTTTGAGTTACACCTAGGGTAAGGGTCTATTAACCAGAAAGCCCTGAGTTCCAAGAACACAGCAGCTGCGAAGGACTACCCAAGAAGAGCGCAAAAGTACCACAACATGCCTGCCTCCACAGCTTTTTCCTTGGGGACATGCCTAATTCCTGGCTGATTTGCCTTTCTCGTCTTAGGGTTGGGGTTCGGCCTAGGGCTAGGATTTTTAAAAGCAGGAAGCCCTGAGTTCCAGGCACACTGGAGCTGTGAAAGGCATCCAAAAGGGAGTGCAAAAGTGCCACAACATGGCTGCTTTCACGGCTTTTTCCTTGGCAAGACGCCTAACACCAGGCTGATTTGCCTTCCCAGGGTTACTGTTAGGCTTAGGCCTAGCGCTAGGATTTTTAAAACTAGGAAGCCCTGGGCTCCAGGCACACTGCAGCTGTTCAAGGCATCCCAAGGGGAGTACAAAAGTGCAACAACATGGCAGCTTTCACAGCTTTTTCCTTGGCACCATCCCTATACCTAGGCTGATTTATCTGCCTAGGGTTAGGGTTAGGGTTCAGCCTAGGGCTTGGATTTCTTTAACCAGGAAGCCCTGAGTTCCAGGCTTACTTCATCTGCCAAAGGCATCCCAAAGGGAGTGCAGAAGTGCCACAACATGGCTGTTTCACGGCTTTTCCCTTAGGAAGAACCCTAATACCCGGCTGATTTACCTTCCTAGGGTTACTGTTAGGCTTAGGCCTAGGACTTTTAAAACCAGGAAGCCCTGGGCTCCAGGCACACTGCAGCTGCAAAAGGCATCCCAAGGGGAGCGCAAAAGTGACGCAACTTGGCTGCCACCACTGATATTTCCATGAGACCATCCCGAACCATAGGCTGATTTTCCTTCCTAGGGTTAAGGTTTGAGTTACGCCTAGGGTAAGGGTTCTATTAACCAGAAAGCCCTGAGTTCCAAGAACACAGCAGCTGCGAAGGACTACCCAAGAAGAGCGCAAAAGTACCACAACATGCCTGCCTCCACAGCTTTTTCCTTGGGGACATGCCTAATTCCTGGCTGATTTGCCTTTCTCGTCTTAGGTTTGAGGTTCGGCCTAGGGCTAGGATTTTTAAAAGCAGGAAGCCCTGAGTTCCAGGCACACTGGAGCTGTGAAAGGCATCCAAAAGGGAGTGCAAAAGTGCCACAACATGGCTGCTTTCACGGCTTTTTCCTTGGCAAGAAGCCTAACACCAGGCTGACTTACTTTCCCAGGGTTACTGTTAGGCTTAGGCCTAGGGCTAGGATTTTTAAAACTAGGAAGCCCTGGGCTCCAGGCACACTGCAGCTGTTCAAGGCATCCCAAGTGGAGTACAAAAGTGCAACAACATGGCAGCTTTCACAGCTTTTTCCTTGGCACCATCCCTATACCTAGGCTGATTTATCTGCCTAGGGTTAGGGTTAGGGTTCAGCCTAGGGCTTGGATTTCTTTAACCAGGAAGCCCTGAGTTCCAGGCTTACTTCATCTGCCAAAGGCATCCCAAAGGGAGTGCAGAAGTGCCACAACATGGCTGCTTTCACGGCTTTTCCCTTAGGAAGAACCCTAATACCCGGCTGATTTACCTTCCTAGGGTTACTGTTAGGCTTAGGCCTAGGACTTTTAAAACCAGGAAGCCCTGGGCTCCAGGCACACTGCAGCTGCGAAAGGCATCCCAAGGGGAGCGCAAAAGTGACGCAACTTGGCTGCCACCACTGATATTTCCATGAGACCATCCCGAACCATAGGCTGATTTTCCTTCCTAGGGTTAAGGTTTGAGTTACGCCTATGGTAAGGGTCTATTAACCAGAAAGCCCTGAGTTCCAAGAACACAGCAGCTGCGAAGGACTAGCCAAGAAGAGCGCAAAAGTACCACAACATGCCTGCCTCCACAGCTTTTTCCTTGGGGACATGCCTAATTCCTGGCTGATTTGCCTTTCTCGTCTTAGGGTTGGGGTTCGGCCTAGGGCTAGGATTTTTAATATCAGGAAGCCCTGAGTTCCAGGCACACTGGAGCTGTGAAAGGCATCCAAAAGGGAGTGCAAAAGTGACACAACATGGCTGCTTTCATGGCTTTTTCCTTGGCAAGACGCCTAACACCAGGCTGATTTACCTTCCCAGGGTTACTGTTAGGCTTAGGCCTAGGGCTAGGATTTTTAAAACTAGGAAGCCCTTAGCTCCAGGCACACTGCAGCTGTTCAAGGCATCCCAAGGGGAGTACAAAAGTGCAACAACATGGCAGCTTTCACAGCTTTTTCCTTGGCACCATCCCTATACCTAGGCTGATTTATCTGCCTAGGGTTAGGGTTAGGCTTCAGCCTAGGGCTTGGATTTCTTTAACCAGGAAGCCCTGAGTTCCAGGCTTACTTCATCTGCCAAAGGCATCCCAAAGGGAGTGCAGAAGTGCCACAACATGGCTGCTTTCACAGCTTTTCCCTTAGGAAGAACCCTAATACCCGGCTGATTTACCTTCCTAGGGTTACTGTTAGGCTTAGGCCTAGGACTTTTAAAACCAGGAAGCCCTGGGCTCCAGGCACACTGCAGCTGCGAAAGGCATCCCAAGGGGAGCGCAAAAGTGACGCAACTTGGCTGCCACCACTGATATTTCCATGAGACCATCCCGAACCATAGGCTGATTTTCCTTCCTAGGGTTAAGGTTTGAGTTACGCCTAGGGTAAGGGTCTATTAACCAGAAAGCCCTGAGTTCCAAGAACACAGCAGCTGCGAAGGACTAGCCAAGAAGAGCGCAAAAGTACCACAACATGCCTGCCTCCACAGCTTTTTCCTTGGGGACATGCCTAATTCCTGGCTGATTTGCCTTTCTCGTCTTAGGGTTGGGGTTCGGCCTAGGGCTAGGATTTTTAAAATCAGGAAGCCCTGAGTTCCAGGCACACTGGAGCTGTGAAAGGCATCCAAAAGGGAGTGCAAAAGTGCCACAACATGGCTGCTTTCACGGCTTTTTCCTTGGCAAGACGCCTAACACCAGGCTGATTTGCCTTCCCAGGGTTACTGTTAGGCTTAGGCCTAGCGCTAGAATTTTTGAATCTAGGAAGCCCTGGGCTCCAGGCACACTGCAGCTGTTCAAGGCATCCCAAGGGGAGTACAAAAGTGCAACAACATGGCAGCTTTCACAGCTTTTTCCTTGGCACCATCCCTATACCTAGGCTGATTTATCTGCCTAGGGTTAGGGTTAGGGTTCAGCCTAGGGCTTGGATTTCTTTAACCAGGAAGCCCTGAGTTCCAGGCTTACTTCATCTGCCAAAGGCATCCCAAAGGGAGTGCAGAAGTGCCACAACATGGCTGCTTTCACGGCTTTTCCCTTAGGAAGAACCCTAATACCCGGCTGATTTACCTTCCCAGGGTTACTGTTAGGCTTAGGCCTAGGACTTTTAAAACCAGGAAGCCCTGGGCTCCAGGCACACTGCAGCTGCAAAAGGCATCCCAAGGGGAGCGCAAAAGTGACGCAACTTGGCTGCCACCACTGATATTTCCATGAGACCATCCCGAACCATAGGCTGATTTTCCTTCCTAGGGTTAAGGTTTGAGTTACGCCTATGGTAAGGGTCTATTAACCAGAAAGCCCTGAGTTCCAAGAACACAGCAGCTGCGAAGGACTAGCCAAGAAGAGCGCAAAAGTACCACAACATGCCTGCCTCCACAGCTTTTTCCTTGGGGACATGCCTAATTCCTGGCTGATTTGCCTTTCTCGTCTTAGGGTTGGGGTTCGGCCTAGGGCTAGGATTTTTAATATCAGGAAGCCCTGAGTTCCAGGCACACTGCAGCTGTGAAAGGCATCCAAAAGGGAGTGCAAAAGTGACACAACATGGCTGCTTTCACGGCTTTTTCCTTGGCAAGACGCCTAACACCAGGCTGATTTACCTTCCCAGGGTTACTGTTAGGCTTAGGCCTAGGGCTAGGATTTTTAAAACTAGGAAGCCCTTAGCTCCAGGCACACTGCAGCTGTTCAAGGCATCCCAAGGGGAGTACAAAAGTGCAACAACATGGCAGCTTTAACAGCTTTTTCCTTGGCACCATCCCTATACCTAGGCTGATTTATCTGCCTAGGGTTAGGGTTAGGGTTCAGCCTAGGGCTTGGATTTCTTTAACCAGGAAGCCCTGAGTTCCAGGCTTACTTCATCTGCCAAAGGCATCCCAAAGGGAGTGCAGAAGTGCCACAACATGGCTGCTTTCACGGCTTTTCCCTTAGGAAGAACCCTAATACCCGGCTGATTTACCTTCCTAGGGTTACTGTTAGGCTTAGGCCTAGGACTTTTAAAACCAGGAAGCCCTGGGCTCCAGGCACACTGCAGCTGCAAAAGGCATCCCAAGGGGAGCGCAAAAGTGACGCAACTTGGCTGCCACCACTGATATTTCCATGAGACCATCCCGAACCATAGGCTGATTTTCCTTCCTAGGGTTAAGGTTTGAGTTACACCTAGGGTAAGGGTCTATTAACCAGAAAGCCCTGAGTTCCAAGAACACAGCAGCTGCGAAGGACTACCCAAGAAGAGCGCAAAAGTACCACAACATGCCTGCCTCCACAGCTTTTTCCTTGGGGACATGCCTAATTCCTGGCTGATTTGCCTTTCTCGTCTTAGGGTTGGGGTTCGGCCTAGGGCTAGGATTTTTAAAATCAGGAAGCCCTGAGTTCCAGGCACACTGGAGCTGTGAAAGGCATCCAAAAGGGAGTGCAAAAGTGCCACAACATGGCTGCTTTCACGGCTTTTTCCTTGGCAAGACGCCTAACACCAGGCTGATTTGCCTTCCCAGGGTTACTGTTAGGCTTAGGCCTAGCGCTAGGATTTTTAAAACTAGGAAGCCCTGGGCTCCAGGCACACTGCAGCTGTTCAAGGCATCCCAAGGGGAGTACAAAAGTGCAACAACATGGCAGCTTTCACAGCTTTTTCCTTGGCACCATCCCTATACCTAGGCTGATTTATCTGCCTAGGGTTAGGGTTAGGGTTCAGCCTAGGGCTTGGATTTCTTTAACCAGGAAGCCCTGAGTTCCAGGCTTACTTCATCTGCCAAAGGCATCCCAAAGGGAGTGCAGAAGTGCCACAACATGGCTGTTTCACGGCTTTTCCCTTAGGAAGAACCCTAATACCCGGCTGATTTACCTTCCTAGGGTTACTGTTAGGCTTAGGCCTAGGACTTTTAAAACCAGGAAGCCCTGGGCTCCAGGCACACTGCAGCTGCAAAAGGCATCCCAAGGGGAGCGCAAAAGTGACGCAACTTGGCTGCCACCACTGATATTTCCATGAGACCATCCCGAACCATAGGCTGATTTTCCTTCCTAGGGTTAAGGTTTGAGTTACGCCTAGGGTAAGGGTTCTATTAACCAGAAAGCCCTGAGTTCCAAGAACACAGCAGCTGCGAAGGACTACCCAAGAAGAGCGCAAAAGTACCACAACATGCCTGCCTCCACAGCTTTTTCCTTGGGGACATGCCTAATTCCTGGCTGATTTGCCTTTCTCGTCTTAGGTTTGAGGTTCGGCCTAGGGCTAGGATTTTTAAAAGCAGGAAGCCCTGAGTTCCAGGCACACTGGAGCTGTGAAAGGCATCCAAAAGGGAGTGCAAAAGTGCCACAACATGGCTGCTTTCACGGCTTTTTCCTTGGCAAGAAGCCTAACACCAGGCTGACTTACTTTCCCAGGGTTACTGTTAGGCTTAGGCCTAGGGCTAGGATTTTTAAAACTAGGAAGCCCTGGGCTCCAGGCACACTGCAGCTGTTCAAGGCATCCCAAGTGGAGTACAAAAGTGCAACAACATGGCAGCTTTCACAGCTTTTTCCTTGGCACCATCCCTATACCTAGGCTGATTTATCTGCCTAGGGTTAGGGTTAGGGTTCAGCCTAGGGCTTGGATTTCTTTAACCAGGAAGCCCTGAGTTCCAGGCTTACTTCATCTGCCAAAGGCATCCCAAAGGGAGTGCAGAAGTGCCACAACATGGCTGCTTTCACGGCTTTTCCCTTAGGAAGAACCCTAATACCCGGCTGATTTACCTTCCTAGGGTTACTGTTAGGCTTAGGCCTAGGACTTTTAAAACCAGGAAGCCCTGGGCTCCAGGCACACTGCAGCTGCGAAAGGCATCCCAAGGGGAGCGCAAAAGTGACGCAACTTGGCTGCCACCACTGATATTTCCATGAGACCATCCCGAACCATAGGCTGATTTTCCTTCCTAGGGTTAAGGTTTGAGTTACGCCTATGGTAAGGGTCTATTAACCAGAAAGCCCTGAGTTCCAAGAACACAGCAGCTGCGAAGGACTAGCCAAGAAGAGCGCAAAAGTACCACAACATGCCTGCCTCCACAGCTTTTTCCTTGGGGACATGCCTAATTCCTGGCTGATTTGCCTTTCTCGTCTTAGGGTTGGGGTTCGGCCTAGGGCTAGGATTTTTAATATCAGGAAGCCCTGAGTTCCAGGCACACTGGAGCTGTGAAAGGCATCCAAAAGGGAGTGCAAAAGTGACACAACATGGCTGCTTTCATGGCTTTTTCCTTGGCAAGACGCCTAACACCAGGCTGATTTACCTTCCCAGGGTTACTGTTAGGCTTAGGCCTAGGGCTAGGATTTTTAAAACTAGGAAGCCCTTAGCTCCAGGCACACTGCAGCTGTTCAAGGCATCCCAAGGGGAGTACAAAAGTGCAACAACATGGCAGCTTTAACAGCTTTTTCCTTGGCACCATCCCTATACCTAGGCTGATTTATCTGCCTAGGGTTAGGGTTAGGCTTCAGCCTAGGGCTTGGATTTCTTTAACCAGGAAGCCCTGAGTTCCAGGCTTACTTCATCTGCCAAAGGCATCCCAAAGGGAGTGCAGAAGTGCCACAACATGGCTGCTTTCACGGCTTTTCCCTTAGGAAGAACCCTAATACCCGGCTGATTTACCTTCCTAGGGTTACTGTTAGGCTTAGGCCTAGGACTTTTAAAACCAGGAAGCCCTGGGCTCCAGGCACACTGCAGCTGCGAAAGGCATCCCAAGGGGAGCGCAAAAGTGACGCAACTTGGCTGCCACCACTGATATTTCCATGAGACCATCCCGAACCATAGGCTGATTTTCCTTCCTAGGGTTAAGGTTTGAGTTACGCCTAGGGTAAGGGTCTATTAACCAGAAAGCCCTGAGTTCCAAGAACACAGCAGCTGCGAAGGACTAGCCAAGAAGAGCGCAAAAGTACCACAACATGCCTGCCTCCACAGCTTTTTCCTTGGGGACATGCCTAATTCCTGGCTGATTTGCCTTTCTCGTCTTAGGGTTGGGGTTCGGCCTAGGGCTAGGATTTTTAAAATCAGGAAGCCCTGAGTTCCAGGCACACTGGAGCTGTGAAAGGCATCCAAAAGGGAGTGCAAAAGTGCCACAACATGGCTGCTTTCACGGCTTTTTCCTTGGCAAGACGCCTAACACCAGGCTGATTTGCCTTCCCAGGGTTACTGTTAGGCTTAGGCCTAGCGCTAGGATTTTTGAATCTAGGAAGCCCTGGGCTCCAGGCACACTGCAGCTGTTCAAGGCATCCCAAGGGGAGTACAAAAGTGCAACAACATGGCAGCTTTCACAGCTTTTTCCTTGGCACCATCCCTATACCTAGGCTGATTTATCTGCCTAGGGTTAGGGTTAGGGTTCAGCCTAGGGCTTGGATTTCTTTAACCAGGAAGCCCTGAGTTCCAGGCTTACTTCATCTGCCAAAGGCATCCCAAAGGGAGTGCAGAAGTGCCACAACATGGCTGCTTTCACGGCTTTTCCCTTAGGAAGAACCCTAATACCCGGCTGATTTACCTTCCTAGGGTTACTGTTAGGCTTAGGCCTAGGACTTTTAAAACCAGGAAGCCCTGGGCTCCAGGCACACTGCAGCTGCGAAAGGCATCCCAAGGGGAGCGCAAAAGTGACGCAACTTGGCTGCCACCACTGATATTTCCATGAGACCATCCCGAACCATAGGCTGATTTTCCTTCCTAGGGTTAAGGTTTGAGTTACGCCTAGGGTAAGGGCTCTATTAACCAGAAAGCCCTGAGTTCCAAGAACACAGCAGCTGCGAAGGACTACCCAAGAAGAGCGCAAAAGTACCACAACATGCCTGCCTCCACAGCTTTTTCCTTGGGGACATGCCTAATTCCTGGCTGATTTGCCTTTCTCGTCTTAGGGTTGGGGTTCGGCCTAGGGCTAGGATTTTTAAAATCAGGAAGCCCTGAGTTCCAGGCACACTGGAGCTGTGAAAGGCATCCAAAAGGGAGTGCAAAAGTGCCACAACATGGCTGCTTTCACGGCTTTTTCCTTGGCAAGACGCCTAACACCAGGCTGATTTGCCTTCCCAGGGTTACTGTTAGGCTTAGGCCTAGCGCTAGGATTTTTAAAACTAGGAAGCCCTGGGCTCCAGGCACACTGCAGCTGTTCAAGGCATCCCAAGGGGAGTACAAAAGTGCAACAACATGGCAGCTTTCACAGCTTTTTCCTTGGCACCATCCCTATACCTAGGCTGATTTATCTGCCTAGGGTTAGGGTTAGGGTTCAGCCTAGGGCTTGGATTTCTTTAACCAGGAAGCCCTGAGTTCCAGGCTTACTTCATCTGCCAAAGGCATCCCAAAGGGAGTGCAGAAGTGCCACAACATGGCTGCTTTCACGGCTTTTCCCTTAGGAAGAACCCTAATACCTGGCTGATTTACCTTCCTAGGGTTACTGTTAGGCTTAGGCCTAGGACTTTTAAAACCAGGAAGCCCTGGGCTCCAGGCACACTGCAGCTGCGAAAGGCATCCCAAGGGGAGCACAAAAGTGACGCAACTTGGCTGCCACCACTGATATTTCCATGAGACCATCCCGAACCATAGGCTGATTTTCCTTCCTAGGGTTAAGGTTTGAGTTACGCCTAGGGTAAGGGTTCTATTAACCAGAAAGCCCTGAGTTCCAAGAACACAGCAGCTGCGAAGGACTACCCAAGAAGAGCGCAAAAGTAGCACAACATGCCTGCCTCCACAGCTTTTTCCTTGGGGACATGCCTAATTCCTGGCTGATTTGCCTTTCTCGTCTTAGGGTTGGGGTTCGGCCTAGGGCTAGGATTTTTAAAATCAGGAAGCCCTGAGTTCCAGGCACACTGAAGCTGTGAAAGGCATCCAAAAGGGAGTGCAGAAGTGCCACAACATGCCTGCTTTCACAGCTTTTCCCTTAGGAAGAACCCTAATACCCGGCTGATTTACCTTCCCAGGGTTACTGTTAGGCTTAGGCCTAGGGCTAGGATTTTTGAAACTAGGAAGCCCTGGGCTCCAGGCACACTGCAGCTGTTCAAGGCATCCCAAGGGGAGTACAAAAGTGCAACAACATGGCAGCTTTCACAGCTTTTTCCTTGGCACCATCCCTATACCTAGGCTGATTTATCTGCCTATGGTTAGGGTTAGGGTTCAGCCTAGGGCTGTGATTTCTTTAACCAGGAAGCCCTGAGTTCCAGGCTTACTTCATCTGCCAAAGGCATCCCAAAGGGAGTGCAGAAGTGCCACAACATGGCTGCTTTCACGGCTTTTCCCTTAGGAAGAACCCTAATACCCGGCTGATTTACCTTCCTAGGGTTACTGTTAGGCTTAGGCCTAGGACTTTTAAAACCAGGAAGCCCTGGGCTCCAGGCACACTGCAGCTGCAAAAGGCATCCCAAGGGGAGCGCAAAAGTGACGCAACTTGGCTGCCACCACTGATATTTCCATGAGACCATCCCGAACCATAGGCTGATTTTCCTTCCTAGGGTTAAGGTTTGAGTTACGCCTAGGGTAAGGGCCCTATTTACCAGAAAGCCCTGAGTTCCAAGAACACAGCAGCTGCGAAGGACTAGCCAAGAAGAGCGCAAAAGTACCACAACATGCCTGCCTCCACAGCTTTTTCCTTGGGGACATGCCTAATTCCTGGCTGATTTGCCTTTCTCGTCTTAGGGTTGGGGTTCGGCCTAGGGCTAGGATTTTTAAAAGCAGGAAGCCCTGAGTTCCAGGCACACTGGAGCTGTGAAAGGCATCCAAAAGGGAGTGCAAAAGTGCCACAACATGGCTGCTTTCACGGCTTTTTCCTTGGCAAGAAGCCTAACACCAGGCTGACTTACTTTCCCAGGGTTACTGTTAGGCTTAGGCCTAGGGCTAGGATTTTTAAAACTAGGAAGCCCTGGGCTCCAGGCACACTGCAGCTGTTCAAGGCATCCCAAGTGGAGTACAAAAGTGCAACAACATGGCAGCTTTCACAGCTTTTTCCTTGGCACCATCCCTATACCTAGGCTGATTTATCTGCCTAGGGTTAGGGTTAGGGTTCAGCCTAGGGCTTGGATTTCTTTAACCAGGAAGCCCTGAGTTCCAGGCTTACTTCATCTGCCAAAGGCATCCCAAAGGGAGTGCAGAAGTGCCACAACATGGCTGCTTTCACGGCTTTTCCCTTAGGAAGAACCCTAATACCCGGCTGATTTACCTTCCTAGGGTTACTGTTAGGCTTAGGCCTAGGACTTTTAAAACCAGGAAGCCCTGGGCTCCAGGCACACTGCAGCTGCAAAAGGCATCCCAAGGGGAGCGCAAAAGTGACGCAACTTGGCTGCCACCACTGATATTTCCATGAGACCATCCCGAACCATAGGCTGATTTTCCTTCCTAGGGTTAAGGTTTGAGTTACGCCTAGGGTAAGGGTCTATTAACCAGAAAGCCCTGAGTTCCAAGAACACAGCAGCTGCGAAGGACTACCCAAGAAGAGCGCAAAAGTACCACAACATGCCTGCCTCCACAGCTTTTTCCTTGGGGACATGCCTAATTCCTGGCTGATTTGCCTTTCTCGTCTTAGGGTTGGGGTTCGGCCTAGGGCTAGGATTTTTTAATATCAGGAAGCCCTGAGTTCCAGGCACACTGGAGCTGTGAAAGGCATCCAAAAGGGAGTGCAAAAGTGACACAACATGGCTGCTTTCACGGCTTTTTCCTTGGCAAGACGCCTAACACCAGGCTGATTTACCTTCCCAGGGTTACTGTTAGGCTTAGGCCTAGGGCTAGGATTTTTAAAACTAGGAAGCCCTTAGCTCCAGGCACACTGCAGCTGTTCAAGGCATCCCAAGGGGAGTACAAAAGTGCAACAACATGGCAGCTTTCACAGCTTTTTCCTTGGCACCATCCCTATACCTAGGCTGATTTATCTGCCTAGGGTTAGGGTTAGGCTTCAGCCTAGGGCTTGGATTTCTTTAACCAGGAAGCCCTGAGTTCCAGGCTTACTTCATCTGCCAAAGGCATCCCAAAGGGAGTGCAGAAGTGCCACAACATGGCTGCTTTCACGGCTTTTCCCTTAGGAAGAACCCTAATACCCGGCTGATTTACCTTCCTAGGGTTACTGTTAGGCTTAGGCCTAGGACTTTTAAAACCAGGAAGCCCTGGGCTCCAGGCACACTGCAGCTGCGAAAGGCATCCCAAGGGGAGCGCAAAAGTGACGCAACTTGGCTGCCACCACTGATATTTCCATGAGACCATCCCGAACCATAGGCTGATTTTCCTTCCTAGGGTTAAGGTTTGAGTTACGCCTAGGGTAAGGGTCTATTAACCAGAAAGCCCTGAGTTCCAAGAACACAGCAGCTGCGAAGGACTACCCAAGAAGAGCGCAAAAGTACCACAACATGCCTGCCTCCACAGCTTTTTCCTTGGGGACATGCCTAATTCCTGGCTGATTTGCCTTTCTCGTCTTAGGGTTGGGGTTCGGCCTAGGGCTAGGATTTTTAAAATCAGGAAGCCCTGAGTTCCAGGCACACTGGAGCTGTGAAAGGCATCCAAAAGGGAGTGCAAAAGTGCCACAACATGGCTGCTTTCACGGCTTTTTCCTTGGCAAGACGCCTAACACCAGGCTGATTTGCCTTCCCAGGGTTACTGTTAGGCTTAGGCCTAGCGCTAGGATTTTTAAAACTAGGAAGCCCTGGGCTCCAGGCACACTGCAGCTGTTCAAGGCATCCCAAGGGGAGTACAAAAGTGCAACAACATGGCAGCTTTCACAGCTTTTTCCTTGGCACCATCCCTATACCTAGGCTGATTTATCTGCCTAGGGTTAGGGTTAGGCTTCAGCCTAGGGCTTGGATTTCTTTAACCAGGAAGCCCTGAGTTCCAGGCTTACTTCATCTGCCAAAGGCATCCCAAAGGGAGTGCAGAAGTGCCACAACATGGCTGCTTTCACGGCTTTTCCCTTAGGAAGAACCCTAATACCCGGCTGATTTACCTTCCTAGGGTTACTGTTAGGCTTAGGCCTAGGACTTTTAAAACCAGGAAGCCCTGGGCTCCAGGCACACTGCAGCTGCAAAAGGCATCCCAAGGGGAGCGCAAAAGTGACGCAACTTGGCTGCCACCACTGATATTTCCATGAGACCATCCCGAACCATAGGCTGATTTTCCTTCCTAGGCTTAAGGTTTGAGTTACGCCTAGGGTAAGGGTCTATTAACCAGAAAGCCCTGAGTTCCAAGAACACAGCAGCTGCGAAGGACTACCCAAGAAGAGCGCAAAAGTACCACAACATGCCTGCCTCCACAGCTTTTTCCTTGGGGACATGCCTAATTCCTGGCTGATTTGCCTTTCTCGTCTTAGGTTTCAGGTTCGGCCTAGGGCTAGGATTTTTAAAAGCAGGAAGCCCTGAGTTCCAGGCACACTGGAGCTGTGAAAGGCATCCAAAAGGGAGTGCAAAAGTGCCACAACATGGCTGCTTTCACGGCTTTTTCCTTGGCAAGAAGCCTAACACCAGGCTGACTTACTTTCCCAGGGTTACTGTTAGGCTTAGGCCTAGGGCTAGGATTTTTAAAACTAGGAAGCCCTGGGCTCCAGGCACACTGCAGCTGTTCAAGGCATCCCAAGTGGAGTACAAAAGTGCAACAACATGGCAGCTTTCACAGCTTTTTCCTTGGCACCATCCCTATACCTAGGCTGATTTATCTGCCTAGGGTTAGGGTTAGGGTTCAGCCTAGGGCTGTGATTTCTTTAACCAGGAAGCCCTGAGTTCCAGGCTTACTTCATCTGCCAAAGGCATCCCAAAGGGAGTGCAGAAGTGCCACAACATGGCTGCTTTCACGGCTTTTCCCTTAGGAAGAACCCTAATACCCGGCTGATTTACCTTCCTAGGGTTACTGTTAGGCTTAGGCCTAGGACTTTTAAAACCAGGAAGCCCTGGGCTCCAGGCACACTGCAGCTGCGAAAGGCATCCCAAGGGGAGCGCAAAAGTGACGCAACTTGGCTGCCACCACTGATATTTCCATGAGACCATCCCGAACCATAGGCTGATTTTCCTTCCTAGGGTTAAGGTTTGAGTTACGCCTATGGTAAGGGTCTATTAACCAGAAAGCCCTGAGTTCCAAGAACACAGCAGCTGCGAAGGACTAGCCAAGAAGAGCGCAAAAGTACCACAACATGCCTGCCTCCACAGCTTTTTCCTTGGGGACATGCCTAATTCCTGGCTGATTTGCCTTTCTCGTCTTAGGGTTGGGGTTCGGCCTAGGGCTAGGATTTTTAATATCAGGAAGCCCTGAGTTCCAGGCACACTGGAGCTGTGAAAGGCATCCAAAAGGGAGTGCAAAAGTGACACAACATGGCTGCTTTCATGGCTTTTTCCTTGGCAAGACGCCTAACACCAGGCTGATTTACCTTCCCAGGGTTACTGTTAGGCTTAGGCCTAGGGCTAGGATTTTTAAAACTAGGAAGCCCTTAGCTCCAGGCACACTGCAGCTGTTCAAGGCATCCCAAGGGGAGTACAAAAGTGCAACAACATGGCAGCTTTAACAGCTTTTTCCTTGGCACCATCCCTATACCTAGGCTGATTTATCTGCCTAGGGTTAGGGTTAGGGTTCAGCCTAGGGCTTGGATTTCTTTAACCAGGAAGCCCTGAGTTCCAGGCTTACTTCATCTGCCAAAGGCATCCCAAAGGGAGTGCAGAAGTGCCACAACATGGCTGCTTTCACGGCTTTTCCCTTAGGAAGAACCCTAATACCCGGCTGATTTACCTTCCTAGGGTTACTGTTAGGCTTAGGCCTAGGACTTTTAAAACCAGGAAGCCCTGGGCTCCAGGCACACTGCAGCTGCAAAAGGCATCCCAAGGGGAGCGCAAAAGTGACGCAACTTGGCTGCCACCACTGATATTTCCATGAGACCATCCTGAACCATAGGCTGATTTTCCTTCCTAGGGTTAAGGTTTGAGTTACGCCTAGGGTAAGGGTCTATTAACCAGAAAGCCCTGAGTTCCAAGAACACAGCAGCTGCGAAGGACTAGCCAAGAAGAGCGCAAAAGTACCACAACATGCCTGCCTCCACAGCTTTTTCCTTGGGGACATGCCTAATTACTGGCTGATTTGCCTTTCTCGTCTTAGGGTTGGGGTTCGGCCTAGGGCTAGGATTTTTAAAAGCAGGAAGCCCTGAGTTCCAGGCACACTGGAGCTTTGAAAGGCATCCAAAAGGGAGTGCAAAAGTGCCACAACATGGCTGCTTTCACGGCTTTTTCCTTGGCAAGACGCCTAACACCAGGCTGATTTGCCTTCCCAGGGTTACTGTTAGGCTTAGGCCTAGCGCTAGAATTTTTGAATCTAGGAAGCCCTGGGCTCCAGGCACACTGCAGCTGTTCAAGGCATCCCAAGGGGAGTACAAAAGTGCAACAACATGGCAGCTTTCACAGCTTTTTCCTTGGCACCATCCCTATACCTAGGCTGATTTATCTGCCTAGGGTTAGGGTTAGGGTTCAGCCTAGGGCTTGGATTTCTTTAACCAGGAAGCCCTGAGTTCCAGGCTTACTTCATCTGCCAAAGGCATCCCAAAGGGAGTGCAGAAGTGCCACAACATGGCTGCTTTCACGGCTTTTCCCTTAGGAAGAACCCTAATACCCGGCTGATTTACCTTCCTAGGGTTACTGTTAGGCTTAGGCCTAGGACTTTTAAAACCAGGAAGCCCTGGGCTCCAGGCACACTGCAGCTGCGAAAGGCATCCCAAGGGGAGCGCAAAAGTGACGCAACTTGGCTGCCACCACTGATATTTCCATGAGACCATCCCGAACCATAGGCTGATTTTCCTTCCTAGGGTTAAGGTTTGAGTTACGCCTAGGGTAAGGGCTCTATTAACCAGAAAGCCCTGAGTTCCAAGAACACAGCAGCTGCGAAGGACTACCCAAGAAGAGCGCAAAAGTACCACAACATGCCTGCCTCCACAGCTTTTTCCTTGGGGACATGCCTAATTCCTGGCTGATTTGCCTTTCTCGTCTTAGGGTTGGGGTTCGGCCTAGGGCTAGGATTTTTAAAATCAGGAAGCCCTGAGTTCCAGGCACACTGGAGCTGTGAAAGGCATCCAAAAGGGAGTGCAAAAGTGCCACAACATGGCTGCTTTCACGGCTTTTTCCTTGGCAAGACGCCTAACACCAGGCTGATTTGCCTTCCCAGGGTTACTGTTAGGCTTAGGCCTAGCGCTAGGATTTTTAAAACTAGGAAGCCCTGGGCTCCAGGCACACTGCAGCTGTTCAAGGCATCCCAAGGGGAGTACAAAAGTGCAACAACATGGCAGCTTTCACAGCTTTTTCCTTGGCACCATCCCTATACCTAGGCTGATTTATCTGCCTAGGGTTAGGGTTAGGGTTCAGCCTAGGGCTTGGATTTCTTTAACCAGGAAGCCCTGAGTTCCAGGCTTACTTCATCTGCCAAAGGCATCCCAAAGGGAGTGCAGAAGTGCCACAACATGGCTGCTTTCACGGCTTTTCCCTTAGGAAGAACCCTAATACCCGGCTGATTTACCTTCCTAGGGTTACTGTTAGGCTTAGGCCTAGGACTTTTAAAACCAGGAAGCCCTGGGCTCCAGGCACACTGCAGCTGCAAAAGGCATCCCAAGGGGAGCGCAAAAGTGACGCAACTTGGCTGCCACCACTGATATTTCCATGAGACCATCCCGAACCATAGGCTGATTTTCCTTCCTAGGCTTAAGGTTTGAGTTACGCCTAGGGTAAGGGTCTATTAACCAGAAAGCCCTGAGTTCCAAGAACACAGCAGCTGCGAAGGACTAGCCAAGAAGAGCGCAAAAGTACCACAACATGCCTGCCTCCACAGCTTTTTCCTTGGAGACATGCCTAATTCCTGGCTGATTTGCCTTTCTCGTCTTAGGGTTGGGGTTCGGCCTAGGGCTAGGATTTTTAAAAGCAGGAAGCCCTGAGTTCCAGGCACACTGGAGCTGTGAAAGGCATCCAAAAGGGAGTGCAAAAGTGCCACAACATGGCTGCTTTCACGGCTTTTTCCTTGGCAAGAAGCCTAACACCAGGCTGATTTCCCTTCCCAGGGTTACTGTTAGGCTTAGGCCTAGGGCTAGGATTTTTAAAACTAGGAAGCCCTGGGCTCCAGGCACACTGCAGCTGTTCAAGGCATCCCAAGGGGAGTACAAAAGTGCAACAACATGGCAGCTTTCACAGCTTTTTCCTTGGCACCATTCCTATACCTAGGCTGATTTATCTGCCTAGGGTTAGGGTTCAGCCTAGGGCTTGGATTTCTTTAACCAGGAAGCCCTGAGTTCCAGGCTTACTTCATCTGCCAAAGGCATCCCAAAGGGAGTGCAGAAGTGCCACAACATGGCTGCTTTCACGGCTTTTCCCTTAGGAAGAACCCTAATACCCGGCTGATTTACCTTCCTAGGGTTACTGTTAGGCTTAGGCCTAGGACTTTTAAAACCAGGAAGCCCGGGGCTCCAGGCACACTGCAGCTGCAAAAGGCATCCCAAGGGGAGCGCAAAAGTGATGCAACTTGGCTGCCACCACTGATATTTCCATGAGACCATCCCGAACCATAGGCTGATTTTCCTTCCTAGGGTTAAGGTTTGAGTTACGCCTAGGGTAAGGGTCTATTAACCAGAAAGCCCTGAGTTCCAAGAACACAGCAGCTGCGAAGGACTACCCAAGAAGAGCGCAAAAGTACCACAACATGCCTGCCTCCACAGCTTTTTCCTTGGGGACATGCCTAATTCCTGGCTGATTTGCCTTTCTCGTCTTAGGGTTGGGGTTCGGCCTAGGGCTAGGATTTTTAAAATCAGGAAGCCCTGAGTTCCAGGCACACTGGAGCTGTGAAAGGCATCCAAAAGGGAGTGCAAAAGTGCCACAACATGGCTGCTTTCACGGCTTTTTCCTTGGCAAGAAGCCTAACACCAGGCTGATTTACCTTCCCAGGGTTACTGTTAGGCTTAGGCCTAGGGCTAGGATTTTTGAAACTAGGAAGCCCTGGGCTCCAGGCACACTGCAGCTGTTCAAGGCATCCCAAGGGGAGTACAAAAGTGTAACAACATGGCAGCTTTCACAGCTTTTTCCTTGGCACCATCCCTATACCTAGGCTGATTTATCTGCCGAGGGTTAGGGTTCAGCCTAGGGCTGTGATTTCTTTAACCAGGAAGCCCTGAGTTCCAGGCTTACTTCATCTGCCAAAGGCATCCCAAAGGGAGTGCAGAAGTGCCACAACATGGCTGCTTTCACGGCTTTTCCCTTAGGAAGAACCCTAATACCCGGCTGATTTACCTTCCTAGGGTTACTGTTAGGCTTAGGCCTAGGACTTTTAAAACCAGGAAGCCCTGGGCTCCAGGCACACTGCAGCTGCGAAAGGCATCCCAAGGGGAGCGCAAAAGTGACGCAACTTGGCTGCCACCACTGATATTTCCATGAGAGCATCCCGAACCATAGGCTGATTTTCCTTCCTAGGGTTAAGGTTTGAGTTACGCCTAGGGTAAGGGTCTATTAACCAGAAAGCCTTGAGTTCCAAGAACACAGCAGCTGCGAAGGACTACCCAAGAAGAGCGCAAAAGTAGCACAACATGCCTGCCTCCACAGCTTTTTCCTTGGGGACATGCCTAATTCCTGGCTGATTTGCCTTTCTCGTCTTAGGGTTGGGGTTCGGCCTAGGGCTAGGATTTTTAAAAGCAGGAAGCCCTGAGTTCCAGGCACACTGGAGCTGTGAAAGGCATCCAAAAGGGAGTGCAAAAGTGACACAACATGGCTGCTTTCACGGCTTTTTCCTTGGCAAGACGCCTAACACCAGGCTGATTTACCTTCCCAGGGTAACTGTTAGGCTTAGGCCTAGGGCTAGGATTTTTAAAACTAGGAAGCCCTTAGCTCCAGGCACACTGCAGCTGTTCAAGGCATCCCAAGGGGAGTACAAAAGTGCAACAACATGGCAGCTTTCACAGCTTTTTCCTTGGCACCATCCCTATACCTAGGCTGATTTATCTGCCTAGGGTTAGGGTTCAGCCTAGGGCTTGGATTTCTTTAACCAGGAAGCCCTGAGTTCCAGGCTTACTTCATCTGCCAAAGGCATCCCAAAGGGAGTGCAGAAGTGCCACAACATGGCTGCTTTCACGGCTTTTCCCTTAGGAAGAACCCTAATACCCGGCTGATTTACCTTCCTAGGGTTACTGTTAGGCTTAGGCCTAGGACTTTTAAAACCAGGAAGCCCTGGGCTCCAGGCACACTGCAGCTGCGAAAGGCATCCCTAGGGGAGCGCAAAAGTGACGCAACTTGGCTGCCACCACTGATATTTCCATGAGACCATCCCGAACCATAGGCTGATTTTCCTTCCTAGGGTTAAGGTTTGAGTTACGCCTAGGGTAAGGGTCTATTAACCAGAAAGCCCTGAGTTCCAAGAACACAGCAGCTGCGAAGGACTAGCCAAGAAGAGCGCAAAAGTACCACAACATGCCTGCCTCCACAGCTTTTTCCTTGGGCACATGCCTAATTCCTGGCTGATTTGCCTTTCTCGTCTTAGGGCTGGGGTTCGGCCTAGGGCTAGGATTTTTAAAATCAGGAAGCCCTGAGTTCCAGGCACACTGGAGCTGTGAAAGGCATCCAAAAGGGAGTGCAAAAGTGCCACAACATGGCTGCTTTCACGGCTTTTTCCTTGGCAAGAAGCCTAACACCAGGCTGATTTACCTTCCCAGGGTTACTGTTAGGCTTAGGCCTAGGGCTAGGATTTTTAAAACTAGGAAGCCCTGGGCTCCAGGCACACTGCAGCTGTTCAAGGCATCCCAAGGGGAGTACAAAAGTGTAACAACATGGCAGCTTTCACAGCTTTTTCCTTGGCACCATCCCTATACCTAGGCTGATTTATCTGCCTAGGGTTAGGGTTCAGCCTAGGGCTTGGATTTCTTTAACCAGGAAGCCCTGAGTTCCAGGCTTACTTCATCTGCCAAAGGCATCCCAAAGGGAGTGCAGAAGTGCCACAACATGGCTGCTTTCACGGCTTTTCCCTTAGGAAGAACCCTAATACCCGGCTGATTTACCTTCCTAGGGTTACTGTTAGGCTTAGGCCTAGGACTTTTAAAACCAGGAAGCCCTGGGCTCCAGGCACACTGCAGCTGCAAAAGGCATCCCAAGGGGAGCGCAAAAGTGATGCAACTTGGCTGCCACCACTGATATTTCCATGAGACCATCCCGAACCATAGGCTGATTTTCCTTCCTAGGGTTAAGGTTTGAGTTACGCCTAGGGTAAGGGTCTATTAACCAGAAAGCCCTGAGTTCCAAGAACACAGCAGCTGCGAAGGACTACCCAAGAAGAGCGCAAAAGTACCACAACATGCCTGCCTCCACAGCTTTTTCCTTGGGGACATGCCTAATTCCTGGCTGATTTGCCTTTCTCGTCTTAGGGTTGGGGTTCGGCCTAGGGCTAGGATTTTTAAAATCAGGAAGCCCTGAGTTCCAGGCACACTGGAGCTGTGAAAGGCATCCAAAAGGGAGTGCAAAAGTGCCACAACATGGCTGCTTTCACGGCTTTTTCCTTGGCAAGACGCCTAACACCAGGCTGATTTGCCTTCCCAGGGTTACTGTTAGGCTTAGGCCTAGCGCTAGGATTTTTAAAACTAGGAAGCCCTGGGCTCCAGGCACACTGCAGCTGTTCAAGGCATCCCAAGGGGAGTACAAAAGTGCAACAACATGGCAGCTTTCACAGCTTTTTCCTTGGCACCATCCCTATACCTAGGCTGATTTATCTGCCTAGGGTTAGGGTTAGGGTTCAGCCTAGGGCTTGGATTTCTTTAACCAGGAAGCCCTGAGTTCCAGGCTTACTTCATCTGCCAAAGGCATCCCAAAGGGAGTGCAGAAGTGCCACAACATGGCTGCTTTCACGGCTTTTCCCTTAGGAAGAACCCTAATACCCGGCTGATTTACCTTCCTAGGGTTACTGTTAGGCTTAGGCCTAGGACTTTTAAAACCAGGAAGCCCTGGGCTCCAGGCACACTGCAGCTGCAAAAGGCATCCCAAGGGGAGCGCAAAAGTGACGCAACTTGGCTGCCACCACTGATATTTCCATGAGACCATCCCGAACCATAGGCTGATTTTCCTTCCTAGGGTTAAGGTTTGAGTTACGCCTAGGGTAAGGGTCTATTAACCAGAAAGCCCTGAGTTCCAAGAACACAGCAGCTGCGAAGGACTAGCCAAGAAGAGCGCAAAAGTACCACAACATGCCTGCCTCCACAGCTTTTTCCTTGGGGACATGCCTAATTCCTGGCTGATTTGCCTTTCTCGTCTTAGGATTGAGGTTCGGCCTAGGGCTAGGATTTTTAAAAGCAGGAAGCCCTGAGTTCCAGGCACACTGCAGCTGTGAAAGGCATCCAAAAGGGAGTGCAAAAGTGCCACAACATGGCTGCTTTCACGGCTTTTTCCTTGGCAAGACGCCTAACACCAGGCTGATTTACCTTCCCAGGGTAACTGTTAGGCTTAGGCCTAGGGCTAGGATTTTTAAAACTAGGAAGCCCTTAGCTCCAGGCACACTGCAGCTGTTCAAGGCATCCCAAGGGGAGTACAAAAGTGCAACAACATGGCAGCTTTCACAGCTTTTTCCTTGGCACCATCCCTATACCTAGGCTGATTTATCTGCCTAGGGTTAGGGTTCAGCCTAGGGCTTGGATTTCTTTAACCAGGAAGCCCTGAGTTCCAGGCTTACTTCATCTGCCAAAGGCATCCCAAAGGGAGTGCAGAAGTGCCACAACATGGCTGCTTTCACGGCTTTTCCCTTAGGAAGAACCCTAATACCCGGCTGATTTACCTTCCTAGGGTTACTGTTAGGCTTAGGCCTAGGACTTTTAAAACCAGGAAGCCCTGGGCTCCAGGCACACTGCAGCTGCGAAAGGCATCCCTAGGGGAGCGCAAAAGTGACGCAACTTGGCTGCCACCACTGATATTTCCATGAGACCATCCCGAACCATAGGCTGATTTTCCTTCCTAGGGTTAAGGTTTGAGTTACGCCTAGGGTAAGGGTCTATTAACCAGAAAGCCCTGAGTTCCAAGAACACAGCAGCTGCGAAGGACTAGCCAAGAAGAGCGCAAAAGTACCACAACATGCCTGCCTCCACAGCTTTTTCCTTGGGCACATGCCTAATTCCTGGCTGATTTGCCTTTCTCGTCTTAGGGCTGGGGTTCGGCCTAGGGCTAGGATTTTTAAAATCAGGAAGCCCTGAGTTCCAGGCACACTGGAGCTGTGAAAGGCATCCAAAAGGGAGTGCAAAAGTGCCACAACATGGCTGCTTTCACGGCTTTTTCCTTGGCAAGAAGCCTAACACCAGGCTGATTTACCTTCCCAGGGTTACTGTTAGGCTTAGGCCTAGGGCTAGGATTTTTAAAACTAGGAAGCCCTGGGCTCCAGGCACACTGCAGCTGTTCAAGGCATCCCAAGGGGAGTACAAAAGTGCAACAACATGGCAGCTTTCACAGCTTTTTCCTTGGCACCATCCCTATACCTAGGCTGATTTATCTGCCTAGGGTTAGGGTTCAGCCTAGGGCTTGGATTTCTTTAACCAGGAAGCCCTGAGTTCCAGGCTTACTTCATCTGCCAAAGGCATCCCAAAGGGAGTGCAGAAGTGCCACAACATGGCTGCTTTCACGGCTTTTCCCTTAGGAAGAAGCCTAATACCCGGCTGATTTACCTTCCTAGGGTTACTGTTAGGCTTAGGCCTAGGACTTTTAAAACCAGGAAGCCCTGGGCTCCAGGCACACTGCAGCTGCAAAAGGCATCCCAAGGGGAGCGCAAAAGTGACGCAACTTGGCTGCCACCACTGATATTTCCATGAGACCATCCCGAACCATAGGCTGATTTTCCTTCCTAGGGTTAAGGTTTGAGTTACGCCTAGGGTAAGGGTCTATTAACCAGAAAGCCCTGAGTTCCAAGAACACAGCAGCTGCGAAGGACTAGCCAAGAAGAGCGCAAAAGTACCACAACATGCCTGCCTCCACAGCTTTTTCCTTGGGCACATGCCTAATTCCTGGCTGATTTGCCTTTCTCGTCTTAGGGCTGGGGTTCGGCCTAGGGCTAGGATTTTTAAAATCAGGAAGCCCTGAGTTCCAGGCACACTGGAGCTGTGAAAGGCATCCAAAAGGGAGTGCAAAAGTGCCACAACATGGCTGCTTTCACGGCTTTTTCCTTGGCAAGACGCCTAACACCAGGCTGATTTGCCTTCCCAGGGTTACTGTTAGGCTTAGGCCTAGCGCTAGGATTTTTAAAACTAGGAAGCCCTGGGCTCCAGGCACACTGCAGCTGTTCAAGGCATCCCAAGGGGAGTACAAAAGTGCAACAACATGGCAGCTTTCACAGCTTTTTCCTTGGCACCATCCCTATACCTAGGCTGATTTATCTGCCTAGGGTTAGGGTTAGGGTTCAGCCTAGGGCTTGGATTTCTTTAACCAGGAAGCCCTGAGTTCCAGGCTTACTTCATCTGCCAAAGGCATCCCAAAGGGAGTGCAGAAGTGCCACAACATGGCTGTTTCACGGCTTTTCCCTTAGGAAGAACCCTAATACCCGGCTGATTTACCTTCCTAGGGTTACTGTTAGGCTTAGGCCTAGGACTTTTAAAACCAGGAAGCCCTGGGCTCCAGGCACACTGCAGCTGCAAAAGGCATCCCAAGGGGAGCGCAAAAGTGACGCAACTTGGCTGCCACCACTGATATTTCCATGAGACCATCCCGAACCATAGGCTGATTTTCCTTCCTAGGGTTAAGGTTTGAGTTACGCCTAGGGTAAGGGTCTATTAACCAGAAAGCCCTGAGTTCCAAGAACACAGCAGCTGCGAAGGACTAGCCAAGAAGAGCGCAAAAGTACCACAACATGCCTGCCTCCACAGCTTTTTCCTTGGGGACATGCCTAATTCCTGGCTGATTTGCCTTTCTCGTCTTAGGTTTGAGGTTCGGCCTAGGGCTAGGATTTTTAAAAGCAGGAAGCCCTGAGTTCCAGGCACACTGCAGCTGTGAAAGGCATCCAAAAGGGAGTGCAAAAGTGCCACAACATGGCTGCTTTCACGGCTTTTTCCTTGGCAAGACGCCTAACACCAGGCTGACTTACTTTCCCAGGGTTACTGTTAGGCTTAGGCCTAGGGCTAGGATTTTTGAAACTAGGAAGCCCTGGGCTCCAGGCACACTGCAGCTGTTCAAGGCATCCCAAGGGGAGTACAAAAGTGCAACAACATGGCAGCTTTCACAGCTTTTTCCTTGGCACCATCCCTATACCTAGGCTGATTTATCTGCCTAGGGTTAGGGTTAGGGTTCAGCCTAGGGCTGTGATTTCTTTAACCAGGAAGCCCTGAGTTCCAGGCTTACTTCATCTGCCAAAGGCATCCCAAAGGGAGTGCAGAAGTGCCACAACATGGCTGCTTTCACGGTTTTTCCCTTAGGAAGAACCCTAATACCCGGCTGATTTACCTTCCTAGGGTTACTGTTAGGCTTAGGCCTAGGACTTTTAAAACCAGGAAGCCCTGGGCTCCAGGCACACTGCAGCTGCGAAAGGCATCCCAAGGGGAGCGCAAAAGTGACGCAACTTGGCTGCCACCACTGATATTTCCATGAGACCATCCCGAACCATAGGCTGATTTTCCTTCCTAGGGTTAAGGTTTGAGTTACGCCTAGGGTAAGGGTTCTATTAACCAGAAAGCCCTGAGTTCCAAGAACACAGCAGCTGCGAAGGACTACCCAAGAAGAGCGCAAAAGTAGCACAACATGCCTGCCTCCACAGCTTTTTCCTTGGGGACATGCCTAATTCCTGGCTGATTTGCCTTTCTCGTCTTAGGGTTGGGGTTCGGCCTAGGGCTAGGATTATTAAAAGCAGGAAGCCCTGAGTTCCAGGCACACTGGAGCTGTGAAAGGCATCTAAAAGGGAGTGCAGAAGTGCCACAACATGGCTGCTTTCACGGCTTTTCCCTTAGGAAGAACCCTAACACCAGGCTGATTTACCTTCCTAGGGTTACTGTTAGGCTTAGGCCTAGGACTTTTAAAACCAGGAAGCCCTGGGCTCCAGGCACACTGCAGCTGCAAAAGGCATCCCAAGGGGAGCGCAAAAGTGACGCAACTTGGCTGCCACCACTGATATTTCCATGAGACCATCCCGAACCATAGGCTGATTTTCCTTCCTAGGGTTAAGGTTTGAGTTACGCCTAGGGTAAGGGTACTATTAACCAGAAAGCCCTGAGTTCCAAGAACACAGCAGCTGCGAAGGACTACCCAAGAAGAGCGCAAAAGTAGCACAACATGCCTGCCTCCACAGCTTTTTCCTTGGGGACATGCCTAATTCCTGGCTGATTTGCCTTTCTCGTCTTAGGGTTGGGGTTCGGCCTAGGGCTAGGATTTTTAAAATCAGGAAGCCCTGAGTTCCAGGCACACTGCAGCTGTGAAAGGCATCCAAAAGGGAGTGCAAAAGTGCCACAACATGGCTGCTTTCACGGCTTTTTCCTTGGCAAGAAGCCTAACACCAGGCTGATTTACCTTCCCAGGGTTACTGTTAGGCTTAGGCCTAGGGCTAGGATTTTTGAAACTAGGAAGCCCTGGGCTCCAGGCACACTGCAGCTGTTCAAGGCATCCCAAGGGGAGTACAAAAGTGCAACAACATGGCAGCTTTCACAGCTTTTTCCTTGGCACCATCCCTATACCTAGGCTGATTTATCTGCCTAGGGTTAGGGTTAGGGTTCAGCCTAGGGCTTGGATTTCTTTAACCAGGAAGCCCTGAGTTCCAGGCTTACTTCATCTGCCAAAGGCATCCCAAAGGGAGTGCAGAAGTGCCACACCATGGCTGCTTTCACGGCTTTTCCCTTAGGAAGAACCCTAATACCCGGCTGATTTACCTTCCTAGGGTTACTGTTAGGCTTAGGCCTAGGACTTTTAAAACCAGGAAGCCCTGGGCTCCAGGCACACTGCAGCTGCAAAAGGCATCCCAAGGGGAGCGCAAAAGTGACGCAACTTGGCTGCCACCACTGATATTTCCATGAGACCATCCCGAACCATAGGCTGATTTTCCTTCCTAGGGTTAATGTTTGAGTTACGCCTATGGTAAGGGTCTATTAACCAGAAAGCCCTGAGTTCCAAGAACACAGCAGCTGCGAAGGACTAGCCAAGAAGAGCGCAAAAGTACCACAACATGCCTGCCTCCACAGCTTTTTCCTTGGGGACATGCCTAATTCCTGGCTGATTTGCCTTTCTCGTCTTAGGGTTGGGGTTCGGCCTAGGGCTAGGATTTTTAAAAGCAGGAAGCCCTGAGTTCCAGGCACACTGGAGCTGTGAAAGGCATCCAAAAGGGAGTGCAAAAGTGCCACAACATGGCTGCTTTCACGGCCTTTTCCTTGGCAAGACGCCTAACACCAGGCTGATTTGCCTTCCCAGGGTTACTGTTAGGCTTAGGCCTAGCGCTAGGATTTTTAAAACTAGGAAGCCCTGGGCTCCAGGCACACTGCAGCTGTTCAAGGCATCCCAAGTGGAGTACAAAAGTGCAACAACATGGCAGCTTTCACAGCTTTTTCCTTGGCACCATCCCTATACCTAGGCTGATTTATCTGCCTAGGGTTAGGGTTAGGGTTCAGCCTAGGGCTTGGATTTCTTTAACCAGGAAGCCCTGAGTTCCAGGCTTACTTCATCTGCCAAAGGCATCCCAAAGGGAGTGCAGAAGTGCCACAACATGGCTGCTTTCACGGCTTTTCCCTTAGGAAGAACCCTAATACCCGGCTGATTTACCTTCCTAGGGTTACTGTTAGGCTTAGGCCTAGGACTTTTAAAACCAGGAAGCCCTGGGCTCCAGGCACACTGCAGCTGCGAAAGGCATCCCAAGGGGAGCGCAAAAGTGACGCAACTTGGCTGCCACCACTGATATTTCCATGAGACCATCCCGAACCATAGGCTGATTTTCCTTCCTAGGGTTAAGGTTTGAGTTACGCCTATGGTAAGGGTCTATTAACCAGAAAGCCCTGAGTTCCAAGAACACAGCAGCTGCGAAGGACTACCCAAGAAGAGCGCAAAAGTACCACAACATGCCTGCCTCCACAGCTTTTTCCTTGGGGACATGCCTAATTCCTGGCTGATTTGCCTTTCTCGTCTTAGGGTTGGGGTTCGGCCTAGGGCTAGGATTTTTAATATCAGGAAGCCCTGAGTTCCAGGCACACTGGAGCTGTGAAAGGCATCCAAAAGGGAGTGCAAAAGTGACACAACATGGCTGCTTTCATGGCTTTTTCCTTGGCAAGACGCCTAACACCAGGCTGATTTACCTTCCCAGGGTTACTGTTAGGCTTAGGCCTAGGGCTAGGATTTTTAAAACTAGGAAGCCCTTAGCTCCAGGCACACTGCAGCTGTTCAAGGCATCCCAAGGGGAGTACAAAAGTGCAACAACATGGCAGCTTTAACAGCTTTTTCCTTGGCACCATCCCTATACCTAGGCTGATTTATCTGCCTAGGGTTAGGGTTAGGGTTCAGCCTAGGGCTTGGATTTCTTTAACCAGGAAGCCCTGAGTTCCAGGCTTACTTCATCTGCCAAAGGCATCCCAAAGGGAGTGCAGAAGTGCCACAACATGGCTGTTTCACGGCTTTTCCCTTAGGAAGAACCCTAATACCCGGCTGATTTACCTTCCTAGGGTTACTGTTAGGCTTAGGCCTAGGACTTTTAAAACCAGGAAGCCCTGGGCTCCAGGCACACTGCAGCTGCGAAAGGCAGGCATCCCAAGGGGAGCGCAAAAGTGACGCAACTTGGCTGCCACCACTGATATTTCCATGAGACCATCCCGAACCATAGGCTGATTTTCCTTCCTAGGGTTAAGGTTTGAGTTACGCCTAGGGTAAGGGTCTATTAACCAGAAAGCCCTGAGTTCCAAGAACACAGCAGCTGCGAAGGACTAGCCAAGAAGAGCGCAAAAGTACCACAACATGCCTGCCTCCACAGCTTTTTCCTTGGGGACATGCCTAATTCCTGGCTGATTTGCCTTTCTCGTCTTAGGGTTGGGGTTCGGCCTAGGGCTAGGATTTTTAAAAGCAGGAAGCCCTGAGTTCCAGGCACACTGGAGCTGTGAAAGGCATCCAAAAGGGAGTGCAAAAGTGCCACAACATGGCTGCTTTCACGGCTTTTTCCTTGGCAAGACGCCTAACACCAGGCTGATTTGCCTTCCCAGGGTTACTGTTAGGCTTAGGCCTAGCGCTAGAATTTTTGAATCTAGGAAGCCCTGGGCTCCAGGCACACTGCAGCTGTTCAAGGCATCCCAAGGGGAGTACAAAAGTGCAACAACATGGCAGCTTTCACAGCTTTTTCCTTGGCACCATCCCTATACCTAGGCTGATTTATCTGCCTAGGGTTAGGGTTAGGGTTCAGCCTAGGGCTTGGATTTCTTTAACCAGGAAGCCCTGAGTTCCAGGCTTACTTCATCTGCCAAAGGCATCCCAAAGGGAGTGCAGAAGTGCCACAACATGGCTGCTTTCACGGCTTTTCCCTTAGGAAGAACCCTAATACCCGGCTGATTTACCTTCCTAGGGTTACTGTTAGGCTTAGGCCTAGGACTTTTAAAACCAGGAAGCCCTGGGCTCCAGGCACACTGCAGCTGCGAAAGGCATCCCAAGGGGAGCGCAAAAGTGACGCAACTTGGCTGCCACCACTGATATTTCCATGAGACCATCCCGAACCATAGGCTGATTTTCCTTCCTAGGGTTAAGGTTTGAGTTACGCCTAGGGTAAGGGCTCTATTAACCAGAAAGCCCTGAGTTCCAAGAACACAGCAGCTGCGAAGGACTACCCAAGAAGAGCGCAAAAGTACCACAACATGCCTGCCTCCACAGCTTTTTCCTTGGGGACATGCCTAATTCCTGGCTGATTTGCCTTTCTCGTCTTAGGGTTGGGGTTCGGCCTAGGGCTAGGATTTTTAAAAGCAGGAAGCCCTGAGTTCCAGGCACACTGGAGCTGTGAAAGGCATCCAAAAGGGAGTGCAAAAGTGCCACAACATGGCTGCTTTCACGGCTTTTTCCTTGGCAAGAAGCCTAACACCAGGCTGATTTGCCTTCCCAGGGTTACTGTTAGGCTTAGGCCTAGCGCTAGGATTTTTAAAACTAGGAAGCCCTGGGCTCCAGGCACACTGCAGCTGTTCAAGGCATCCCAAGGGGAGTACAAAAGTGCAACAACATGGCAGCTTTCACAGCTTTTTCCTTGGCACCATCCCTATACCTAGGCTGATTTATCTGCCTAGGGTTAGGGTTAGGGTTCAGCCTAGGGCTTGGATTTCTTTAACCAGGAAGCCCTGAGTTCCAGGCTTACTTCATCTGCCAAAGGCATCCCAAAGGGAGTGCAGAAGTGCCACAACATGGCTGCTTTCACGGCTTTTCCCTTAGGAAGAACCCTAATACCCGGCTGATTTACCTTCCTAGGGTTACTGTTAGGCTTAGGCCTAGGACTTTTAAAACCAGGAAGCCCTGGGCTCCAGGCACACTGCAGCTGCAAAAGGCATCCCAAGGGGAGCGCAAAAGTGACGCAACTTGGCTGCCACCACTGATATTTCCATGAGACCATCCCGAACCATAGGCTGATTTTCCTTCCTAGGGTTAAGGTTTGAGTTACGCCTAGGGTAAGGGTCTATTAACCAGAAAGCCCTGAGTTCCAAGAACACAGCAGCTGCGAAGGACTAGCCAAGAAGAGCGCAAAAGTACCACAACATGCCTGCCTCCACAGCTTTTTCCTTGGGGACATGCCTAATTCCTGGCTGATTTGCCTTTCTCGTCTTAGGGTTGGGGTTCGGCCTAGGGCTAGGATTTTTAAAATCAGGAAGCCCTGAGTTCCAGGCACACTGGAGCTGTGAAAGGCATCCAAAAGGGAGTGCAAAAGTGCCACAACATGGCTGCTTTCACGGCTTTTTCCTTGGCAAGACGCCTAACACCAGGCTGATTTGCCTTCCCAGGGTTACTGTTAGGCTTAGGCCTAGCGCTAGAATTTTTGAATCTAGGAAGCCCTGGGCTCCAGGCACACTGCAGCTGTTCAAGGCATCCCAAGGGGAGTACAAAAGTGCAACAACATGGCAGCTTTCACAGCTTTTTCCTTGGCACCATCCCTATACCTAGGCTGATTTATCTGCCTAGGGTTAGGGTTAGGGTTCAGCCTAGGGCTTGGATTTCTTTAACCAGGAAGCCCTGAGTTCCAGGCTTACTTCATCTGCCAAAGGCATCCCAAAGGGAGTGCAGAAGTGCCACAACATGGCTGCTTTCACGGCTTTTCCCTTAGGAAGAACCCTAATACCCGGCTGATTTACCTTCCTAGGGTTACTGTTAGGCTTAGGCCTAGGACTTTTAAAACCAGGAAGCCCTGGGCTCCAGGCACACTGCAGCTGCAAAAGGCATCCCAAGGGGAGCGCAAAAGTGACGCAACTTGGCTGCCACCACTGATATTTCCATGAGACCATCCCGAACCATAGGCTGATTTTCCTTCCTAGGGTTAAGGTTTGAGTTACGCCTAGGGTAAGGGCTCTATTAACCAGAAAGCCCTGAGTTCCAAGAACACAGCAGCTGCGAAGGACTACCCAAGAAGAGCGCAAAAGTACCACAACATGCCTGCCTCCACAGCTTTTTCCTTGGGGACATGCCTAATTCCTGGCTGATTTGCCTTTCTCGTCTTAGGGTTGGGGTTCGGCCTAGGGCTAGGATTTTTAAAAGCAGGAAGCCCTGAGTTCCAGGCACACTGGAGCTGTGAAAGGCATCCAAAAGGGAGTGCAAAAGTGCCACAACATGGCTGCTTTCACGGCTTTTTCCTTGGCAAGAAGCCTAACACCAGGCTGATTTGCCTTCCCAGGGTTACTGTTAGGCTTAGGCCTAGGGCTAGGATTTTTAAAACTAGGAAGCCCTGGGCTCCAGGCACACTGCAGCTGTTCAAGGCATCCCAAGGGGAGTACAAAAGTGCAACAACATGGCAGCTTTCACAGCTTTTTCCTTGGCACCATCCCTATACCTAGGCTGATTTATCTGCCTAGGGTTAGGGTTAGGGTTCAGCCTAGGGCTTGGATTTCTTTAACCAGGAAGCCCTGAGTTCCAGGCTTACTTCATCTGCCAAAGGCATCCCAAAGGGAGTGCAGAAGTGCCACAACATGGCTGCTTTCACGGCTTTTCCCTTAGGAAGAACCCTAATACCCGGCTGATTTACCTTCCTAGGGTTACTGTTAGGCTTAGGCCTAGGACTTTTAAAACCAGGAAGCCCTGGGCTCCAGGCACACTGCAGCTGCAAAAGGCATCCCAAGGGGAGCGCAAAAGTGACGCAACTTGGCTGCCACCACTGATATTTCCATGAGACCATCCCGAACCATAGGCTGATTTTCCTTCCTAGGCTTAAGGTTTGAGTTACGCCTAGGGTAAGGGTCTATTAACCAGAAAGCCCTGAGTTCCAAGAACACAGCAGCTGCGAAGGACTAGCCAAGAAGAGCGCAAAAGTACCACAACATGCCTGCCTCCACAGCTTTTTCCTTGGAGACATGCCTAATTCCTGGCTGATTTGCCTTTCTCGTCTTAGGGTTGGGGTTCGGCCTAGGGCTAGGATTTTTAAAATCAGGAAGCCCTGAGTTCCAGGCACACTGGAGCTGTGAAAGGCATCCAAAAGGGAGTGCAAAAGTGCCACAACATGGCTGCTTTCACGGCTTTTTCCTTGGCAAGAAGCCTAACACCAGGCTGATTTACCTTCCCAGGGTTACTGTTAGGCTTAGGCCTAGGGCTAGGATTTTTAAAACTAGGAAGCCCTGGGCTCCAGGCACACTGCAGCTGTTCAAGGCATCCCAAGGGGAGTACAAAAGTGTAACAACATGGCAGCTTTCACAGCTTTTTCCTTGGCACCATTCCTATACCTAGGCTGATTTATCTGCCTAGGGTTAGGGTTCAGCCTAGGGCTTGGATTTCTTTAACCAGGAAGCCCTGAGTTCCAGGCTTACTTCATCTGCCAAAGGCATCCCAAAGGGAGTGCAGAAGTGCCACAACATGGCTGCTTTCACGGCTTTTCCCTTAGGAAGAACCCTAATACCCGGCTGATTTACCTTCCTAGGGTTACTGTTAGGCTTAGGACTAGGACTTTTAAAACCAGGAAGCCCGGGGCTCCAGGCACACTGCAGCTGCAAAAGGCATCCCAAGGGGAGCGCAAAAGTGATGCAACTTGGCTGCCACCACTGATATTTCCATGAGACCATCCCGAACCATAGGCTGATTTTCCTTCCTAGGGTTAAGGTTTGAGTTACGCCTAGGGTAAGGGTCTATTAACCAGAAAGCCCTGAGTTCCAAGAACACAGCAGCTGCGAAGGACTAGCCAAGAAGAGCGCAAAAGTACCACAACATGCCTGCCTCCACAGCTTTTTCCTTGGGGACATGCCTAATTCCTGGCTGATTTGCCTTTCTCGTCTTAGGGTTGGGGTTCGGCCTAGGGCTAGGATTTTTAAAATCAGGAAGCCCTGAGTTCCAGGCACACTGGAGCTGTGAAAGGCATCCAAAAGGGAGTGCAAAAGTGCCACAACATGGCTGCTTTCACGGCTTTTTCCTTGGCAAGAAGCCTAACACCAGGCTGATTTACCTTCCCAGGGTTACTGTTAGGCTTAGGCCTAGGGCTAGGATTTTTGAAACTAGGAAGCCCTGGGCTCCAGGCACACTGCAGCTGTTCAAGGCATCCCAAGGGGAGTACAAAAGTGTAACAACATGGCAGCTTTCACAGCTTTTTCCTTGGCACCATCCCTATACCTAGGCTGATTTATCTGCCGTGGGTTAGGGTTCAGCCTAGGGCTGTGATTTCTTTAACCAGGAAGCCCTGAGTTCCAGGCTTACTTCATCTGCCAAAGGCATCCCAAAGGGAGTGCAGAAGTGCCACAACATGGCTGCTTTCACGGCTTTTCCCTTAGGAAGAACCCTAATACCCGGCTGATTTACCTTCCTAGGGTTACTGTTAGGCTTAGGCCTAGGACTTTTAAAACCAGGAAGCCCTGGGCTCCAGGCACACTGCAGCTGCGAAAGGCATCCCTAGGGGAGCGCAAAAGTGACGCAACTTGGCTGCCACCACTGATATTTCCATGAGACCATCCCGAACCATAGGCTGATTTTCCTTCCTAGGGTTAAGGTTTGAGTTACGCCTAGGGTAAGGGTCTATTAACCAGAAAGCCTTGAGTTCCAAGAACACAGCAGCTGCGAAGGACTAGCCAAGAAGAGCGCAAAAGTACCACAACATGCCTGCCTCCACAGCTTTTTCCTTGGGGACATGCCTAATTACTGGCTGATTTGCCTTTCTCGTCTTAGGGTTGGGGTTCGGCCTAGGGCTAGGATTTTTAAAAGCAGGAAGCCCTGAGTTCCAGGCACACTGGAGCTGTGAAAGGCATCCAAAAGGGAGTGCAAAAGTGACACAACATGGCTGCTTTCACGGCTTTTTCCTTGGCAAGACGCCTAACACCAGGCTGATTTACCTTCCCAGGGTAACTGTTAGGCTTAGGCCTAGGGCTAGGATTTTTAAAACTAGGAAGCCCTTAGCTCCAGGCACACTGCAGCTGTTCAAGGCATCCCAAGGGGAGTACAAAAGTGCAACAACATGGCAGCTTTCACAGCTTTTTCCTTGGCACCATCCCTATACCTAGGCTGATTTATCTGCCTAGGGTTAGGGTTCAGCCTAGGGCTTGGATTTCTTTAACCAGGAAGCCCTGAGTTCCAGGCTTACTTCATCTGCCAAAGGCATCCCAAAGGGAGTGCAGAAGTGCCACAACATGGCTGCTTTCACGGCTTTTCCCTTAGGAAGAAGCCTAACACCCGGCTGATTTACCTTCCTAGGGTTACTGTTAGGCTTAGGCCTAGGACTTTTAAAACCAGGAAGCCCTGGGCTCCAGGCACACTGCAGCTGCGAAAGGCATCCCTAGGGGAGCGCAAAAGTGACGCAACTTGGCTGCCACCACTGATATTTCCATGAGACCATCCCGAACCATAGGCTGATTTTCCTTCCTAGGGTTAAGGTTTGAGTTACGCCTAGGGTAAGGGTCTATTAACCAGAAAGCCCTGAGTTCCAAGAACACAGCAGCTGCGAAGGACTAGCCAAGAAGAGCGCAAAAGTACCACAACATGCCTGCCTCCACAGCTTTTTCCTTGGGCACATGCCTAATTCCTGGCTGATTTGCCTTTCTCGTCTTAGGGCTGGGGTTCGGCCTAGGGCTAGGATTTTTAAAATCAGGAAGCCCTGAGTTCCAGGCACACTGCAGCTGTGAAAGGCATCCAAAAGGGAGTGCAAAAGTGCCACAACATGGCTGCTTTCACGGCTTTTTCCTTGGCAAGAAGCCTAACACCAGGCTGATTTACCTTCCCAGGGTTACTGTTAGGCTTAGGCCTAGGGCTAGGATTTTTAAAACTAGGAAGCCCTGGGCTCCAGGCACACTGCAGCTGTTCAAGGCATCCCAAGGGGAGTACAAAAGTGTAACAACATGGCAGCTTTCACAGCTTTTTCCTTGGCACCATCCCTATACCTAGGCTGATTTATCTGCCTAGGGTTAGGGTTCAGCCTAGGGCTTGGATTTCTTTAACCAGGAAGCCCTGAGTTCCAGGCTTACTTCATCTGCCAAAGGCATCCCAAAGGGAGTGCAGAAGTGCCACAACATGGCTGCTTTCACGGCTTTTCCCTTAGGAAGAACCCTAATACCCGGCTGATTTACCTTCCTAGGGTTACTGTTAGGCTTAGGCCTAGGACTTTTAAAACCAGGAAGCCCTGGGCTCCAGGCACACTGCAGCTGCAAAAGGCATCCCAAGGGGAGCGCAAAAGTGACGCAACTTGGCTGCCACCACTGATATTTCCATGAGACCATCCCGAACCATAGGCTGATTTTCCTTCCTAGGGTTAAGGTTTGAGTTACGCCTAGGGTAAGGGCTCTATTAACCAGAAAGCCCTGAGTTCCAAGAACACAGCAGCTGCGAAGGACTACCCAAGAAGAGCGCAAAAGTACCACAACATGCCTGCCTCCAGAGCTTTTTCCTTGGGGACATGCCTAATTCCTGGCTGATTTGCCTTTCTCGTCTTAGGGTTGGGGTTCGGCCTAGGGCTAGGATTTTTAAAATCAGGAAGCCCTGAGTTCCAGGCACACTGGAGCTGTGAAAGGCATCCAAAAGGGAGTGCAAAAGTGCCACAACATGGCTGCTTTCACGGCTTTTTCCTTGGCAAGACGCCTAACACCAGGCTGATTTGCCTTCCCAGGGTTACTGTTAGGCTTAGGCTAGCGCTAGGATTTTTAAAACTAGGAAGCCCTGGGCTCCAGGCACACTGCAGCTGTTCAAGGCATCCCAAGGGGAGTACAAAAGTGCAACAACATGGCAGCTTTCACAGCTTTTTCCTTGGCACCATCCCTATACCTAGGCTGATTTATCTGCCTAGGGTTAGGGTTAGGCTTCAGCCTAGGGCTTGGATTTCTTTAACCAGGAAGCCCTGAGTTCCAGGCTTACTTCATCTGCCAAAGGCATCCCAAAGGGAGTGCAGAAGTGCCACAACATGGCTGTTTCACGGCTTTTCCCTTAGGAAGAACCCTAATACCCGGCTGATTTACCTTCCTAGGGTTACTGTTAGGCTTAGGCCTAGGACTTTTAAAACCAGGAAGCCCTGGGCTCCAGGCACACTGCAGCTGCAAAAGGCATCCCAAGGGGAGCGCAAAAGTGACGCAACTTGGCTGCCACCACTGATATTTCCATGAGACCATCCCGAACCATAGGCTGATTTTCCTTCCTAGGGTTAAGGTTTGAGTTACGCCTAGGGTAAGGGTCTATTAACCAGAAAGCCCTGAGTTCCAAGAACACAGCAGCTGCGAAGGACTAGCCAAGAAGAGCGCAAAAGTACCACAACATGCCTGCCTCCACAGCTTTTTCCTTGGGGACATGCCTAATTCCTGGCTGATTTGCCTTTCTCGTCTTAGGGCTGGGGTTCGGCCTAGGGCTAGGATTTTTAAAATCAGGAAGCCCTGAGTTCCAGGCACACTGCAGCTGTGAAAGGCATCCAAAAGGGAGTGCAAAAGTGCCACAACATGGCTGCTTTCACGGCTTTTTCCTTGGCAAGAAGCCTAACACCAGGCTGATTTACCTTCCCAGGGTTACTGTTAGGCTTAGGCCTAGGGCTAGGATTTTTAAAACTAGGAAGCCCTGGGCTCCAGGCACACTGCAGCTGTTCAAGGCATCCCAAGGGGAGTACAAAAGTGTAACAACATGGCAGCTTTCACAGCTTTTTCCTTGGCACCATCCCTATACCTAGGCTGATTTATCTGCCTAGGGTTAGGGTTCAGCCTAGGGCTTGGATTTCTTTAACCAGGAAGCCCTGAGTTCCAGGCTTACTTCATCTGCCAAAGGCATCCCAAAGGGAGTGCAGAAGTGCCACAACATGGCTGCTTTCACGGCTTTTCCCTTAGGAAGAACCCTAATACCCGGCTGATTTACCTTCCTAGGGTTACTGTTAGGCTTAGGCCTAGGACTTTTAAAACCAGGAAGCCCTGGGCTCCAGGCACACTGCAGCTGCAAAAGGCATCCCAAGGGGAGCGCAAAAGTGACGCAACTTGGCTGCCACCACTGATATTTCCATGAGACCATCCCGAACCATAGGCTGATTTTCCTTCCTAGGGTTAAGGTTTGAGTTACGCCTAGGGTAAGGGCTCTATTAACCAGAAAGCCCTGAGTTCCAAGAACACAGCAGCTGCGAAGGACTACCCAAGAAGAGCGCAAAAGTACCACAACATGCCTGCCTCCACAGCTTTTTCCTTGGGGACATGCCTAATTCCTGGCTGATTTGCCTTTCTCGTCTTAGGGTTGGGGTTCGGCCTAGGGCTAGGATTTTTAAAATCAGGAAGCCCTGAGTTCCAGGCACACTGGAGCTGTGAAAGGCATCCAAAAGGGAGTGCAAAAGTGCCACAACATGGCTGCTTTCACGGCTTTTTCCTTGGCAAGACGCCTAACACCAGGCTGATTTGCCTTCCCAGGGTTACTGTTAGGCTTAGGCTAGCGCTAGGATTTTTAAAACTAGGAAGCCCTGGGCTCCAGGCACACTGCAGCTGTTCAAGGCATCCCAAGGGGAGTACAAAAGTGCAACAACATGGCAGCTTTCACAGCTTTTTCCTTGGCACCATCCCTATACCTAGGCTGATTTATCTGCCTAGGGTTAGGGTTAGGCTTCAGCCTAGGGCTTGGATTTCTTTAACCAGGAAGCCCTGAGTTCCAGGCTTACTTCATCTGCCAAAGGCATCCCAAAGGGAGTGCAGAAGTGCCACAACATGGCTGTTTCACGGCTTTTCCCTTAGGAAGAACCCTAATACCCGGCTGATTTACCTTCCTAGGGTTACTGTTAGGCTTAGGCCTAGGACTTTTAAAACCAGGAAGCCCTGGGCTCCAGGCACACTGCAGCTGCAAAAGGCATCCCAAGGGGAGCGCAAAAGTGACGCAACTTGGCTGCCACCACTGATATTTCCATGAGACCATCCCGAACCATAGGCTGATTTTCCTTCCTAGGGTTAAGGTTTGAGTTACGCCTAGGGTAAGGGTCTATTAACCAGAAAGCCCTGAGTTCCAAGAACACAGCAGCTGCGAAGGACTAGCCAAGAAGAGCGCAAAAGTACCACAACATGCCTGCCTCCACAGCTTTTTCCTTGGGGACATGCCTAATTCCTGGCTGATTTGCCTTTCTCGTCTTAGGGTTGAGGTTCGGCCTAGGGCTAGGATTTTTAAAAGCAGGAAGCCCTGAGTTCCAGGCACACTGCAGCTGTGAAAGGCATCCAAAAGGGAGTGCAAAAGTGCCACAACATGGCTGCTTTCACGGCTTTTTCCTTGGCAAGAAGCCTAACACCAGGCTGACTTACTTTCCCAGGGTTACTGTTAGGCTTAGGCCTAGGGCTAGGATTTTTGAAACTAGGAAGCCCTGGGCTCCAGGCACACTGCAGCTGTTCAAGGCATCCCAAGGGGAGTACAAAAGTGCAACAACATGGCAGCTTTCACAGCTTTTTCCTTGGCACCATCCCTATACCTAGGCTGATTTATCTGCCTAGGGTTAGGGTTAGGGTTCAGCCTAGGGCTGTGATTTCTTTAACCAGGAAGCCCTGAGTTCCAGGCTTACTTCATCTGCCAAAGGCATCCCAAAGGGAGTGCAGAAGTGCCACAACATGGCTGCTTTCACGGCTTTTCCCTTAGGAAGAACCCTAATACCCGGCTGATTTACCTTCCTAGGGTTACTGTTAGGCTTAGGCCTAGGACTTTTAAAACCAGGAAGCCCTGGGCTCCAGGCACACTGCAGCTGCGAAAGGCATCCCAAGGGGAGCGCAAAAGTGACGCAACTTGGCTGCCACCACTGATATTTCCATGAGACCATCCCGAACCATAGGCTGATTTTCCTTCCTAGGCTTAAGGTTTGAGTTACGCCTATGGTAAGGGTCTATTAACCAGAAAGCCCTGAGTTCCAAGAACACAGCAGCTGCGAAGGACTAGCCAAGAAGAGCGCAAAAGTAGCACAACATGCCTGCCTCCACAGCTTTTTCCTTGGGGACATGCCTAATTCCTGGCTGATTTGCCTTTCTCGTCTTAGGGTTGGGGTTCGGCCTAGGGCTAGGATTTTTAAAAGCAGGAAGCCCTGAGTTCCAGGCACACTGGAGCTGTGAAAGGCATCCAAAAGGGAGTGCAAAAGTGCCACAACATGGCTGCTTTCACGGCTTTTTCCTTGGCAAGACGCCTAACACCAGGCTGATTTACCTTCCCAGGGTTACTGTTAGGCTTAGGCCTAGGGCTAGGATTTTTAAAACTAGGAAGCCCTTAGCTCCAGGCACACTGCAGCTGTTCAAGGCATCCCAAGGGGAGTACAAAAGTGCAACAACATGGCAGCTTTCACAGCTTTTTCCTTGGCACCATCCCTATACCTAGGCTGATTTATCTGCCTAGGGTTAGGGTTAGGGTTCAGCCTAGGGCTTGGATTTCTTTAACCAGGAAGCCCTGAGTTCCAGGCTTACTTCATCTGCCAAAGGCATCCCAAAGGGAGTGCAGAAGTGCCACAACATGGCTGCTTTCACGGCTTTTCCCTTAGGAAGAACCCTAATACCCGGCTGATTTACCTTCCTAGGGTTACTGTTAGGCTTAGGCCTAGGACTTTTAAAACCAGGAAGCCCTGGGCTCCAGGCACACTGCAGCTGCAAAAGGCATCCCAAGGGGAGCGCAAAAGTGACGCAACTTGGCTGCCACCACTGATATTTCCATGAGACCATCCCGAACCATAGGCTGATTTTCCTTCCTAGGGTTAAGGTTTGAGTTACGCCTAGGGTAAGGGTCTATTAACCAGAAAGCCCTGAGTTCCAAGAACACAGCAGCTGCGAAGGACTACCCAAGAAGAGCGCAAAAGTACCACAACATGCCTGCCTCCACAGCTTTTTCCTTGGGGACATGCCTAATTCCTGGCTGATTTGCCTTTCTCGTCTTAGGGTTGGGGCTCGGCCTAGGGCTAGGATTTTTAAAATCAGGAAGCCCTGAGTTCCAGGCACACTGGAGCTGTGAAAGGCATCCAAAAGGGAGTGCAAAAGTGCCACAACATGGCTGCTTTCACGGCTTTTTCCTTGGCAAGACGCCTAACACCAGGCTGATTTGCCTTCCCAGGGTAACGTTTAGGCTTAGGCCTAGCGCTAGAATTTTTGAATCTAGGAAGCCCTGGGCTCCAGGCACACTGCAGCTGTTCAAGGCATCCCAAGGGGAGTACAAAAGTGCAACAACATGGCAGCTTTCACAGCTTTTTCCTTGGCACCATCCCTATACCTAGGCTGATTTATCTGCCTAGGGTTAGGGTTAGGGTTCAGCCTAGGGCTTGGATTTCTTTAACCAGGAAGCCCTGAGTTCCAGGCTTACTTCATCTGCCAAAGGCATCCCAAAGGGAGTGCAGAAGTGCCACAACATGGCTGCTTTCACGGCTTTTCCCTTAGGAAGAACCCTAATACCCGGCTGATTTACCTTCCTAGGGTTACTGTTAGGCTTAGGCCTAGGACTTTTAAAACCAGGAAGCCCTGGGCTCCAGGCACACTGCAGCTGCGAAAGGCATCCCAAGGGGAGCGCAAAAGTGACGCAACTTGGCTGCCACCACTGATATTTCCATGAGACCATCCCGAACCATAGGCTGATTTTCCTTCCTAGGGTTAAGGTTTGAGTTACGCCTAGGGTAAGGGTCTATTAACCAGAAAGCCCTGAGTTCCAAGAACACAGCAGCTGCGAAGGACTACCCAAGAAGAGCGCAAAAGTACCACAACATGCCTGCCTCCACAGCTTTTTCCTTGGGGACATGCCTAATTCCTGGCTGATTTGCCTTTCTCGTCTTAGGGTTGGGGTTCGGCCTAGGGCTAGGATTTTTAAAAGCAGGAAGCCCTGAGTTCCAGGCACACTGGAGCTGTGAAAGGCATCCAAAAGGGAGTGCAAAAGTGACACAACATGGCTGCTTTCACGGCTTTTTCCTTGGCAAGACGCCTAACAGCAGGCTGATTTGCCTTCCCAGGGTTACTGTTAGGCTTAGGCCTAGCGCTAGGATTTTTAAAAGTAGGAAGCCCTGGGCTCCAGGCACACTGCAGCTGTTCAAGGCATCCCAAGGGGAGTACAAAAGTGCAACAACATGGCAGCTTTCACAGCTTTTTCCTTGGCACCATCCCTATACCTAGGCTGATTTATCTGCCTAGGGTTAGGGTTAGGGTTCAGCCTAGGGCTTGGATTTCTTTAACCAGGAAGCCCTGAGTTCCAGGCTTACTTCATCTGCCAAAGGCATCCCAAAGGGAGTGCAGAAGTGCCACAACATGGCTGTTTCACGGCTTTTCCCTTAGGAAGAACCCTAATACCCGGCTGATTTACCTTCCTAGGGTTACTGTTAGGCTTAGGCCTAGGACTTTTAAAACCAGGAAGCCCTGGGCTCCAGGCACACTGCAGCTGCAAAAGGCATCCCAAGGGGAGCGCAAAAGTGACGCAACTTGGCTGCCACCACTGATATTTCCATGAGACCATCCCGAACCATAGGCTGATTTTCCTTCCTAGGGTTAAGGTTTGAGTTACGCCTAGGGTAAGGGTCTATTAACCAGAAAGCCCTGAGTTCCAAGAACACAGCAGCTGCGAAGGACTAGCCAAGAAGAGCGCAAAAGTACCACAACATGCCTGCCTCCACAGCTTTTTCCTTGGGGACATGCCTAATTCCTGGCTGATTTGCCTTTCTCGTCTTAGGGTTGGGGTTCGGCCTAGGGCTAGGATTTTTAAAATCAGGAAGCCCTGAGTTCCAGGCACACTGGAGCTGTGAAAGGCATCCAAAAGGGAGTGCAAAAGTGCCACAACATGGCTGCTTTCACGGCTTTTTCCTTGGCAAGAAGCCTAACACCAGGCTGATTTACCTTCCCAGGGTTACTGTTAGGCTTAGGCCTAGGGCTAGGATTTTTAAAACTAGGAAGCCCTGGGCTCCAGGCACACTGCAGCTGTTCAAGGCATCCCAAGGGGAGTACAAAAGTGTAACAACAAGGCAGCTTTCACAGCATTTTCCTTGGCACCATTCCTATACCTAGGCTGATTTATCTGCCTAGGGTTAGGGTTCAGCCTAGGGCTTGGATTTCTTTAACCAGGAAGCCCTGAGTTCCAGGCTTACTTCATCTGCCAAAGGCATCCCAAAGGGAGTGCAGAAGTGCCACAACATGGCTGTTTCACGGCTTTTCCCTTAGGAAGAACCCTAATACCCGGCTGATTTACCTTCCTAGGGTTACTGTTAGGCTTAGGCCTAGGACTTTTAAAACCAGGAAGCCCTGGGCTCCAGGCACACTGCAGCTGCGAAAGGCATCCCAAGGGGAGCGCAAAAGTGACGCAACTTGGCTGCCACCACTGATATTTCCATGAGACCATCCCGAACCATAGGCTGATTTTCCTTCCTAGGGTTAAGGTTTGAGTTACGCCTAGGGTAAGGGTCTATTAACCAGAAAGCCCTGAGTTCCAAGAACACAGCAGCTGCGAAGGACTAGCCAAGAAGAGCGCAAAAGTACCACAACATGCCTGCCTCCACAGCTTTTTCCTTGGGGACATGCCTAATTCCTGGCTGATTTGCCTTTCTCGTCTTAGGGTTGGGGTTCGGCCTAGGGCTAGGATTTTTAAAAGCAGGAAGCCCTGAGTTCCAGGCACACTGGAGCTGTGAAAGGCATCCAAAAGGGAGTGCAAAAGTGCCACAACATGGCTGCTTTCACGGCTTTTTCCTTGGCAAGAAGCCTAACACCAGGCTGATTTACCTTCCCAGGGTAACGTTTAGGCTTAGGCCTAGGGCTAGGATTTTTAAAACTAGGAAGCCCTTAGCTCCAGGCACACTGCAGCTGTTCAAGGCATCCCAAGGGGAGTACAAAAGTGCAACAACATGGCAGCTTTCACAGCTTTTTCCTTGGCACCATCCCTATACCTAGGCTGATTTATCTGCCTAGGGTTAGGGTTAGGGTTCAGCCTAGGGCTAGGATTTCTTTAACCAGGAAGCCCTGAGTTCCAGGCTTACTTCATCTGCCAAAGGCATCCCAAAGGGAGTGCAGAAGTGCCACAACATGGCTGCTTTCACGGCTTTTCCCTTAGGAAGAACCCTAATACCCGGCTGATTTACCTTCCTAGGGTTACTGTTAGGCTTAGGCCTAGGACTTTTAAAACCAGGAAGCCCTGGGCTCCAGGCACACTGCAGCTGCGAAAGGCATCCCAAGGGGAGCGCAAAAGTGACGCAACTTGGCTGCCACCACTGATATTTCCATGAGACCATCCCGAACCATAGGCTGATTTTCCTTCCTAGGGTTAAGGTTTGAGTTACGCCTAGGGTAAGGGTCTATTAACCAGAAAGCCCTGAGTTCCAAGAACACAGCAGCTGCGAAGGACTACCCAAGAAGAGCGCAAAAGTACCACAACATGCCTGCCTCCACAGCTTTTTCCTTGGGGACATGCCTAATTCCTGGCTGATTTGCCTTTCTCGTCTTAGGGTTGGGGTTCGGCCTAGGGCTAGGATTTTTAAAATCAGGAAGCCCTGAGTTCCAGGCACACTGGAGCTGTGAAAGGCATCCAAAAGGGAGTGCAAAAGTGCCACAACATGGCTGCTTTCACGGCTTTTTCCTTGGCAAGACGCCTAACACCAGGCTGATTTGCCTTCCCAGGGTTACTGTTAGGCTTAGGCCTAGCGCTAGAATTTTTGAATCTAGGAAGCCCTGGGCTCCAGGCACACTGCAGCTGTTCAAGGCATCCCAAGGGGAGTACAAAAGTGCAACAACATGGCAGCTTTCACAGCTTTTTCCTTGGCACCATCCCTATACCTAGGCTGATTTATCTGCCTAGGGTTAGGGTTAGGGTTCAGCCTAGGGCTTGGATTTCTTTAACCAGGAAGCCCTGAGTTCCAGGCTTACTTCATCTGCCAAAGGCATCCCAAAGGGAGTGCAGAAGTGCCACAACATGGCTGCTTTCACGGCTTTTCCCTTAGGAAGAACCCTAATACCCGGCTGATTTACCTTCCTAGGGTTACTGTTAGGCTTAGGCCTAGGACTTTTAAAACCAGGAAGCCCTGGGCTCCAGGACCACTGCAGCTGCGAAAGGCATCCCAAGGGGAGCGCAAAAGTGACGCAACTTGGCTGCCACCACTGATATTTCCATGAGACCATCCCGAACCATAGGCTGATTTTCCTTCCTAGGGTTAAGGTTTGAGTTACGCCTAGGGTAAGGGTCTATTAACCAGAAAGCCCTGAGTTCCAAGAACACAGCAGCTGCGAAGGACTACCCAAGAAGAGCGCAAAAGTAGCACAACATGCCTGCCTCCACAGCTTTTTCCTTGGGGACATGCCTAATTCCTGGCTGATTTGCCTTTCTCGTCTTAGGGTTGGGGTTCGGCCTAGGGCTAGGATTTTTAAAATCAGGAAGCCCTGAGTTCCAGGCACACTGGAGCTGTGAAAGGCATCCAAAAGGGAGTGCAAAAGTGCCACAACATGGCTGCTTTCACGGCTTTTTCCTTGGCAAGAAGCCTAACACCAGGCTGATTTACCTTCCCAGGGTTACTGTTAGGCTTAGGCCTAGGGCTAGGATTTTTAAAACTAGGAAGCCCTTAGCTCCAGGCACACTGCAGCTGTTCAAGGCATCCCAAGGGGAGTACAAAAGTGCAACAACATGGCAGCTTTCACAGCTTTTTCCTTGGCACCATCCCTATACCTAGGCTGATTTATCTGCCTAGGGTTAGGGTTAGGGTTCAGCCTAGGGCTTGGATTTCTTTAACCAGGAAGCCCTGAGTTCCAGGCTTACTTCATCTGCCAAAGGCATCCCAAAGGGAGTGCAGAAGTGCCACAACATGGCTGCTTTCACGGCTTTTCCCTTAGGAAGAACCCTAATACCCGGCTGATTTACCTTCCTAGGGTTACTGTTAGGCTTAGGACTAGGACTTTTAAAACCAGGAAGCCCGGGGCTCCAGGCACACTGCAGCTGCAAAAGGCATCCCAAGGGGAGCGCAAAAGTGATGCAACTTGGCTGCCACCACTGATATTTCCATGAGACCATCCCGAACCATAGGCTGATTTTCCTTCCTAGGGTTAAGGTTTGAGTTACGCCTAGGGTAAGGGTCTATTAACCAGAAAGCCCTGAGTTCCAAGAACACAGCAGCTGCGAAGGACTACCCAAGAAGAGCGCAAAAGTACCACAACATGCCTGCCTCCACAGCTTTTTCCTTGGGGACATGCCTAATTCCTGGCTGATTTGCCTTTCTCGTCTTAGGGTTGGGGTTCGGCCTAGGGCTAGGATTTTTAAAATCAGGAAGCCCTGAGTTCCAGGCACACTGGAGCTGTGAAAGGCATCCAAACGGGAGTGCAAAAGTGCCACAACATGGCTGCTTTCACGGCTTTTTCCTTGGCAAGAAGCCTAACACCAGGCTGATTTACCTTCCCAGGGTTACTGTTAGGCTTAGGCCTAGGGCTAGGATTTTTGAAACTAGGAAGCCCTGGGCTCCAGGCACACTGCAGCTGTTCAAGGCATCCCAAGGGGAGTACAAAAGTGTAACAACATGGCAGCTTTCACAGCTTTTTCCTTGGCACCATCCCTATACCTAGGCTGATTTATCTGCCGAGGGTTAGGGTTCAGCCTAGGGCTGTGATTTCTTTAACCAGGAAGCCCTGAGTTCCAGGCTTACTTCATCTGCCAAAGGCATCCCAAAGGGAGTGCAGAAGTGCCACAACATGGCTGCTTTCACGGCTTTTCCCTTAGGAAGAACCCTAATACCCGGCTGATTTACCTTCCTAGGGTTACTGTTAGGCTTAGGCCTAGGACTTTTAAAACCAGGAAGCCCTGGGCTCCAGGCACACTGCAGCTGCGAAAGGCATCCCAAGGGGAGCGCAAAAGTGACGCAACTTGGCTGCCACCACTGATATTTCCATGAGAGCATCCCGAACCATAGGCTGATTTTCCTTCCTAGGGTTAAGGTTTGAGTTACGCCTAGGGTAAGGGTCTATTAACCAGAAAGCCTTGAGTTCCAAGAACACAGCAGCTGCGAAGGACTAGCCAAGAAGAGCGCAAAAGTACCACAACATGCCTGCCTCCACAGCTTTTTCCTTGGGGACATGCCTAATTACTGGCTGATTTGCCTTTCTCGTCTTAGGGTTGGGGTTCGGCCTAGGGCTAGGATTTTTAAAAGCAGGAAGCCCTGAGTTCCAGGCACACTGGAGCTGTGAAAGGCATCCAAAAGGGAGTGCAAAAGTGCCACAACATGGCTGCTTTCACGGCTTTTTCCTTGGCAAGACGCCTAACACCAGGCTGATTTACCTTCCCAGGGTAACTGTTAGGCTTAGGCCTAGGGCTAGGATTTTTAAAACTAGGAAGCCCTTAGCTCCAGGCACACTGCAGCTGTTCAAGGCATCCCAAGGGGAGTACAAAAGTGCAACAACATGGCAGCTTTCACAGCTTTTTCCTTGGCACCATCCCTATACCTAGGCTGATTTATCTGCCTAGGGTTAGGGTTCAGCCTAGGGCTTGGATTTCTTTAACCAGGAAGCCCTGAGTTCCAGGCTTACTTCATCTGCCAAAGGCATCCCAAAGGGAGTGCAGAAGTGCCACAACATGGCTGCTTTCACGGCTTTTCCCTTAGGAAGAAGCCTAATACCCGGCTGATTTACCTTCCTAGGGTTACTGTTAGGCTTAGGCCTAGGACTTTTAAAACCAGGAAGCCCTGGGCTCCAGGCACACTGCAGCTGCGAAAGGCATCCCTAGGGGAGCGCAAAAGTGACGCAACTTGGCTGCCACCACTGATATTTCCATGAGACCATCCCGAACCATAGGCTGATTTTCCTTCCTAGGGTTAAGGTTTGAGTTACGCCTAGGGTAAGGGTCTATTAACCAGAAAGCCCTGAGTTCCAAGAACACAGCAGCTGCGAAAGACTAGCCAAGAAGAGCGCAAAAGTACCACAACATGCCTGCCTCCACAGCTTTTTCCTTGGGCACATGCCTAATTCCTGGCTGATTTGCCTTTCTCGTCTTAGGGCTGGGGTTCGGCCTAGGGCTAGGATTTTTAAAATCAGGAAGCCCTGAGTTCCAGGCACACTGGAGCTGTGAAAGGCATCCAAAAGGGAGTGCAAAAGTGCCACAACATGGCTGCTTTCACGGCTTTTTCCTTGGCAAGAAGCCTAACACCAGGCTGATTTACCTTCCCAGGGTTACTGTTAGGCTTAGGCCTAGGGCTAGGATTTTTAAAACTAGGAAGCCCTGGGCTCCAGGCACACTGCAGCTGTTCAAGGCATCCCAAGGGGAGTACAAAAGTGTAACAACATGGCAGCTTTCACAGCTTTTTCCTTGGCACCATCCCTATACCTAGGCTGATTTATCTGCCTAGGGTTAGGGTTCAGCCTAGGGCTTGGATTTCTTTAACCAGGAAGCCCTGAGTTCCAGGCTTACTTCATCTGCCAAAGGCATCCCAAAGGGAGTGCAGAAGTGCCACAACATGGCTGCTTTCACGGCTTTTCCCTTAGGAAGAACCCTAATACCCGGCTGATTTACCTTCCTAGGGTTACTGTTAGGCTTAGGCCTAGGACTTTTAAAACCAGGAAGCCCTGGGCTCCAGGCACACTGCAGCTGCAAAAGGCATCCCAAGGGGAGCGCAAAAGTGACGCAACTTGGCTGCCACCACTGATATTTCCATGAGACCATCCCGAACCATAGGCTGATTTTCCTTCCTAGGGTTAAGGTTTGAGTTACGCCTAGGGTAAGGGTCTATTAACCAGAAAGCCCTGAGTTCCAAGAACACAGCAGCTGCGAAGGACTACCCAAGAAGAGCGCAAAAGTAGCACAACATGCCTGCCTCCACAGCTTTTTCCTTGGGGACATGCCTAATTCCTGGCTGATTTGCCTTTCTCGTCTTAGGGTTGGGGTTCGGCCTAGGGCTAGGATTTTTAAAATCAGGAAGCCCTGAGTTCCAGGCACACTGGAGCTGTGAAAGGCATCCAAAAGGGAGTGCAAAAGTGCCACAACATGGCTGCTTTCACGGCTTTTTCCTTGGCAAGACGCCTAACACCAGGCTGATTTGCCTTCCCAGGGTTACTGTTAGGCTTAGGCTAGCGCTAGGATTTTTAAAACTAGGAAGCCCTGGGCTCCAGGCACACTGCAGCTGTTCAAGGCATCCCAAGGGGAGTACAAAAGTGCAACAACATGGCAGCTTTCACAGCTTTTTCCTTGGCACCATCCCTATACCTAGGCTGATTTATCTGCCTAGGGTTAGGGTTAGGGTTCAGCCTAGGGCTTGGATTTCTTTAACCAGGAAGCCCTGAGTTCCAGGCTTACTTCATCTGCCAAAGGCATCCCAAAGGGAGTGCAGAAGTGCCACAACATGGCTGTTTCACGGCTTTTCCCTTAGGAAGAACCCTAATACCCGGCTGATTTACCTTCCTAGGGTTACTGTTAGGCTTAGGCCTAGGACTTTTAAAACCAGGAAGCCCTGGGCTCCAGGCACACTGCAGCTGCAAAAGGCATCCCAAGGGGAGCGCAAAAGTGACGCAACTTGGCTGCCACCACTGATATTTCCATGAGACCATCCCGAACCATAGGCTGATTTTCCTTCCTAGGCTTAAGGTTTGAGTTACGCCTAGGGTAAGGGTCTATTAACCAGAAAGCCCTGAGTTCCAAGAACACAGCAGCTGCGAAGGACTAGCCAAGAAGAGCGCAAAAGTAGCACAACATGCCTGCCTCCACAGCTTTTTCCTTGGGGACATGCCTAATTCCTGGCTGATTTGCCTTTCTCGTCTTAGGGTTGAGGTTCGGCCTAGGGCTAGGATTTTTAAAAGCAGGAAGCCCTGAGTTCCAGGCACACTGCAGCTGTGAAAGGCATCCAAAAGGGAGTGCAAAAGTGCCACAACATGGCTGCTTTCACGGCTTTTTCCTTGGCAAGAAGCCTAACACCAGGCTGACTTACTTTCCCAGGGTTACTGTTAGGCTTAGGCCTAGGGCTAGGATTTTTGAAACTAGGAAGCCCTGGGCTCCAGGCACACTGCAGCTGTTCAAGGCATCCCAAGGGGAGTACAAAAGTGCAACAACATGGCAGCTTTCACAGCTTTTTCCTTGGCACCATCCCTATACCTAGGCTGATTTATCTGCCTAGGGTTAGGGTTAGGGTTCAGCCTAGGGCTTGGATTTTTTTAACCAGGAAGCCCTGAGTTCCAGGCTTACTTCATCTGCCAAAGGCATCCCAAAGGGAGTGCAGAAGTGCCACAACATGGCTGCTTTCACGGCTTTTCCCTTAGGAAGAACCCTAATACCCGGCTGATTTACCTTCCTAGGGTTACTGTTAGGCTTAGGCCTAGGACTTTTAAAACCAGGAAGCCCTGGGCTCCAGGACCACTGCAGCTGCGAAAGGCATCCCAAGGGGAGCGCAAAAGTGACGCAACTTGGCTGCCACCACTGATATTTCCATGAGACCATCCCGAACCATAGGCTGATTTTCCTTCCTAGGGTTAAGGTTTGAGTTACGCCTAGGGTAAGGGTCTATTAACCAGAAAGCCCTGAGTTCCAAGAACACAGCAGCTGCGAAGGACTACCCAAGAAGAGCGCAAAAGTAGCACAACATGCCTGCCTCCACAGCTTTTTCCTTGGGGACATGCCTAATTCCTGGCTGATTTGCCTTTCTCGTCTTAGGGTTGGGGTTCGGCCTAGGGCTAGGATTTTTAAAATCAGGAAGCCCTGAGTTCCAGGCACACTGGAGCTGTGAAAGGCATCCAAAAGGGAGTGCAAAAGTGCCACAACATGGCTGCTTTCACGGCTTTTTCCTTGGCAAGAAGCCTAACACCAGGCTGATTTACCTTCCCAGGGTTACTGTTAGGCTTAGGCCTAGGGCTAGGATTTTTAAAACTAGGAAGCCCTTAGCTCCAGGCACACTGCAGCTGTTCAAGGCATCCCAAGGGGAGTACAAAAGTGCAACAACATGGCAGCTTTAACAGCTTTTTCCTTGGCACCATCCCTATACCTAGGCTGATTTATCTGCCTAGGGTTAGGGTTAGGGTTCAGCCTAGGGCTTGGATTTCTTTAACCAGGAAGCCCTGAGTTCCAGGCTTACTTCATCTGCCAAAGGCATCCCAAAGGGAGTGCAGAAGTGCCACAACATGGCTGCTTTCACGGCTTTTCCCTTAGGAAGAACCCTAATACCCGGCTGATTTACCTTCCTAGGGTTACTGTTAGGCTTAGGACTAGGACTTTTAAAACCAGGAAGCCCGGGGCTCCAGGCACACTGCAGCTGCAAAAGGCATCCCAAGGGGAGCGCAAAAGTGATGCAACTTGGCTGCCACCACTGATATTTCCATGAGACCATCCCGAACCATAGGCTGATTTTCCTTCCTAGGGTTAAGGTTTGAGTTACGCCTAGGGTAAGGGTCTATTAACCAGAAAGCCCTGAGTTCCAAGAACACAGCAGCTGCGAAGGACTACCCAAGAAGAGCGCAAAAGTACCACAACATGCCTGCCTCCACAGCTTTTTCCTTGGGGACATGCCTAATTCCTGGCTGATTTGCCTTTCTCGTCTTAGGGTTGGGGTTCGGCCTAGGGCTAGGATTTTTAAAATCAGGAAGCCCTGAGTTCCAGGCACACTGGAGCTGTGAAAGGCATCCAAACGGGAGTGCAAAAGTGCCACAACATGGCTGCTTTCACGGCTTTTTCCTTGGCAAGAAGCCTAACACCAGGCTGATTTACCTTCCCAGGGTTACTGTTAGGCTTAGGCCTAGGGCTAGGATTTTTGAAACTAGGAAGCCCTGGGCTCCAGGCACACTGCAGCTGTTCAAGGCATCCCAAGGGGAGTACAAAAGTGTAACAACATGGCAGCTTTCACAGCTTTTTCCTTGGCACCATCCCTATACCTAGGCTGATTTATCTGCCGAGGGTTAGGGTTCAGCCTAGGGCTGTGATTTCTTTAACCAGGAAGCCCTGAGTTCCAGGCTTACTTCATCTGCCAAAGGCATCCCAAAGGGAGTGCAGAAGTGCCACAACATGGCTGCTTTCACGGCTTTTCCCTTAGGAAGAACCCTAATACCCGGCTGATTTACCTTCCTAGGGTTACTGTTAGGCTTAGGCCTAGGACTTTTAAAACCAGGAAGCCCTGGGCTCCAGGCACACTGCAGCTGCGAAAGGCATCCCAAGGGGAGCGCAAAAGTGACGCAACTTGGCTGCCACCACTGATATTTCCATGAGAGCATCCCGAACCATAGGCTGATTTTCCTTCCTAGGGTTAAGGTTTGAGTTACGCCTAGGGTAAGGGTCTATTAACCAGAAAGCCTTGAGTTCCAAGAACACAGCAGCTGCGAAGGACTAGCCAAGAAGAGCGCAAAAGTACCACAACATGCCTGCCTCCACAGCTTTTTCCTTGGGGACATGCCTAATTACTGGCTGATTTGCCTTTCTCGTCTTAGGGTTGGGGTTCGGCCTAGGGCTAGGATTTTTAAAAGCAGGAAGCCCTGAGTTCCAGGCACACTGGAGCTGTGAAAGGCATCCAAAAGGGAGTGCAAAAGTGACACAACATGGCTGCTTTCACGGCTTTTTCCTTGGCAAGACGCCTAACACCAGGCTGATTTACCTTCCCAGTGTAACTGTTAGGCTTAGGCCTAGGGCTAGGATTTTTAAAACTAGGAAGCCCTTAGCTCCAGGCACACTGCAGCTGTTCAAGGCATCCCAAGGGGAGTACAAAAGTGCAACAACATGGCAGCTTTCACAGCTTTTTCCTTGGCACCATCCCTATACCTAGGCTGATTTATCTGCCTAGGGTTAGGGTTCAGCCTAGGGCTTGGATTTCTTTAACCAGGAAGCCCTGAGTTCCAGGCTTACTTCATCTGCCAAAGGCATCCCAAAGGGAGTGCAGAAGTGCCACAACATGGCTGCTTTCACGGCTTTTCCCTTAGGAAGAAGCCTAATACCCGGCTGATTTACCTTCCTAGGGTTACTGTTAGGCTTAGGCCTAGGACTTTTAAAACCAGGAAGCCCTGGGCTCCAGGCACACTGCAGCTGCGAAAGGCATCCCTAGGGGAGCGCAAAAGTGACGCAACTTGGCTGCCACCACTGATATTTCCATGAGACCATCCCGAACCATAGGCTGATTTTCCTTCCTAGGGTTAAGGTTTGAGTTACGCCTAGGGTAAGGGTCTATTAACCAGAAAGCCCTGAGTTCCAAGAACACAGCAGCTGCGAAGGACTAGCCAAGAAGAGCGCAAAAGTACCACAACATGCCTGCCTCCACAGCTTTTTCCTTGGGCACATGCCTAATTCCTGGCTGATTTGCCTTTCTCGTCTTAGGGCTGGGGTTCGGCCTAGGGCTAGGATTTTTAAAATCAGGAAGCCCTGAGTTCCAGGCACACTGGAGCTGTGAAAGGCATCCAAAAGGGAGTGCAAAAGTGCCACAACATGGCTGCTTTCACGGCTTTTTCCTTGGCAAGAAGCCTAACACCAGGCTGATTTACCTTCCCAGGGTTACTGTTAGGCTTAGGCCTAGGGCTAGGATTTTTAAAACTAGGAAGCCCTGGGCTCCAGGCACACTGCAGCTGTTCAAGGCATCCCAAGGGGAGTACAAAAGTGTAACAACATGGCAGCTTTCACAGCTTTTTCCTTGGCACCATCCCTATACCTAGGCTGATTTATCTGCCTAGGGTTAGGGTTCAGCCTAGGGCTGTGATTTCTTTAACCAGGAAGCCCTGAGTTCCAGGCTTACTTCATCTGCCAAAGGCATCCCAAAGGGAGTGCAGAAGTGCCACAACATGGCTGCTTTCACGGCTTTTCCCTTAGGAAGAACCCTAATACCCGGCTGATTTACCTTCCTAGGGTTACTGTTAGGCTTAGGCCTAGGACTTTTAAAACCAGGAAGCCCTGGGCTCCAGGCACACTGCAGCTGCAAAAGGCATCCCAAGGGGAGCGCAAAAGTGACGCAACTTGGCTGCCACCACTGATATTTCCATGAGACCATCCCGAACCATAGGCTGATTTTCCTTCCTAGGGTTAAGGTTTGAGTTACGCCTAGGGTAAGGGTCTATTAACCAGAAAGCCCTGAGTTCCAAGAACACAGCAGCTGCGAAGGACTACCCAAGAAGAGCGCAAAAGTAGCACAACATGCCTGCCTCCACAGCTTTTTCCTTGGGGACATGCCTAATTCCTGGCTGATTTGCCTTTCTCGTCTTAGGGTTGGGGTTCGGCCTAGGGCTAGGATTTTTAAAATCAGGAAGCCCTGAGTTCCAGGCACACTGGAGCTGTGAAAGGCATCCAAAAGGGAGTGCAAAAGTGCCACAACATGGCTGCTTTCACGGCTTTTTCCTTGGCAAGACGCCTAACACCAGGCTGATTTGCCTTCCCAGGGTTACTGTTAGGCTTAGGCTAGCGCTAGGATTTTTAAAACTAGGAAGCCCTGGGCTCCAGGCACACTGCAGCTGTTCAAGGCATCCCAAGGGGAGTACAAAAGTGCAACAACATGGCAGCTTTCACAGCTTTTTCCTTGGCACCATCCCTATACCTAGGCTGATTTATCTGCCTAGGGTTAGGGTTAGGGTTCAGCCTAGGGCTTGGATTTCTTTAACCAGGAAGCCCTGAGTTCCAGGCTTACTTCATCTGCCAAAGGCATCCCAAAGGGAGTGCAGAAGTGCCACAACATGGCTGTTTCACGGCTTTTCCCTTAGGAAGAACCCTAATACCCGGCTGATTTACCTTCCTAGGGTTACTGTTAGGCTTAGGCCTAGGACTTTTAAAACCAGGAAGCCCTGGGCTCCAGGCACACTGCAGCTGCAAAAGGCATCCCAAGGGGAGCGCAAAAGTGACGCAACTTGGCTGCCACCACTGATATTTCCATGAGACCATCCCGAACCATAGGCTGATTTTCCTTCCTAGGGTTAAGGTTTGAGTTACGCCTAGGGTAAGGGTCTATTAACCAGAAAGCCCTGAGTTCCAAGAACACAGCAGCTGCGAAGGACTAGCCAAGAAGAGCGCAAAAGTAGCACAACATGCCTGCCTCCACAGCTTTTTCCTTGGGGACATGCCTAATTCCTGGCTGATTTGCCTTTCTCGTCTTAGGGTTGAGGTTCGGCCTAGGGCTAGGATTTTTAAAAGCAGGAAGCCCTGAGTTCCAGGCACACTGCAGCTGTGAAAGGCATCCAAAAGGGAGTGCAAAAGTGCCACAACATGGCTGCTTTCACGGCTTTTTCCTTGGCAAGAAGCCTAACACCAGGCTGACTTACTTTCCCAGGGTTACTGTTAGGCTTAGGCCTAGGGCTAGGATTTTTGAAACTAGGAAGCCCTGGGCTCCAGGCACACTGCAGCTGTTCAAGGCATCCCAAGGGGAGTACAAAAGTGCAACAACATGGCATCTTTCACAGCTTTTTCCTTGGCACCATCCCTATACCTAGGCTGATTTATCTGCCTAGGGTTAGGGTTAGGGTTCAGCCTAGGGCTTGGATTTCTTTAACCAGGAAGCCCTGAGTTCCAGGCTTACTTCATCTGCCAAAGGCATCCCAAAGGGAGTGCAGAAGTGCCACAACATGGCTGCTTTCACGGCTTTTCCCTTAGGAAGAACCCTAATACCCGGCTGATTTACCTTCCTAGGGTTACTGTTAGGCTTAGGCCTAGGACTTTTAAAACCAGGAAGCCCTGGGCTCCAGGCACACTGCAGCTGCGAAAGGCATCCCAAGGGGAGCGCAAAAGTGACGCAACTTGGCTGCCACCACTGATATTTCCATGAGACCATCCCGAACCATAGGCTGATTTTCCTTCCTAGGCTTAAGGTTTGAGTTACGCCTATGGTAAGGGTCTATTAACCAGAAAGCCCTGAGTTCCAAGAACACAGCAGCTGCGAAGGACTACCCAAGAAGAGCGCAAAAGTACCACAACATGCCTGCCTCCACAGCTTTTTCCTTGGGGACATGCCTAATTCCTGGCTGATTTGCCTTTCTCGTCTTAGGGTTGGGGTTCGGCCTAGGGCTAGGATTTTTAATATCAGGAAGCCCTGAGTTCCAGGCACACTGGAGCTGTGAAAGGCATCCAAAAGGGAGTGCAAAAGTGACACAACATGGCTGCTTTCACGGCTTTTTCCTTGGCAAGACGCCTAACACCAGGCTGATTTACCTTCCCAGGGTTACTGTTAGGCTTAGGCCTAGGGCTAGGATTTTTAAAACTAGGAAGCCCTTAGCTCCAGGCACACTGCAGCTGTTCAAGGCATCCCAAGGGGAGTACAAAAGTGCAACAACATGGCAGCTTTAACAGCTTTTTCCTTGGCACCATCCCTATACCTAGGCTGATTTATCTGCCTAGGGTTAGGGTTAGGGTTCAGCCTAGGGCTTGGATTTCTTTAACCAGGAAGCCCTGAGTTCCAGGCTTACTTCATCTGCCAAAGGCATCCCAAAGGGAGTGCAGAAGTGCCACAACATGGCTGCTTTCACGGCTTTTCCCTTAGGAAGAACCCTAATACCCGGCTGATTTACTTTCCTAGGGTTACTGTTAGGCTTAGGCCTAGGACTTTTAAAACCAGGAAGCCCTGGGCTCCAGGCACACTGCAGCTGCAAAAGGCATCCCAAGGGGAGCGCAAAAGTGACGCAACTTGGCTGCCACCACTGATATTTCCATGAGACCATCCCGAACCATAGGCTGATTTTCCTTCCTAGGGTTAAGGTTTGAGTTACGCCTAGGGTAAGGGTCTATTAACCAGAAAGCCCTGAGTTCCAAGAACACAGCAGCTGCGAAGGACTACCCAAGAAGAGCGCAAAAGTACCACAACATGCCTGCCTCCACAGCTTTTTCCTTGGGGACATGCCTAATTCCTGGCTGATTTGCCTTTCTCGTCTTAGGGTTGGGGCTCGGCCTAGGGCTAGGATTTTTAAAAGCAGGAAGCCCTGAGTTCCAGGCACACTGGAGCTGTGAAAGGCATCCAAAAGGGAGTGCAAAAGTGCCACAACATGGCTGCTTTCACGGCTTTTTCCTTGGCAAGACGCCTAACACCAGGCTGATTTACCTTCCCAGGGTTACTGTTAGGCTTAGGCCTAGCGCTAGAATTTTTGAATCTAGGAAGCCCTGGGCTCCAGGCACACTGCAGCTGTTCAAGGCATCCCAAGGGGAGTACAAAAGTGCAACAACATGGCAGCTTTCACAGCTTTTTCCTTGGCACCATCCCTATACCTAGGCTGATTTATCTGCCTAGGGTTAGGGTTAGGGTTCAGCCTAGGGCTTGGATTTCTTTAACCAGGAAGCCCTGAGTTCCAGGCTTACTTCATCTGCCAAAGGCATCCCAAAGGGAGTGCAGAAGTGCCACAACATGGCTGCTTTCACGGCTTTTCCCTTAGGAAGAACCCTAATACCCGGCTGATTTACCTTCCTAGGGTTACTGTTAGGCTTAGGCCTAGGACTTTTAAAACCAGGAAGCCCTGGGCTCCAGGCACACTGCAGCTGCGAAAGGCATCCCAAGGGGAGCGCAAAAGTGACGCAACTTGGCTGCCACCACTGATATTTCCATGAGACCATCCCGAACCATAGGCTGATTTTCCTTCCTAGGGTTAAGGTTTGAGTTACGCCTAGGGTAAGGGCTCTATTAACCAGAAAGCCCTGAGTTCCAAGAACACAGCAGCTGCGAAGGACTACCCAAGAAGAGCGCAAAAGTACCACAACATGCCTGCCTCCACAGCTTTTTCCTTGGGGACATGCCTAATTCCTGGCTGATTTGCCTTTCTCGTCTTAGGGTTGGGGTTCGGCCTAGGGCTAGGATTTTTAAAAGCAGGAAGCCCTGAGTTCCAGGCACACTGGAGCTGTGAAAGGCATCCAAAAGGGAGTGCAAAAGTGCCACAACATGGCTGCTTTCACGGCTTTTTCCTTGGCAAGACGCCTAACACCAGGCTGATTTGCCTTCCCAGGGTTACTGTTAGGCTTAGGCCTAGCGCTAGGATTTTTAAAAGTAGGAAGCCCTTAGCTCCAGGCACACTGCAGCTGTTCAAGGCATCCCAAGGGGAGTACAAAAGTGCAACAACATGGCAGCTTTCACAGCTTTTTCCTTGGCACCATCCCTATACCTAGGCTGATTTATCTGCCTAGGGTTAGGGTTAGGGTTCAGCCTAGGGCTGTGATTTCTTTAACCAGGAAGCCCTGAGTTCCAGGCTTACTTCATCTGCCAAAGGCATCCCAAAGGGAGTGCAGAAGTGCCACAACATGGCTGCTTTCACGGCTTTTCCCTTAGGAAGAACCCTAATACCCGGCTGATTTACCTTCCTAGGGTTACTGTTAGGCTTAGGCCTAGGACTTTTAAAACCAGGAAGCCCTGGGCTCCAGGCACACTGCAGCTGCAAAAGGCATCCCAAGGGGAGCGCAAAAGTGACGCAACTTGGCTGCCACCACTGATATTTCCATGAGACCATCCCGAACCATAGGCTGATTTTCCTTCCTAGGCTTAAGGTTTGAGTTACGCCTAGGGTAAGGGTCTATTAACCAGAAAGCCCTGAGTTCCAAGAACACAGCAGCTGCGAAGGACTACCCAAGAAGAGCGCAAAAGTACCACAACATGCCTGCCTCCACAGCTTTTTCCTTGGGGACATGCCTAATTCCTGGCTGATTTGCCTTTCTCGTCTTAGGGTTGGGGTTCGGCCTAGGGCTAGGATTTTTAAAATCAGGAAGCCCTGAGTTCCAGGCACACTGGAGCTGTGAAAGGCATCCAAAAGGGAGTGCAAAAGTGCCACAACATGGCTGCTTTCACGGCTTTTTCCTTGGCAAGAAGCCTAACACCAGGCTGATTTACCTTCCCAGGGTTACTGTTAGGCTTAGGCCTAGGGCTAGGATTTTTAAAACTAGGAAGCCCTGGGCTCCAGGCACACTGCAGCTGTTCAAGGCATCCCAAGGGGAGTACAAAAGTGTAACAACATGGCAGCTTTCACAGCTTTTTCCTTGGCACCATTCCTATACCTAGGCTGATTTATCTGCCTAGGGTTAGGGTTCAGCCTAGGGCTTGGATTTCTTTAACCAGGAAGCCCTGAGTTCCAGGCTTACTTCATCTGCCAAAGGCATCCCAAAGGGAGTGCAGAAGTGCCACAACATGGCTGTTTCACGGCTTTTCCCTTAGGAAGAACCCTAATACCCGGCTGATTTACCTTCCTAGGGTTGCTGTTAGGCTTAGGCCTAGGACTTTTAAAACCAGGAAGCCCTGGGCTCCAGGCACACTGCAGCTGCGAAAGGCATCCCAAGGGGAGCGCAAAAGTGACGCAACTTGGCTGCCACCACTGATATTTCCATGAGACCATCCCGAACCATAGGCTGATTTTCCTTCCTAGGGTTAAGGTTTGAGTTACGCCTAGGGTAAGGGTCTATTAACCAGAAAGCCCTGAGTTCCAAGAACACAGCAGCTGCGAAGGACTAGCCAAGAAGAGCGCAAAAGTACCACAACATGCCTGCCTCCACAGCTTTTTCCTTGGGGACATGCCTAATTCCTGGCTGATTTGCCTTTCTCGTCTTAGGGTTGGGGTTCGGCCTAGGGCTAGGATTTTTAAAAGCAGGAAGCCCTGAGTTCCAGGCACACTGGAGCTGTGAAAGGCATCCAAAAGGGAGTGCAAAAGTGACACAACATGGCTGCTTTCACGGCTTTTTCCTTGGCAAGAAGCCTAACACCAGGCTGATTTACCTTCCCAGGGTTACTGTTAGGCTTAGGCCTAGGGCTAGGATTTTTAAAACTAGGAAGCCCTTAGCTCCAGGCACACTGCAGCTGTTCAAGGCATCCCAAGGGGAGTACAAAAGTGCAACAACATGGCAGCTTTCACAGCTTTTTCCTTGGCACCATCCCTATACCTAGGCTGATTTATCTGCCTAGGGTTAGGGTTAGGGTTCAGCCTAGGGCTAGGATTTCTTTAACCAGGAAGCCCTGAGTTCCAGGCTTACTTCATCTGCCAAAGGCATCCCAAAGGGAGTGCAGAAGTGCCACAACATGGCTGCTTTCACGGCTTTTCCCTTAGGAAGAACCCTAATACCCGGCTGATTTACCTTCCTAGGGTTACTGTTAGGCTTAGGCCTAGGACTTTTAAAACCAGGAAGCCCTGGGCTCCAGGCACACTGCAGCTGCGAAAGGCATCCCAAGGGGAGCGCAAAAGTGACGCAGCTTGGCTGCCACCACTGATATTTCCATGAGACCATCCCGAACCATAGGCTGATTTTCCTTCCTAGGGTTAAGGTTTGAGTTACGCCTAGGGTAAGGGTCTATTAACCAGAAAGCCCTGAGTTCCAAGAACACAGCAGCAGCGAAGGACTAGCCAAGAAGAGCGCAAAAGTAGCACAACATGCCTGCCTCCACAGCTTTTTCCTTGGGGACATGCCTAATTCCTGGCTGATTTGCCTTTCTCGTCTTAGGGTTGGGGTTCGGCCTAGGGCTAGGATTTTTAAAATCAGGAAGCCCTGAGTTCCAGGCACACTGGAGCTGTGAAAGGCATCCAAAAGGGAGTGCAAAAGTGCCACAACATGGCTGCTTTCACGGCTTTTTCCTTGGCAAGACGCCTAACACCAGGCTGATTTGCCTTCCCAGGGTTACTGTTAGGCTTAGGCCTTGCGCTAGAATTTTTGAATCTAGGAAGCCCTGGGCTCCAGGCACACTGCAGCTGTTCAAGGCATCCCAAGGGGAGTACAAAAGTGCAACAACATGGCAGCTTTCACAGCTTTTTCCTTGGCACCATCCCTATACCTAGGCTGATTTATCTGCCTAGGGTTAGGGTTAGGGTTCAGCCTAGGGCTTGGATTTCTTTAACCAGGAAGCCCTGAGTTCCAGGCTTACTTCATCTGCCAAAGGCATCCCAAAGGGAGTGCAGAAGTGCCACAACATGGCTGCTTTCACGGCTTTTCCCTTAGGAAGAACCCTAATACCCGGCTGATTTACCTTCCTAGGGTTACTGTTAGGCTTAGGCCTAGGACTTTTAAAACCAGGAAGCCCTGGGCTCCAGGCACACTGCAGCTGCGAAAGGCATCCCAAGGGGAGCGCAAAAGTGACGCAACTTGGCTGCCACCACTGATATTTCCATGAGACCATCCCGAACCATAGGCTGATTTTCCTTCCTAGGGTTAAGGTTTGAGTTACGCCTAGGGTAAGGGCTCTATTAACCAGAAAGCCCTGAGTTCCAAGAACACAGCAGCTGCGAAGGACTAGCCAAGAAGAGCGCAAAAGTACCACAACATGCCTGCCTCCACAGCTTTTTCCTTGGGGACATGCCTAATTCCTGGCTGATTTGCCTTTCTCGTCTTAGGGTTGGGGTTCGGCCTAGGGCTAGGATTTTTAAAAGCAGGAAGCCCTGAGTTCCAGGCACACTGCAGCTGTGAAAGGCATCCAAAAGGGAGTGCAAAAGTGACACAACATGGCTGCTTTCACGGCTTTTTCCTTGGCAAGACGCCTAACACCAGGCTGATTTGCCTTCCCAGGGTTACTGTTAGGCTTAGGCTAGCGCTAGGATTTTTAAAACTAGGAAGCCCTGGGCTCCAGGCACACTGCAGCTGTTCAAGGCATCCCAAGGGGAGTACAAAAGTGCAACAACATGGCAGCTTTCACAGCTTTTTCCTTGGCACCATCCCTATACCTAGGCTGATTTATCTGCCTAGGGTTAGGGTTAGGGTTCAGCCTAGGGCTGTGATTTCTTTAACCAGGAAGCCCTGAGTTCCAGGCTTACTTCATCTGCCAAAGGCATCCCAAAGGGAGTGCAGAAGTGCCACAACATGGCTGTTTCACGGCTTTTCCCTTAGGAAGAACCCTAATACCCGGCTGATTTACCTTCCTAGGGTTACTGTTAGGCTTAGGCCTAGGACTTTTAAAACCAGGAAGCCCTGGGCTCCAGGCACACTGCAGCTGCAAAAGGCATCCCAAGGGGAGCGCAAAAGTGACGCAACTTGGCTGCCACCACTGATATTTCCATGAGACCATCCCGAACCATAGGCTGATTTTCCTTCCTAGGGTTAAGGTTTGAGTTACGCCTGGGGTATGGGTCTATTAACCAGAAAGCCCTGAGTTCCAAGAACACAGCAGCTGCGAAGGACTACCCAAGAAGAGCGCAAAAGTACCACAACATGCCTGCCTCCACAGCTTTTTCCTTGGGGACATGCCTAATTCCTGGCTGATTTGCCTTTCTCGTCTTAGGGTTGGGGTTCGGCCTAGGGCTAGGATTTTTAAAATCAGGAAGCCCTGAGTTCCAGGCACACTGGAGCTGTGAAAGGCATCCAAAAGGGAGTGCAAAAGTGCCACAACATGGCTGCTTTCACGGCTTTTTCCTTGGCAAGAAGCCTAACACCAGGCTGATTTACCTTCCCAGGGTTACTGTTAGGCTTAGGCCTAGGGCTAGGATTTTTAAAACTAGGAAGCCCTGGGCTCCAGGCACACTGCAGCTGTTCAAGGCATCCCAAGGGGAGTACAAAAGTGTAACAACATGGCAGCTTTCACAGCTTTTTCCTTGGCACCATTCCTATACCTAGGCTGATTTATCTGCCTAGGGTTAGGGTTCAGCCTAGGGCTTGGATTTCTTTAACCAGGAAGCCCTGAGTTCCAGGCTTACTTCATCTGCCAAAGGCATCCCAAAGGGAGTGCAGAAGTGCCACAACATGGCTGTTTCACGGCTTTTCCCTTAGGAAGAACCCTAATACCCGGCTGATTTACCTTCCTAGGGTTACTGTTAGGCTTAGGCCTAGGACTTTTAAAACCAGGAAGCCCTGGGCTCCAGGCACACTGCAGCTGCAAAAGGCATCCCAAGGGGAGCGCAAAAGTGACGCAACTTGGCTGCCACCACTGATATTTCCATGAGACCATCCCGAACCATAGGCTGATTTTCCTTCCTAGGGTTAAGGTTTGAGTTACGCCTAGGGTAAGGGTCTATTAACCAGAAAGCCCTGAGTTCCAAGAACACAGCAGCTGCGAAGGACTAGCCAAGAAGAGCGCAAAAGTACCACAACATGCCTGCCTCCACAGCTTTTTCCTTGGGGACATGCCTAATTCCTGGCTGATTTGCCTTTCTCGTCTTAGGGTTGGGGTTCGGCCTAGGGCTAGGATTTTTAAAAGCAGGAAGCCCTGAGTTCCAGGCACACTGGAGCTGTGAAAGGCATCCAAAAGGGAGTGCAAAAGTGACACAACATGGCTGCTTTCACGGCTTTTTCCTTGGCAAGAAGCCTAACACCAGGCTGATTTACCTTCCCAGGGTTACTGTTAGGCTTAGGCCTAGGGCTAGGATTTTTAAAACTAGGAAGCCCTTAGCTCCAGGCACACTGCAGCTGTTCAAGGCATCCCAAGGGGAGTACAAAAGTGCAACAACATGGCAGCTTTCACAGCTTTTTCCTTGGCACCATCCCTATACCTAGGCTGATTTATCTGCCTAGGGTTAGGGTTAGGGTTCAGCCTAGGGCTAGGATTTCTTTAACCAGGAAGCCCTGAGTTCCAGGCTTACTTCATCTGCCAAAGGCATCCCAAAGGGAGTGCAGAAGTGCCACAACATGGCTGCTTTCACGGCTTTTCTCTTAGGAAGAACCCTAATACCCGGCTGATTTACCTTCCTAGGGTTACTGTTAGGCTTAGGCCTAGGACTTTTAAAACCAGGAAGCCCTGGGCTCCAGGCACACTGCAGCTGCGAAAGGCATCCCAAGGGGAGCGCAAAAGTGACGCAACTTGGCTGCCACCACTGATATTTCCATGAGACCATCCCGAACCATAGGCTGATTTTCCTTCCTAGGGTTAAGGTTTGAGTTACGCCTAGGGTAAGGGTCTATTAACCAGAAAGCCCTGAGTTCCAAGAACACAGCAGCTGCGAAGGACTAGCCAAGAAGAGCGCAAAAGTAGCACAACATGCCTGCCTCCACAGCTTTTTCCTTGGGGACATGCCTAATTCCTGGCTGATTTGCCTTTCTCGTCTTAGGGTTGGGGTTCGGGCTAGGGCTAGGATATTTAAAAGCAGGAAGCCCTGAGTTCCAGGCACACTGGAGCTGTGAAAGGCATCCAAAAGGGAGTGCAAAAGTGCCACAACATGGCTGCTTTCACGGCTTTTTCCTTGGCAAGAAGCCTAACACCAGGCTGATTTACCTTCCCAGGGTTACTGTTAGGCTTAGGCCTAGGGCTAGGATTTTTAAAACTAGGAAGCCCTTAGCTCCAGGCACACTGCAGCTGTTCAAGGCATCCCAAGGGGAGTACAAAAGTGCAACAACATGGCAGCTTTCACAGCTTTTTCCTTGGCACCATCCCTATACCTAGGCTGATTTATCTGCCTAGGGTTAGGGTTAGGGTTCAGCCTAGGGCTTGGATTTCTTTAACCAGGAAGCCCTGAGTTCCAGGCTTACTTCATCTGCCAAAGGCATCCCAAAGGGAGTGCAGAAGTGCCACAACATGGCTGCTTTCACGGCTTTTCCCTTAGGAAGAATCCTAATACCCGGCTGATTTACCTTCCTAGGGTTACTGTTAGGCTTAGGCCTAGGACTTTTAAAACCAGGAAGCCCTGGGCTCCAGGCACACTGCAGCTGCGAAAGGCATCCCAAGGGGAGCGCAAAAGTGACGCAACTTGGCTGCCACCACTGATATTTCCATGAGACCATCCCGAACCATAGGCTGATTTTCCTTCCTAGGCTTAAGGTTTGAGTTACGCCTAGGGTAAGGGTCTATTAACCAGAAAGCCCTGAGTTCCAAGAACACAGCAGCTGCGAAGGACTAGCCAAGAAGAGCGCAAAAGTACCACAACATGCCTGCCTCCACAGCTTTTTCCTTGGGGACATGCCTAATTCCTGGCTGATTTGCCTTTCTCGTCTTAGGGTTGGGGTTCGGCCTAGGGCTAGGATTTTTAAAAGCAGGAAGCCCTGAGTTCCAGGCACACTGGAGCTGTGAAAGGCATCCAAAAGGGAGTGCAAAAGTGACACAACATGGCTGCTTTCACGGCTTTTTCCTTGGCAAGAAGCCTAACACCAGGCTGATTTACCTTCCCAGGGTTACTGTTAGGCTTAGGCCTAGGGCTAGGATTTTTAAAACTAGGAAGCCCTTAGCTCCAGGCACACTGCAGCTGTTCAAGGCATCCCAAGGGGAGTACAAAAGTGCAACAACATGGCAGCTTTCACAGCTTTTTCCTTGGCACCATCCCTATACCTAGGCTGATTTATCTGCCTAGGGTTAGGGTTAGGGTTCAGCCTAGGGCTAGGATTTCTTTAACCAGGAAGCCCTGAGTTCCAGGCTTACTTCATCTGCCAAAGGCATCCCAAAGGGAGTGCAGAAGTGCCACAACATGGCTGCTTTCACGGCTTTTCCCTTAGGAAGAACCCTAATACCCGGCTGATTTACCTTCCTAGGGTTACTGTTAGGCTTAGGCCTAGGACTTTTAAAACCAGGAAGCCCTGGGCTCCAGGCACACTGCAGCTGCGAAAGGCATCCCAAGGGGAGCGCAAAAGTGACGCAACTTGGCTGCCACCACTGATATTTCCATGAGACCATCCCGAACCATAGGCTGATTTTCCTTCCTAGGGTTAAGGTTTGAGTTACGCCTAGGGTAAGGGTCTATTAACCAGAAAGCCCTGAGTTCCAAGAACACAGCAGCAGCGAAGGACTAGCCAAGAAGAGCGCAAAAGTAGCACAACATGCCTGCCTCCACAGCTTTTTCCTTGGGGACATGCCTAATTCCTGGCTGATTTGCCTTTCTCGTCTTAGGGTTGGGGTTCGGCCTAGGGCTAGGATTTTTAAAAGCAGGAAGCCCTGAGTTCCAGGCACACTGGAGCTGTGAAAGGCATCCAAAAGGGAGTGCAAAAGTGCCACAACATGGCTGCTTTCACGGCTTTTTCCTTGGCAAGACGCCTAACACCAGGCTGATTTGCCTTCCCAGGGTTACTGTTAGGCTTAGGCCTAGCGCTAGAATTTTTGAATCTAGGAAGCCCTGGGCTCCAGGCACACTGCAGCTGTTCAAGGCATCCCAAGGGGAGTACAAAAGTGCAACAACATGGCAGCTTTCACAGCTTTTTCCTTGGCACCATCCCTATACCTAGGCTGATTTATCTGCCTAGGGTTAGGGTTAGGGTTCAGCCTAGGGCTTGGATTTCTTTAACCAGGAAGCCCTGAGTTCCAGGCTTACTTCATCTGCCAAAGGCATCCCAAAGGGAGTGCAGAAGTGCCACAACATGGCTGCTTTCACGGCTTTTCCCTTAGGAAGAAGCCTAATACCCGGCTGATTTACCTTCCTAGGGTTACTGTTAGGCTTAGGCCTAGGACTTTTAAAACCAGGAAGCCCTGGGCTCCAGGCACACTGCAGCTGCGAAAGGCATCCCAAGGGGAGCGCAAAAGTGACGCAACTTGGCTGCCACCACTGATATTTCCATGAGACCATCCCGAACCATAGGCTGATTTTCCTTCCTAGGGTTAAGGTTTGAGTTACGCCTAGGGTAAGGGCTCTATTAACCAGAAAGCCCTGAGTTCCAAGAACACAGCAGCTGCGAAGGACTAGCCAAGAAGAGCGCAAAAGTACCACAACATGCCTGCCTCCACAGCTTTTTCCTTGGGGACATGCCTAATTCCTGGCTGATTTGCCTTTCTCGTCTTAGGGTTGGGGTTCGGCCTAGGGCTAGGATTTTTAAAAGCAGGAAGCCCTGAGTTCCAGGCACACTGGAGCTGTGAAAGGCATCCAAAAGGGAGTGCAAAAGTGACACAACATGGCTGCTTTCACGGCTTTTTCCTTGGCAAGACGCCTAACACCAGGCTGATTTGCCTTCCCAGGGTTACTGTTAGGCTTAGGCTAGCGCTAGGATTTTTAAAACTAGGAAGCCCTGGGCTCCAGGCACACTGCAGCTGTTCAAGGCATCCCAAGGGGAGTACAAAAGTGCAACAACATGGCAGCTTTCACAGCTTTTTCCTTGGCACCATCCCTATACCTAGGCTGATTTATCTGCCTAGGGTTAGGGTTAGGGTTCAGCCTAGGGCTGTGATTTCTTTAACCAGGAAGCCCTGAGTTCCAGGCTTACTTCATCTGCCAAAGGCATCCCAAAGGGAGTGCAGAAGTGCCACAACATGGCTGCTTTCACGGCTTTTCCCTTAGGAAGAACCCTAATACCCGGCTGATTTACCTTCCTAGGGTTACTGTTAGGCTTAGGCCTAGGACTTTTAAAACCAGGAAGCCCTGGGCTCCAGGCACACTGCAGCTGCAAAAGGCATCCCAAGGGGAGCGCAAAAGTGACGCAACTTGGCTGCCACCACTGATATTTCCATGAGACCATCCCGAACCATAGGCTGATTTTCCTTCCTAGGGTTAAGGTTTGAGTTACGCCTAGGGTAAGGGTCTATTAACCAGAAAGCCCTGAGTTCCAAGAACACAGCAGCTGCGAAGGACTACCCAAGAAGAGCGCAAAAGTACCACAACATGCCTGCCTCCACAGCTTTTTCCTTGGGGACATGCCTAATTCCTGGCTGATTTGCCTTTCTCGTCTTAGGGTTGGGGTTCGGCCTAGGGCTAGGATTTTTAAAATCAGGAAGCCCTGAGTTCCAGGCACACTGGAGCTGTGAAAGGCATCCAAAAGGGAGTGCAAAAGTGCCACAACATGGCTGCTTTCACGGCTTTTTCCTTGGCAAGAAGCCTAACACCAGGCTGATTTACCTTCCCAGGGTTACTGTTAGGCTTAGGCCTAGGGCTAGGATTTTTAAAACTAGGAAGCCCTGGGCTCCAGGCACACTGCAGCTGTTCAAGGCATCCCAAGGGGAGTACAAAAGTGTAACAACATGGCAGCTTTCACAGCTTTTTCCTTGGCACCATTCCTATACCTAGGCTGATTTATCTGCCTAGGGTTAGGGTTCAGCCTAGGGCTTGGATTTCTTTAACCAGGAAGCCCTGAGTTCCAGGCTTACTTCATCTGCCAAAGGCATCCCAAAGGGAGTGCAGAAGTGCCACAACATGGCTGTTTCACGGCTTTTCCCTTAGGAAGAACCCTAATACCCGGCTGATTTACCTTCCTAGGGTTACTGTTAGGCTTAGGCCTAGGACTTTTAAAACCAGGAAGCCCTGGGCTCCAGGCACACTGCAGCTGCGAAAGGCATCCCAAGGGGAGCGCAAAAGTGACGCAACTTGGCTGCCACCACTGATATTTCCATGAGACCATCCCGAACCATAGGCTGATTTTCCTTCCTAGGGTTAAGGTTTGAGTTACGCCTAGGGTAAGGGTCTATTAACCAGAAAGCCCTGAGTTCCAAGAACACAGCAGCTGCGAAGGACTAGCCAAGAAGAGCGCAAAAGTACCACAACATGCCTGCCTCCACAGCTTTTTCCTTGGGGACATGCCTAATTCCTGGCTGATTTGCCTTTCTCGTCTTAGGGTTGGGGTTCGGCCTAGGGCTAGGATTTTTAAAAGCAGGAAGCCCTGAGTTCCAGGCACACTGGAGCTGTGAAAGGCATCCAAAAGGGAGTGCAAATGTGACACAACATGGCTGCTTTCACGGCTTTTTCCTTGGCAAGAAGCCTAACACCAGGCTGATTTACCTTCCCAGGGTTACTGTTAGGCTTAGGCCTAGGGCTAGGATTTTTAAAACTAGGAAGCCCTTAGCTCCAGGCACACTGCAGCTGTTCAAGGCATCCCAAGGGGAGTACAAAAGTGCAACAACATGGCAGCTTTCACAGCTTTTTCCTTGGCACCACCCCTATACCTAGGCTGATTTATCTGCCTAGGGTTAGGGTTAGGGTTCAGCCTAGGGCTAGGATTTCTTTAACCAGGAAGCCCTGAGTTCCAGGCTTACTTCATCTGCCAAAGGCATCCCAAAGGGAGTGCAGAAGTGCCACAACATGGCTGCTTTCACGGCTTTTCCCTTAGGAAGAACCCTAATACCCGGCTGATTTACCTTCCTAGGGTTACTGTTAGGCTTAGGCCTAGGACTTTTAAAACCAGGAAGCCCTGGGCTCCAGGCACACTGCAGCTGCGAAAGGCATCCCAAGGGGAGCGCAAAAGTGACGCAACTTGGCTGCCACCACTGATATTTCCATGAGACCATCCCGAACCATAGGCTGATTTTCCTTCCTAGGGTTAAGGTTTGAGTTACGCCTAGGGTAAGGGTCTATTAACCAGAAAGCCCTGAGTTCCAAGAACACAGCAGCTGCGAAGGACTAGCCAAGAAGAGCGCAAAAGTAGCACAACATGCCTGCCTCCACAGCTTTTTCCTTGGGGACATGCCTAATTCCTGGCTGATTTGCCTTTCTCGTCTTAGGGTTGGGGTTCGGCCTAGGGCTAGGATTTTTAAAAGCAGGAAGCCCTGAGTTCCAGGCACACTGGAGCTGTGAAAGGCATCCAAAAGGGAGTGCAAAAGTGACACAACATGGCTGCTTTCACGGCTTTTTCCTTGGCAAGAAGCCTAACACCAGGCTGATTTACCTTCCCAGGGTTACTGTTAGGCTTAGGCCTAGGGCTAGGATTTTTAAAACTAGGAAGCCCTTAGCTCCAGGCACACTGCAGCTGTTCAAGGCATCCCAAGGGGAGTACAAAAGTGCAACAACATGGCAGCTTTCACAGCTTTTTCCTTGGCACCATCCCTATACCTAGGCTGATTTATCTGCCTAGGGTTAGGGTTAGGGTTCAGCCTAGGGCTTGGATTTCTTTAACCAGGAAGCCCTGAGTTCCAGGCTTACTTCATCTGCCAAAGGCATCCCAAAGGGAGTGCAGAAGTGCCACAACATGGCTGCTTTCACGGCTTTTCCCTTAGGAAGAACCCTAATACCCGGCTGATTTACCTTCCTAGGGTTACTGTTAGGCTTAGGCCTAGGACTTTTAAAACCAGGAAGCCCTGGGCTCCAGGCACACTGCAGCTGCGAAAGGCATCCCAAGGAGTGCGCAAAAGTGACGCAACTTGGCTGCCACCACTGATATTTCCATGAGACCATCCCGAACCATAGGCTGATTTTCCTTCCTAGGGTTAAGGTTTGAGTTACGCCTAGGGTAAGGGTCTATTAACCAGAAAGCCCTGAGTTCCAAGAACACAGCAGCTGCGAAGGACTAGCCAAGAAGAGCGCAAAAGTACCACAACACGCCTGCCTCCACAGCTTTTTCCTTGGGGACATGCCTAATTCCTGGCTGATTTGCCTTTCTTGTCTTAGGGTTGGGGTTCGGCCTAGGGCTAGGATTTTTAAAATCAGGAAGCCCTGAGTTCCAGGCACACTGGAGCTGTGAAAGGCATCCAAAAGGGAGTGCAAAAGTGCCACAACATGGCTGCTTTCACGGCTTTTTCCTTGGCAAAACGCCTAACACCAGGCTGATTTGCCTTCCCAGGGTTACTGTTAGGCTTAGGCCTAGGGCTAGGATTTTTAAAACTAGGAAGCCCTGGGCTCCAGGCACACTGCAGCTGTTCAAGGCATCCCAAGGGGAGTACAAAAGTGCAACAACATGGCAGCTTTCACAGCTTTTTCCTTGGCACCATCCCTATACCTAGGCTGATTTATCTGCCTAGGGTTAGGGTTAGGGTTCAGCCTAGGGCTTGGATTTCTTTAACCAGGAAGCCCTGAGTTCCAGGCTTACTTCATCTGCCAAAGGCATCCCAAAGGGAGTGCAGAAGTGCCACAACATGGCTGCTTTCACGGCTTTTCCCTTAGGAAGAACCCTAATACCCGGCTGATTTACCTTCCTAGGGTTACTGTTAGGCTTAGGCCTAGGACTTTTAAAACCAGGAAGCCCTGGGCTCCAGGCACACTGCAGCTGCGAAAGGCATCCCAAGGGGAGCGCAAAAGTGACGCAACTTGGCTGCCACCACTGATATTTCCATGAGACCATCCCGAACCATAGGCTGATTTTCCTTCCTAGGGTTAAGGTTTGAGTTACGCCTAGGGTAAGGGTCTATTAACCAGAAAGCCCTGAGTTCCAAGAACACAGCAGCTGCGAAGGACTAGCCAAGAAGAGCGCAAAAGTACCACAACATGCCTGCCTCCACAGCTTTTTCCTTGGGGACATGCCTAATTCCTGGCTGATTTGCCTTTCTCGTCTTAGGGTTGGGGTTCGGCCTAGGGCTAGGATTTTTAAAAGCAGGAAGCCCTGAGTTCCAGGCACACTGGAGCTGTGAAAGGCATCCAAAAGGGAGTGCAAATGTGACACAACATGGCTGCTTTCACGGCTTTTTCCTTGGCAAGAAGCCTAACACCAGGCTGATTTACCTTCCCAGGGTTACTGTTAGGCTTAGGCCTAGGGCTAGGATTTTTAAAACTAGGAAGCCCTTAGCTCCAGGCACACTGCAGCTGTTCAAGGCATCCCAAGGGGAGTACAAAAGTGCAACAACATGGCAGCTTTCACAGCTTTTTCCTTGGCACCATCCCTATACCTAGGCTGATTTATCTGCCTAGGGTTAGGGTTAGGGTTCAGCCTAGGGCTAGGATTTCTTTAACCAGGAAGCCCTGAGTTCCAGGCTTACTTCATCTGCCAAAGGCATCCCAAAGGGAGTGCAGAAGTGCCACAACATGGCTGCTTTCACGGCTTTTCCCTTAGGAAGAACCCTAATACCCGGCTGATTTACCTTCCTAGGGTTACTGTTAGGCTTAGGCCTAGGACTTTTAAAACCAGGAAGCCCTGGGCTCCAGGCACACTGCAGCTGCGAAAGGCATCCCAAGGGGAGCGCAAAAGTGACGCAACTTGGCTGCCACCACTGATATTTCCATGAGACCATCCCGAACCATAGGCTGATTTTCCTTCCTAGGGTTAAGGTTTGAGTTACGCCTAGGGTAAGGGTCTATTAACCAGAAAGCCCTGAGTTCCAAGAACACAGCAGCTGCGAAGGACTACCCAAGAAGAGCGCAAAAGTAGCACAACATGCCTGCCTCCACAGCTTTTTCCTTGGGGACATGCCTAATTCCTGGCTGATTTGCCTTTCTCGTCTTAGGGTTGGGGTTCGGCCTAGGGCTAGGATTTTTAAAAGCAGGAAGCCCTGAGTTCCAGGCACACTGGAGCTGTGAAAGGCATCCAAAAGGGAGTGCAAAAGTGACACAACATGGCTGCTTTCACGGCTTTTTCCTTGGCAAGAAGCCTAACACCAGGCTGATTTACCTTCCCAGGGTTACTGTTAGGCTTAGGCCTAGGGCTAGGATTTTTAAAACTAGGAAGCCCTTAGCTCCAGGCACACTGCAGCTGTTCAAGGCATCCCAAGGGGAGTACAAAAGTGCAACAACATGGCAGCTTTCACAGCTTTTTCCTTGGCACCATCCCTATACCTAGGCTGATTTATCTGCCTAGGGTTAGGGTTAGGGTTCAGCCTAGGGCTTGGATTTCTTTAACCAGGAAGCCCTGAGTTCCAGGCTTACTTCATCTGCCAAAGGCATCCCAAAGGGAGTGCAGAAGTGCCACAACATGGCTGCTTTCACGGCTTTTCCCTTAGGAAGAACCCTAATACCCGGCTGATTTACCTTCCTAGGGTTACTGTTAGGCTTAGGCCTAGGACTTTTAAAACCAGGAAGCCCTGGGCTCCAGGCACACTGCAGCTGCGAAAGGCATCCCAAGGAGTGCGCAAAAGTGACGCAACTTGGCTGCCACCACTGATATTTCCATGAGACCATCCCGAACCATAGGCTGATTTTCCTTCCTAGGGTTAAGGTTTGAGTTACGCCTAGGGTAAGGGTCTATTAACCAGAAAGCCCTGAGTTCCAAGAACACAGCAGCTGCGAAGGACTAGCCAAGAAGAGCGCAAAAGTAGCACAACATGCCTGCCTCCACAGCTTTTTCCTTGGGGACATGCCTAATTCCTGGCTGATTTGCCTTTCTCGTCTTAGGGTTGGGGTTCGGCCTAGGGCTAGGATTTTTAAAATCAGGAAGCCCTGAGTTCCAGGCACACTGGAGCTGTGAAAGGCATCCAAAAGGGAGTGCAAAAGTGCCACAACATGGCTGCTTTCACGGCTTTTTCCTTGGCAAGACGCCTAACACCAGGCTGATTTCCCTTCCCAGGGTTACTGTTAGGCTTAGGCCTAGGGCTAGGATTTTTAAAACTAGGAAGCCCTTAGCTCCAGGCACACTGCAGCTGTTCAAGGCATCCCAAGGGGAGTACAAAAGTGCAACAACATGGCAGCTTTCTCAGCTTTTTCCTTGGCACCATCCCTATACCTAGGCTGATTTATCTGCCTAGGGTTAGGGTTAGGGTTCAGCCTAGGGCTGTGATTTCTTTAACCAGGAAGCCCTGAGTTCCAGGCTTACTTCATCTGCCAAAGGCATCCCAAAGGGAGTGCAGAAGTGCCACAACATGGCTGCTTTCACGGCTTTTTCCTTGGCAAGAAGCCTAATACCCGGCTGATTTACCTTCCTAGGGTTACTGTTAGGCTTAGGCCTAGGACTTTTAAAACCAGGAAGCCCTGGGCTCCAGGCACACTGCAGCTGCGAAAGGCATCCCAAGGGGAGCGCAAAAGTGACGCAACTTGGCTGCCACCACTGATATTTCCATGAGACCATCCCGAACCATAGGCTGATTTTCCTTCCTAGGGTTAAGGTTTGAGTTACGCCTAGGGTAAGGGTCTATTAACCAGAAAGCCCTGAGTTCCAAGAACACAGCAGCTGCGAAGGACTAGCCAAGAAGAGCGCAAAAGTACCACAACATGCCTGCCTCCACAGCTTTTTCCTTGGGGACATGCCTAATTCCTGGCTGATTTGCCTTTCTCGTCTTAGGGTTGGGGTTCGGCCTAGGGCTAGGATTTTTAAAAGCAGGAAGCCCTGAGTTCCAGGCACACTGGAGCTGTGAAAGGCATCCAAAAGGGAGTGCAAAAGTGCCACAACATGGCTGCTTTCACGGCCTTTTCCTTGGCAAGAAGCCTAACACCAGGCTGATTTACCTTCCCAGGGTTACTGTTAGGCTTAGGCCTAGGGCTAGGATTTTTAAAACTAGGAAGCCCTTAGCTCCAGGCACACTGCAGCTGTTCAAGGCATCCCAAGGGGAGTACAAAAGTGCAACAACATGGCAGCTTTCACAGCTTTTTCCTTGGCACCATCCCTATACCTAGGCTGATTTATCTGCCTAGGGTTAGGGTTAGGGTTCAGCCTAGGGCTGTGATTTTTTTAACCAGGAAGCCCTGAGTTCCAGGCTTACTTCATCTGCCAAAGGCATCCCAAAGGGAGTGCAGAAGTGCCACAACATGGCTGCTTTCACGGCTTTTCCCTTAGGAAGAACCCTAATACCCGGCTGATTTACCTTCCTAGGGTTACTGTTAGGCTTAGGCCTAGGACTTTTAAAACCAGGAAGCCCTGGGCTCCAGGCACACTGCAGCTGCGAAAGGCATCCCAAGGGGAGCGCAAAAGTGACGCAACTTGGCTGCCACCACTGATATTTCCATGAGACCATCCCGAACCATAGGTTGATTTTCCTTCCTAGGGTTAAGGTTTGAGTTACGCCTAGGGTAAGGGTTCTATTAACCAGAAAGCCCTGAGTTCCAAGAACACAGCAGCTGCGAAGGACTAGCCAAGAAGAGCGCAAAAGTACCACAACACGCCTGCCTCCACAGCTTTTTCCTTGGGGACATGCCTAATTCCTGGCTGATTTGCCTTTCTTGTCTTAGGGTTGGTGTTCGGCCTAGGGCTAGGATTTTTAAAATCAGGAAGCCCTGAGTTCCAGGCACACTGCAGCTGTGAAAGGCATCCAAAAGGGAGTGCAAAAGTGCCACAACATGGCTGCTTTCACGGCTTTTTCCTTGGCAAAACGCCTAACACCAGGCTGATTTGCCTTCCCAGGGTTACTGTTAGGCTTAGGCCTAGGGCTAGGATTTTTAAAACTAGGAAGCCCTTAGCTCCAGGCACACTGCAGCTGTTCAAGGCATCCCAAGGGGACTACAAAAGTGCAACAACATGGCAGCTTTCTCAGCTTTTTCCTTGGCACCATCCCTATACCTAGGCTGATTTATCTGCCTAGGGTTAGGGTTAGGGTTCAGCCTAGGGCTGTGATTTCTTTAACCAGGAAGCCCTGAGTTCCAGGCTTACTTCATCTGCCAAAGGCATCCCAAAGGGAGTGCAGAAGTGCCACAACATGGCTGCTTTCACGGCTTTTCCCTTAGGAAGAACCCTAATACCCGGCTGATTTACCTTCCTAGGGTTACTGTTAGGCTTAGGCCTAGGACTTTTAAAACCAGGAAGCCCTGGGCTCCAGGCACACTGCAGCTGCGAAAGGCATCCCAAGGGGAGCGCAAAAGTGACGCAACTTGGCTGCCACCACTGATATTTCCATGAGACCATCCCGAACCATAGGCTGATTTTCCTTCCTAGGGTTAAGGTTTGAGTTACGCCTAGGGTAAGGGTCTATTAACCAGAAAGCCCTGAGTTCCAAGAACACAGCAGCTGCGAAGGACTACCCAAGAAGAGCGCAAAAGTACCACAACATGCCTGCCTCCACAGCTTTTTCCTTGGGGACATGCCTAATTCCTGGCTGATTTGCCTTTCTCGTCTTAGGGTTGGGGTTCGGCCTAGGGCTAGGATTTTTAAAAGCAGGAAGCCCTGAGTTCCAGGCACACTGCAGCTGTGAAAGGCATCCAAAAGGGAGTGCAAAAGTGCCACAACATGGCTGCTTTCACGGCTTTTTCCTTGGCAAGACGCCTAACAGCAGGCTGATTTCCCTTCCCAGGGTTACTGTTAGGCTTAGGCCTAGGGCTAGGATTTTTAAAACTAGGAAGCCCTTAGCTCCAGGCACACTGCAGCTGTTCAAGGCATCCCAAGGGGAGTACAAAAGTGCAACAACATGGCAGCTTTCTCAGCTTTTTCCTTGGCACCATCCCTATACCTAGGTTGATTTATCTGCCTAGGGTTAGGGTTAGGGTTCAGCCTAGGGCTGTGATTTCTTTAACCAGGAAGCCCTGAGTTCCAGGCTTACTTCATCTGCCAAAGGCATCCCAAAGGGAGTGCAGAAGTGCCACAACATGGCTGCTTTCACGGCTTTTCCCTTAGGAAGAACCCTAATACCCGGCTGATTTACCTTCCTAGGGTTACTGTTAGGCTTAGGCCTAGGACTTTTAAAACCAGGAAGCCCTGGGCTCCAGGCACACTGCAGCTGCGAAAGGCATCCCAAGGGGAGCGCAAAAGTGACGCAACTTGGCTGCCACCACTGATATTTCCATGAGACCATCCCGAACCATAGGCTGATTTTCCTTCCTAGGGTTAAGGTTTGAGTTACGCCTAGGGTAAGGGTCTATTAACCAGAAAGCCCTGAGTTCCAAGAACACAGCAGCTGCGAAGGACTAGCCAAGAAGAGCGCAAAAGTACCACAACATGCCTGCCTCCACAGCTTTTTCCTTGGGCACATGCCTAATTCCTGGCTGATTTGCCTTTCTCGTCTTAGGGTTGGGGTTCGGCCTAGGGCTAGGATTTTTAAAATCAGGAAGCCCTGAGTTCCAGGCACACTGCAGCTGTGAAAGGCATCCAAAAGGGAGTGCAAAAGTGCCACAACATGGCTGCTTTCACGGCCTTTTCCTTGGCAAGACGCCTAACACCAGGCTGATTTACCTTCCCAGGGTTACTGTTAGGCTTAGGCCTAGGGCTAGGATTTTTAAAACTAGGAAGCCCTTAGCTCCAGGCACACTGCAGCTGTTCAAGGCATCCCAAGGGGAGTACAAAAGTGCAACAACATGGCAGCTTTCACAGCTTTTTCCTTGGCACCATCCCTATACCTAGGCTGATTTATCTGCCTAGGGTTAGGGTTAGGGTTCAGCCTAGGGCTGTGATTTTTTTAACCAGGAAGCCCTGAGTTCCAGGCTTACTTCATCTGCCAAAGGCATCCCAAAGGGAGTGCAGAAGTGCCACAACATGGCTGCTTTCACGGCTTTTCCCTTAGGAAGAACCCTAATACCCGGCTGATTTACCTTCCTAGGGTTACTGTTAGGCTTAGGCCTAGGACTTTTAAAACCAGGAAGCCCTGGGCTCCAGGCACACTGCAGCTGCGAAAGGCATCCCAAGGGGAGCGCAAAAGTGACTCAACTTGGCTGCCACCACTGATATTTCCATGAGACCATCCCGAACCATAGGCTGATTTTCCTTCCTAGGGTTAAGGTTTGAGTTACGCCTAGGGTAAGGGTCTATTAACCAGAAAGCCCTGAGTTCCAAGAACACAGCAGCTGCGAAGGACTAGCCAAGAAGAGCGCAAAAGTACCACAACATGCCTGCCTCCACAGCTTTTTCCTTGGGGACATGCCTAATTCCTGGCTGATTTGCCTTTCTTGTCTTAGGGTTGGTGTTCGGCCTAGGGCTAGGATTTTTAAAATCAGGAAGCCCTGAGTTCCAGGCACACTGGAGCTGTGAAAGGCATCCAAAAGGGAGTGCAAAAGTGCCACAACATGGCTGCTTTCACGGCTTTTTCCTTGGCAAAACGCCTAACACCAGGCTGATTTGCCTTCCCAGGGTTACTGTTAGGCTTAGGCCTAGGGCTAGGATTTTTAAAACTAGGAAGCCCTTAGCTCCAGGCACACTGCAGCTGTTCAAGGCATCCCAAGGGGACTACAAAAGTGCAACAACATGGCAGCTTTCTCAGCTTTTTCCTTGGCACCATCCCTATACCTAGGCTGATTTATCTGCCTAGGGTTAGGGTTAGGGTTCAGCCTAGGGCTGTGATTTCTTTAACCAGGAAGCCCTGAGTTCCAGGCTTACTTCATCTGCCAAAGGCATCCCAAAGGGAGTGCAGAAGTGCCACAACATGGCTGCTTTCACGGCTTTTCCCTTAGGAAGAACCCTAATACCCGGCTGATTTACCTTCCTAGGGTTACTGTTAGGCTTAGGCCTAGGACTTTTAAAACCAGGAAGCCCTGGGCTCCAGGCACACTGCAGCTGCGAAAGGCATCCCAAGGGGAGCGCAAAAGTGACGCAACTTGGCTGCCACCACTGATATTTCCATGAGACCATCCCGAACCATAGGCTGATTTTCCTTCCTAGGGTTAAGGTTTGAGTTACGCCTAGGGTAAGGGTCTATTAACCAGAAAGCCCTGAGTTCCAAGAACACAGCAGCTGCGAAGGACTACCCAAGAAGAGCGCAAAAGTACCACAACATGCCTGCCTCCACAGCTTTTTCCTTGGGGACATGCCTAATTCCTGGCTGATTTGCCTTTCTCGTCTTAGGGTTGGGGTTCGGCCTAGGGCTAGGATTTTTAAAAGCAGGAAGCCCTGAGTTCCAGGCACACTGCAGCTGTGAAAGGCATCCAAAAGGGAGTGCAAAAGTGCCACAACATGGCTGCTTTCACGGCTTTTTCCTTGGCAAGACGCCTAACAGCAGGCTGATTTCCCTTCCCAGGGTTACTGTTAGGCTTAGGCCTAGGGCTAGGATTTTTAAAACTAGGAAGCCCTTAGCTCCAGGCACACTGCAGCTGTTCAAGGCATCCCAAGGGGAGTACAAAAGTGCAACAACATGGCAGCTTTCTCAGCTTTTTCCTTGGCACCATCCCTATACCTAGGTTGATTTATCTGCCTAGGGTTAGGGTTAGGGTTCAGCCTAGGGCTGTGATTTCTTTAACCAGGAAGCCCTGAGTTCCAGGCTTACTTCATCTGCCAAAGGCATCCCAAAGGGAGTGCAGAAGTGCCACAACATGGCTGCTTTCACGGCTTTTCCCTTAGGAAGAACCCTAATACCCGGCTGATTTACCTTCCTAGGGTTACTGTTAGGCTTAGGCCTAGGACTTTTAAAACCAGGAAGCCCTGGGCTCCAGGCACACTGCAGCTGCGAAAGGCATCCCAAGGGGAGCGCAAAAGTGACGCAACTTGGCTGCCACCACTGATATTTCCATGAGACCATCCCGAACCATAGGCTGATTTTCCTTCCTAGGGTTAAGGTTTGAGTTACGCCTAGGGTAAGGGTCTATTAACCAGAAAGCCCTGAGTTCCAAGAACACAGCAGCTGCGAAGGACTACCCAAGAAGAGCGCAAAAGTACCACAACATGCCTGCCTCCACAGCTTTTTCCTTGGGCACATGCCTAATTCCTGGCTGATTTGCCTTTCTCGTCTTAGGGTTGGGGTTCGGCCTAGGGCTAGGATTTTTAAAATCAGGAAGCCCTGAGTTCCAGGCACACTGCAGCTGTGAAAGGCATCCAAAAGGGAGTGCAAAAGTGCCACAACATGGCTGCTTTCACGGCCTTTTCCTTGGCAAGACGCCTAACACCAGGCTGATTTACCTTCCCAGGGTTACTGTTAGGCTTAGGCCTAGGGCTAGGATTTTTAAAACTAGGAAGCCCTTAGCTCCAGGCACACTGCAGCTGTTCAAGGCATCCCAAGGGGAGTACAAAAGTGCAACAACATGGCAGCTTTCACAGCTTTTTCCTTGGCACCATCCCTATACCTAGGCTGATTTATCTGCCTAGGGTTAGGGTTAGGGTTCAGCCTAGGGCTGTGATTTCTTTAACCAGGAAGCCCTGAGTTCCAGGCTTACTTCATCTGCCAAAGGCATCCCAAAGGGAGTGCAGAAGTGCCACAACATGGCTGCTTTCACGGCTTTTCCCTTAGGAAGAACCCTAATACCCGGCTGATTTACCTTCCTAGGGTTACTGTTAGGCTTAGGCCTAGGACTTTTAAAACCAGGAAGCCCTGGGCTCCAGGCACACTGCAGCTGCGAAAGGCATCCCAAGGGGAGCGCAAAAGTGACGCAACTTGGCTGCCACCACTGATATTTCCATGAGACCAATCCGAACCATAGGTTGATTTTCCTTCCTAGGGTTAAGGTTTAGTTACGCCTAGGGTAAGGGTTCTATTAACCAGAAAGCCCTGAGTTCCAAGAACACAGCAGCTGCGAACGACTAGCCAAGAAGAGCGCAAAAGTACCACAACACGCCTGCCTCCACAGCTTTTTCCTTGTGGACATGCCTAATTCCTGGCTGATTTGCCTTTCTCGTCTTAGGGTTGGGGTTCGGCCTAGGGCTAGGATTTTTAAAATCAGGAAGCCCTGAGTTCCAGGCACACTGGAGCTGTGAAAGGCATCCAAAAGGGAGTGCAAAAGTGCCACAACATGGCTGCTTTCACGGCTTTTTCCTTGGCAAGAAGCCTAACACCAGGCTGATTTGCCTTCCCAGGGTTACTGTTAGGCTTAGGCCTAGGGCTAGGATTTTTAAAACTAGGTAGCCCTGGGCTCCAGGCACACTGCAGCTGTTCAAGGCATCCCAAGGGGAGTACAAAAGTGCAACAACATGGCAGCTTTCACAGCTTTTTCCTTGGCACCATCCCTATACCTAGGCTGATTTATCTGCCTAGGGTTAGGGTTAGGGTTCAGCCTAGGGCTGTGATTTCTTTAACCAGGAAGCCCTGAGTTCCAGGCTTACTTCATCTGCCAAAGGCATCCCAAAGGGAGTGCAGAAGTGCCACAACATGGCTGCTTTCACGGCTTTTCCCTTAGGAAGAACCCTAATACCCGGCTGATTTACTTTCCTAGGGTTACTGTTAGGCTTAGGCCTAGGACTTTTAAAACCAGGAAGCCCTGGGCTCCAGGCACACTGCAGCTGCGAAAGGCATCCCAAGGGGAGCGCAAAAGTGACGCAACTTGGCTGCCACCACTGATATTTCCATGAGACCATCCCGAACCATAGGCTGATTTTCCTTCCTAGCGTTAAGGTTTGAGTTACGCCTAGGGTAAGGGTCTATTAACCAGAAAGCCCTGAGTTCCAAGAACACAGCAGCTGCGAAGGACTACCCAAGAAGAGCGCAAAAGTACCGCAACATGCCTGCCTCCACAGCTTTTTCCTTGGGGACATGCCTAATTCCTGGCTGATTTGCCTTTCTCGTCTTAGGGTTGGGGTTCGGCCTAGGGCTAGGATTTTTAAAATCAGGAAGCCCTGAGTTCCAGGCACACTGGAGCTGTGAAAGGCATCCAAAAGGGAGTGCAAAAGTGCCACAACATGGCTGCTTTCACGGCTTTTTCCTTGGCAAGACGCCTAACACCAGGCTGATTTACCTTCCCAGGGTTACTGTTAGGCTTAGGCCTAGGGCTAGGATTTTTAAAACTAGGAAGCCCTTAGCTCCAGGCACACTGCAGCTGTTCAAGGCATCCCAAGGGGAGTACAAAAGTGCAACAACATGGCAGCTTTCACAGCTTTTTCCTTGGCACCATCCCTATACCTAGGCTGATTTATCTGCCTAGGGTTAGGGTTAGGCTTCAGCCTAGGGCTGTGATTTCTTTAACCAGGAAGCCCTGAGTTCCAGGCTTACTTCATCTGCCAAAGGCATCCCAAAGGGAGTGCAGAAGTGCCACAACATGGCTGCTTTCACGGCTTTTCCCTTAGGAAGAACCCTAATACCCGGCTGATTTACCTTCCTAGGGTTACTGTTAGGCTTAGGCCTAGGACTTTTAAAACCAGGAAGCCCTGGGCTCCAGGCACACTGCAGCTGCGAAAGGCATCCCAAGGGGAGCGCAAAAGTGACTCAACTTGGCTGCCACCACTGATATTTCCATGAGACCATCCCGAACCATAGGCTGATTTTCCTTCCTAGGGTTAAGGTTTGAGTTACGCCTAGGGTAAGGGTCTATTAACCAGAAAGCCCTGAGTTCCAAGAACACAGCAGCTGCGAAGGACTAGCCAAGAAGAGCGCAAAAGTACCACAACATGCCTGCCTCCACAGCTTTTTCCTTGGGGACATGCCTAATTCCTGGCTGATTTGCCTTTCTCGTCTTAGGGTTGGGGTTCGGCCTAGGGCTAGGATTTTTAAAATCAGGAAGCCCTGAGTTCCAGGCACACTGGAGCTGTGAAAGGCATCCAAAAGGGAGTGCAAAAGTGCCACAACATGGCTGCTTTCACGGCTTTTTCCTTGGCAAGAAGCCTAACACCAGGCTGATTTACCTTCCCAGGGTTACTGTTAGGCTTAGGCCTAGGGCTAGGATTTTTAAAACTAGGAAGCCCTTAGCTCCAGGCACACTGCAGCTGTTCAAGGCATCCCAAGGGGAGTACAAAAGTGCAACAACATGGCAGCTTTCACAGCTTTTTCCTTGGCACCATCCCTATACCTAGGCTGATTTATCTGCCTAGGGTTAGGGTTAGGGTTCAGCCTAGGGCTTGGATTTTTTTAACCAGGAAGCCCTGAGTTCCAGGCTTACTTCATCTGCCAAAGGCATCCCAAAGGGAGTGCAGAAGTGCCACAACATGGCTGCTTTCACGGCTTTTCCCTTAGGAAGAACCCTAATACCCGGCTGATTTACCTTCCTAGGGTTACTGTTAGGCTTAGGCCTAGGACTTTTAAAACCAGGAAGCCCTGGGCTCCAGGCACACTGCAGCTGCGAAAGGCATCCCAAGGGGAGCGCAAAAGTGACGCAACATGGCTGCCACCACTGATATTTCCATGAGACCATCCCGAACCATAGGCTGATTTTCCTTCCTAGGGTTAAGGTTTGAGTTACGCCTAGGGTAAGGGTTCTATTAACCAGAAAGCCCTGAGTTCCAAGAACACAGCAGCTGCGAAGGACTAGCCAAGAAGAGCGCAAAAGTACCACAACATGCCTGCCTCCACAGCTTTTTCCTTGTGGACATGCCTAATTCCTGGCTGATTTGCCTTTCTCGTCTTAGGGTTGGGGTTCGGCCTAGGGCTAGGATTTTTAAAATCAGGAAGCCCTGAGTTCCAGGCACACTGGAGCTGTGAAAGGCATCCAAAAGGGAGTGCAAAAGTGCCACAACATGGCTGCTTTCACGGCTTTTTCCTTGGCAAGAAGCCTAACACCAGGCTGATTACCCTTCCCAGGGTTACTGTTAGGCTTAGGCCTAGGGCTAGGATTTTTAAAACTAGGAAGCCCTGGGCTCCAGGCACACTGCAGCTGTTCAAGGCATCCCAAGGGGAGTACAAAAGTGTAACAACATGGCAGCTTTCACAGCTTTTTCCTTGGCACCATCCCTATACCTAGGCTGATTTATCTGCCTAGGGTTAGGGTTAGGGTTCAGCCTAGGGCTTGGATTTTTTTAACCAGGAAGCCCTGAGTTCCAGGCTTACTTCATCTGCCAAAGGCATCCCAAAGGGAGTGCAGAAGTGCCACAACATGGCTGCTTTCACGGCTTTTCCCTTAGGAAGAACCCTAATACCCGGCTGATTTACCTTCCTAGGGTTACTGTTAGGCTTAGGCCTAGGACTTTTAAAACCAGGAAGCCCTGGGCTCCAGGCACACTGCAGCTGCGAAAGGCATCCCAAGGGGAGCGCAAAAGTGACGCAACTTGGCTGCCACCACTGATATTTCCATGAGACCAATCCGAACCATAGGTTGATTTTCCTTCCTAGGGTTAAGGTTTAGTTACGCCTAGGGTAAGGGTCTATTAACCAGAAAGCCCTGAGTTCCAAGAACACAGCAGCTGCGAAGGACTACCCAAGAAGAGCGCAAAAGTACCGCAACATTCCTGCCTCCACAGCTTTTTCCTTGTGGACATGCCTAATTCCTGGCTGATTTGCCTTTCTCGTCTTAGGGTTGGGGTTCGGCCTAGGGCTAGGATTTTTAAAATCAGGAAGCCCTGAGTTCCAGGCACACTGGAGCTGTGAAAGGCATCCAAAAGGGAGTGCAAAAGTGCCACAACATGGCTGCTTTCACGGCTTTTTCCTTGGCAAGAAGCCTAACACCAGGCTGATTTGCCTTCCCAGGGTTACTGTTAGGCTTAGGCCTAGGGCTAGGATTTTTAAAACTAGGAAGCCCTGGGCTCCAGGCACACTGCAGCTGTTCAAGGCATCCCAAGGGGAGTACAAAAGTGCAACAACATGGCAGCTTTCACAGCTTTTTCCTTGGCACCATCCCTATACCTAGGCTGATTTATCTGCCTAGGGTTAGGGTTAGGGTTCAGCCTAGGGCTGTGATTTCTTTAACCAGGAAGCCCTGAGTTCCAGGCTTACTTCATCTGCCAAAGGCATCCCAAAGGGAGTGCAGAAGTGCCACAACATGGCTGCTTTCACGGCTTTTCCCTTAGGAAGAACCCTAATACCCGGCTGATTTACTTTCCTAGGGTTACTGTTAGGCTTAGGCCTAGGACTTTTAAAACCAGGAAGCCCTGGGCTCCAGGCACACTGCAGCTGCGAAAGGCATCCCAAGGGGAGCGCAAAAGTGACGCAACTTGGCTGCCACCACTGATATTTCCATGAGACCATCCCGAACCATAGGCTGATTTTCCTTCCTAGCGTTAAGGTTTGAGTTACGCCTAGGGTAAGGGTCTATTAACCAGAAAGCCCTGAGTTCCAAGAACACAGCAGCTGCGAAGGACTAGCCAAGAAGAGCGCAAAAGTACCACAACATGCCTGCCTCCACAGCTTTTTCCTTGGGGACATGCCTAATTCCTGGCTGATTTGCCTTTCTCGTCTTAGGGTTGGGGTTCGGCCTAGGGCTAGGATTTTTAAAATCAGGAAGCCCTGAGTTCCAGGCACACTGGAGCTGTGAAAGGCATCCAAAAGGGAGTGCAAAAGTGCCACAACATGGCTGCTTTCACGGCTTTTTCCTTGGCAAGACGCCTAACACCAGGCTGATTTACCTTCCCAGGGTTACTGTTAGGCTTAGGCCTAGGGCTAGGATTTTTAAAACTAGGAAGCCCTTAGCTCCAGGCACACTGCAGCTGTTCAAGGCATCCCAAGGGGAGTACAAAAGTGCAACAACATGGCAGCTTTCACAGCTTTTTCCTTGGCACCATCCCTATACCTAGGCTGATTTATCTGCCTAGGGTTAGGGTTAGGCTTCAGCCTAGGGCTGTGATTTCTTTAACCAGGAAGCCCTGAGTTCCAGGCTTACTTCATCTGCCAAAGGCATCCCAAAGGGAGTGCAGAAGTGCCACAACATGGCTGCTTTCACGGCTTTTCCCTTAGGAAGAACCCTAATACCCGGCTGATTTACCTTCCTAGGGTTACTGTTAGGCTTAGGCCTAGGACTTTTAAAACCAGGAAGCCCTGGGCTCCAGGCACACTGCAGCTGCGAAAGGCATCCCAAGGGGAGCGCAAAAGTGACTCAACTTGGCTGCCACCACTGATATTTCCATGAGACCATCCCGAACCATAGGCTGATTTTCCTTCCTAGGGTTAAGGTTTGAGTTACGCCTAGGGTAAGGGTCTATTAACCAGAAAGCCCTGAGTTCCAAGAACACAGCAGCTGCGAAGGACTAGCCAAGAAGAGCGCAAAAGTACCACAACATGCCTGCCTCCACAGCTTTTTCCTTGGGGACATGCCTAATTCCTGGCTGATTTGCCTTTCTCGTCTTAGGGTTGGGGTTCGGCCTAGGGCTAGGATTTTTAAAATCAGGAAGCCCTGAGTTCCAGGCACACTGCAGCTGTGAAAGGCATCCAAAAGGGAGTGCAAAAGTGCCACAACATGGCTGCTTTCACGGCTTTTTCCTTGGCAAGAAGCCTAACACCAGGCTGATTTACCTTCCCAGGGTTACTGTTAGGCTTAGGCCTAGGGCTAGGATTTTTAAAACTAGGAAGCCCTTAGCTCCAGGCACACTGCAGCTGTTCAAGGCATCCCAAGGGGAGTACAAAAGTGCAACAACATGGCAGCTTTCACAGCTTTTTCCTTGGCACCATCCCTATACCTAGGCTGATTTATCTGCCTAGGGTTAGGGTTAGGGTTCAGCCTAGGGCTTGGATTTTTTTAACCAGGAAGCCCTGAGTTCCAGGCTTACTTCATCTGCCAAAGGCATCCCAAAGGGAGTGCAGAAGTGCCACAACATGGCTGCTTTCACGGCTTTTCCCTTAGGAAGAACCCTAATACCCGGCTGATTTACCTTCCTAGGGTTACTGTTAGGCTTAGGCCTAGGACTTTTAAAACCAGGAAGCCCTGGGCTCCAGGCACACTGCAGCTGCGAAAGGCATCCCAAGGGGAGCGCAAAAGTGACGCAACATGGCTGCCACCACTGATATTTCCATGAGACCATCCCGAACCATAGGCTGATTTTCCTTCCTAGGGTTAAGGTTTGAGTTACGCCTAGGGTAAGGGTTCTATTAACCAGAAAGCCCTGAGTTCCAAGAACACAGCAGCTGCGAAGGACTAGCCAAGAAGAGCGCAAAAGTACCACAACATGCCTGCCTCCACAGCTTTTTCCTTGGGGACATGCCTAATTCCTGGCTGATTTGCCTTTCTCGTCTTAGGGTTGGGGTTCGGCCTAGGGCTAGGATTTTTAAAATCAGGAAGCCCTGAGTTCCAGGCACACTGGAGCTGTGAAAGGCATCCAAAAGGGAGTGCAAAAGTGCCACAACATGGCTGCTTTCACGGCTTTTTCCTTGGCAAGAAGCCTAACACCAGGCTGATTACCCTTCCCAGGGTTACTGTTAGGCTTAGGCCTAGGGCTAGGATTTTTAAAACTAGGAAGCCCTGGGCTCCAGGCACACTGCAGCTGTTCAAGGCATCCCAAGGGGAGTACAAAAGTGTAACAACATGGCAGCTTTCACAGCTTTTTCCTTGGCACCATCCCTATACCTAGGCTGATTTATCTGCCTAGGGTTAGGGTTAGGGTTCAGCCTAGGGCTTGGATTTTTTTAACCAGGAAGCCCTGAGTTCCAGGCTTACTTCATCTGCCAAAGGCATCCCAAAGGGAGTGCAGAAGTGCCACAACATGGCTGCTTTCACGGCTTTTCCCTTAGGAAGAACCCTAATACCCGGCTGATTTACCTTCCTAGGGTTACTGTTAGGCTTAGGCCTAGGACTTTTAAAACCAGGAAGCCCTGGGCTCCAGGCACACTGCAGCTGCGAAAGGCATCCCAAGGGGAGCGCAAAAGTGACGCAACTTGGCTGCCACCACTGATATTTCCATGAGACCAATCCGAACCATAGGTTGATTTTCCTTCCTAGGGTTAAGGTTTAGTTACGCCTAGGGTAAGGGTCTATTAACCAGAAAGCCCTGAGTTCCAAGAACACAGCAGCTGCGAAGGACTACCCAAGAAGAGCGCAAAAGTACCGCAACATGCCTGCCTCCACAGCTTTTTCCTTGGGGACATGCCTAATTCCTGGCTGATTTGCCTTTCTCGTCTTAGGGTTGGGGTTCGGCCTAGGGCTAGGATTTTTAAAATCAGGAAGCCCTGAGTTCCAGGCACACTGGAGCTGTGAAAGGCATCCAAAAGGGAGTGCAAAAGTGCCACAACATGGCTGCTTTCACGGCTTTTTCCTTGGCAAGACGCCTAACACCAGGCTGATTTACCTTCCCAGGGTTACTGTTAGGCTTAGGCCTAGGGCTAGGATTTTTAAAACTAGGAAGCCCTTAGCTCCAGGCACACTGCAGCTGTTCAAGGCATCCCAAGGGGAGTACAAAAGTGCAACAACATGGCAGCTTTCACAGCTTTTTCCTTGGCACCATCCCTATACCTAGGCTGATTTATCTGCCTAGGGTTAGGGTTAGGCTTCAGCCTAGGGCTGTGATTTCTTTAACCAGGAAGCCCTGAGTTCCAGGCTTACTTCATCTGCCAAAGGCATCCCAAAGGGAGTGCAGAAGTGCCACAACATGGCTGCTTTCACGGCTTTTCCCTTAGGAAGAACCCTAATACCCGGCTGATTTACCTTCCTAGGGTTACTGTTAGGCTTAGGCCTAGGACTTTTAAAACCAGGAAGCCCTGGGCTCCAGGCACACTGCAGCTGCGAAAGGCATCCCAAGGGGAGCGCAAAAGTGACTCAACTTGGCTGCCACCACTGATATTTCCATGAGACCATCCCGAACCATAGGCTGATTTTCCTTCCTAGGGTTAAGGTTTGAGTTACGCCTAGGGTAAGGGTCTATTAACCAGAAAGCCCTGAGTTCCAAGAACACAGCAGCTGCGAAGGACTACCCAAGAAGAGCGCAAAAGTACCACAACATGCCTGCCTCCACAGCTTTTTCCTTGGGGACATGCCTAATTCCTGGCTGATTTGCCTTTCTCGTCTTAGGGTTGGGGTTCGGCCTAGGGCTAGGATTTTTAAAATCAGGAAGCCCTGAGTTCCAGGCACACTGGAGCTGTGAAAGGCATCCAAAAGGGAGTGCAAAAGTGCCACAACATGGCTGCTTTCACGGCTTTTTCCTTGGCAAGAAGCCTAACACCAGGCTGATTTACCTTCCCAGGGTTACTGTTAGGCTTAGGCCTAGGGCTAGGATTTTTAAAACTAGGAAGCCCTTAGCTCCAGGCACACTGCAGCTGTTCAAGGCATCCCAAGGGGAGTACAAAAGTGCAACAACATGGCAGCTTTCACAGCTTTTTCCTTGGCACCATCCCTATACCTAGGCTGATTTATCTGCCTAGGGTTAGGGTTAGGGTTCAGCCTAGGGCTTGGATTTTTTTAACCAGGAAGCCCTGAGTTCCAGGCTTACTTCATCTGCCAAAGGCATCCCAAAGGGAGTGCAGAAGTGCCACAACATGGCTGCTTTCACGGCTTTTCCCTTAGGAAGAACCCTAATACCCGGCTGATTTACCTTCCTAGGGTTACTGTTAGGCTTAGGCCTAGGACTTTTAAAACCAGGAAGCCCTGGGCTCCAGGCACACTGCAGCTGCGAAAGGCATCCCAAGGGGAGCGCAAAAGTGACGCAACATGGCTGCCACCACTGATATTTCCATGAGACCATCCCGAACCATAGGCTGATTTTCCTTCCTAGGGTTAAGGTTTGAGTTACGCCTAGGGTAAGGGTTCTATTAACCAGAAAGCCCTGAGTTCCAAGAACACAGCAGCTGCGAAGGACTAGCCAAGAAGAGCGCAAAAGTACCACAACATGCCTGCCTCCACAGCTTTTTCCTTGTGGACATGCCTAATTCCTGGCTGATTTGCCTTTCTCGTCTTAGGGTTGGGGTTCGGCCTAGGGCTAGGATTTTTAAAATCAGGAAGCCCTGAGTTCCAGGCACACTGGAGCTGTGAAAGGCATCCAAAAGGGAGTGCAAAAGTGCCACAACATGGCTGCTTTCACGGCTTTTTCCTTGGCAAGAAGCCTAACACCAGGCTGATTACCCTTCCCAGGGTTACTGTTAGGCTTAGGCCTAGGGCTAGGATTTTTAAAACTAGGAAGCCCTGGGCTCCAGGCACACTGCAGCTGTTCAAGGCATCCCAAGGGGAGTACAAAAGTGTAACAACATGGCAGCTTTCACAGCTTTTTCCTTGGCACCATCCCTATACCTAGGCTGATTTATCTGCCTAGGGTTAGGGTTAGGGTTCAGCCTAGGGCTTGGATTTTTTTAACCAGGAAGCCCTGAGTTCCAGGCTTACTTCATCTGCCAAAGGCATCCCAAAGGGAGTGCAGAAGTGCCACAACATGGCTGCTTTCACGGCTTTTCCCTTAGGAAGAACCCTAATACCCGGCTGATTTACCTTCCTAGGGTTACTGTTAGGCTTAGGCCTAGGACTTTTAAAACCAGGAAGCCCTGGGCTCCAGGCACACTGCAGCTGCGAAAGGCATCCCAAGGGGAGCGCAAAAGTGACGCAACTTGGCTGCCACCACTGATATTTCCATGAGACCAATCCGAACCATAGGTTGATTTTCCTTCCTAGGGTTAAGGTTTAGTTACGCCTAGGGTAAGGGTCTATTAACCAGAAAGCCCTGAGTTCCAAGAACACAGCAGCTGCGAAGGACTACCCAAGAAGAGCGCAAAAGTACCGCAACATGCCTGCCTCCACAGCTTTTTCCTTGTGGACATGCCTAATTCCTGGCTGATTTGCCTTTCTCGTCTTAGGGTTGGGGTTCGGCCTAGGGCTAGGATTTTTAAAATCAGGAAGCCCTGAGTTCCAGGCACACTGGAGCTGTGAAAGGCATCCAAAAGGGAGTGCAAAAGTGCCACAACATGGCTGCTTTCACGGCTTTTTCCTTGGCAAGAAGCCTAACACCAGGCTGATTTGCCTTCCCAGGGTTACTGTTAGGCTTAGGCCTAGGGCTAGGATTTTTAAAACTAGGAAGCCCTGGGCTCCAGGCACACTGCAGCTGTTCAAGGCATCCCAAGGGGAGTACAAAAGTGCAACAACATGGCAGCTTTCACAGCTTTTTCCTTGGCACCATCCCTATACCTAGGCTGATTTATCTGCCTAGGGTTAGGGTTAGGGTTCAGCCTAGGGCTGTGATTTCTTTAACCAGGAAGCCCTGAGTTCCAGGCTTACTTCATCTGCCAAAGGCATCCCAAAGGGAGTGCAGAAGTGCCACAACATGGCTGCTTTCACGGCTTTTCCCTTAGGAAGAACCCTAATACCCGGCTGATTTACTTTCCTAGGGTTACTGTTAGGCTTAGGCCTAGGACTTTTAAAACCAGGAAGCCCTGGGCTCCAGGCACACTGCAGCTGCGAAAGGCATCCCAAGGGGAGCGCAAAAGTGACGCAACTTGGCTGCCACCACTGATATTTCCATGAGACCATCCCGAACCATAGGCTGATTTTCCTTCCTAGCGTTAAGGTTTGAGTTACGCCTAGGGTAAGGGTCTATTAACCAGAAAGCCCTGAGTTCCAAGAACACAGCAGCTGCGAAGGACTACCCAAGAAGAGCGCAAAAGTACCACAACATGCCTGCCTCCACAGCTTTTTCCTTGGGGACATGCCTAATTCCTGGCTGATTTGCCTTTCTCGTCTTAGGGTTGGGGTTCGGCCTAGGGCTAGGATTTTTAAAATCAGGAAGCCCTGAGTTCCAGGCACACTGGAGCTGTGAAAGGCATCCAAAAGGGAGTGCAAAAGTGCCACAACATGGCTGCTTTCACGGCTTTTTCCTTGGCAAGACGCCTAACACCAGGCTGATTTACCTTCCCAGGGTTACTGTTAGGCTTAGGCCTAGGGCTAGGATTTTTAAAACTAGGAAGCCCTTAGCTCCAGGCACACTGCAGCTGTTCAAGGCATCCCAAGGGGAGTACAAAAGTGCAACAACATGGCAGCTTTCACAGCTTTTTCCTTGGCACCATCCCTATACCTAGGCTGATTTATCTGCCTAGGGTTAGGGTTAGGCTTCAGCCTAGGGCTGTGATTTCTTTAACCAGGAAGCCCTGAGTTCCAGGCTTACTTCATCTGCCAAAGGCATCCCAAAGGGAGTGCAGAAGTGCCACAACATGGCTGCTTTCACGGCTTTTCCCTTAGGAAGAACCCTAATACCCGGCTGATTTACCTTCCTAGGGTTACTGTTAGGCTTAGGCCTAGGACTTTTAAAACCAGGAAGCCCTGGGCTCCAGGCACACTGCAGCTGCGAAAGGCATCCCAAGGGGAGCGCAAAAGTGACTCAACTTGGCTGCCACCACTGATATTTCCATGAGACCATCCCGAACCATAGGCTGATTTTCCTTCCTAGGGTTAAGGTTTGAGTTACGCCTAGGGTAAGGGTCTATTAACCAGAAAGCCCTGAGTTCCAAGAACACAGCAGCTGCGAAGGACTAGCCAAGAAGAGCGCAAAAGTACCACAACATGCCTGCCTCCACAGCTTTTTCCTTGGGGACATGCCTAATTCCTGGCTGATTTGCCTTTCTCGTCTTAGGGTTGGGGTTCGGCCTAGGGCTAGGATTTTTAAAATCAGGAAGCCCTGAGTTCCAGGCACACTGCAGCTGTGAAAGGCATCCAAAAGGGAGTGCAAAAGTGCCACAACATGGCTGCTTTCACGGCTTTTTCCTTGGCAAGAAGCCTAACACCAGGCTGATTTACCTTCCCAGGGTTACTGTTAGGCTTAGGCCTAGGGCTAGGATTTTTAAAACTAGGAAGCCCTTAGCTCCAGGCACACTGCAGCTGTTCAAGGCATCCCAAGGGGAGTACAAAAGTGCAACAACATGGCAGCTTTCACAGCTTTTTCCTTGGCACCATCCCTATACCTAGGCTGATTTATCTGCCTAGGGTTAGGGTTAGGGTTCAGCCTAGGGCTTGGATTTTTTTAACCAGGAAGCCCTGAGTTCCAGGCTTACTTCATCTGCCAAAGGCATCCCAAAGGGAGTGCAGAAGTGCCACAACATGGCTGCTTTCACGGCTTTTCCCTTAGGAAGAACCCTAATACCCGGCTGATTTACCTTCCTAGGGTTACTGTTAGGCTTAGGCCTAGGACTTTTAAAACCAGGAAGCCCTGGGCTCCAGGCACACTGCAGCTGCGAAAGGCATCCCAAGGGGAGCGCAAAAGTGACGCAACATGGCTGCCACCACTGATATTTCCATGAGACCATCCCGAACCATAGGCTGATTTTCCTTCCTAGGGTTAAGGTTTGAGTTACGCCTAGGGTAAGGGTTCTATTAACCAGAAAGCCCTGAGTTCCAAGAACACAGCAGCTGCGAAGGACTAGCCAAGAAGAGCGCAAAAGTACCACAACATGCCTGCCTCCACAGCTTTTTCCTTGGGGACATGCCTAATTCCTGGCTGATTTGCCTTTCTCGTCTTAGGGTTGGGGTTCGGCCTAGGGCTAGGATTTTTAAAATCAGGAAGCCCTGAGTTCCAGGCACACTGGAGCTGTGAAAGGCATCCAAAAGGGAGTGCAAAAGTGCCACAACATGGCTGCTTTCACGGCTTTTTCCTTGGCAAGAAGCCTAACACCAGGCTGATTACCCTTCCCAGGGTTACTGTTAGGCTTAGGCCTAGGGCTAGGATTTTTAAAACTAGGAAGCCCTGGGCTCCAGGCACACTGCAGCTGTTCAAGGCATCCCAAGGGGAGTACAAAAGTGTAACAACATGGCAGCTTTCACAGCTTTTTCCTTGGCACCATCCCTATACCTAGGCTGATTTATCTGCCTAGGGTTAGGGTTAGGGTTCAGCCTAGGGCTTGGATTTTTTTAACCAGGAAGCCCTGAGTTCCAGGCTTACTTCATCTGCCAAAGGCATCCCAAAGGGAGTGCAGAAGTGCCACAACATGGCTGCTTTCACGGCTTTTCCCTTAGGAAGAACCCTAATACCCGGCTGATTTACCTTCCTAGGGTTACTGTTAGGCTTAGGCCTAGGACTTTTAAAACCAGGAAGCCCTGGGCTCCAGGCACACTGCAGCTGCGAAAGGCATCCCAAGGGGAGCGCAAAAGTGACGCAACTTGGCTGCCACCACTGATATTTCCATGAGACCAATCCGAACCATAGGTTGATTTTCCTTCCTAGGGTTAAGGTTTAGTTACGCCTAGGGTAAGGGTCTATTAACCAGAAAGCCCTGAGTTCCAAGAACACAGCAGCTGCGAAGGACTACCCAAGAAGAGCGCAAAAGTACCGCAACATGCCTGCCTCCACAGCTTTTTCCTTGGGGACATGCCTAATTCCTGGCTGATTTGCCTTTCTCGTCTTAGGGTTGGGGTTCGGCCTAGGGCTAGGATTTTTAAAATCAGGAAGCCCTGAGTTCCAGGCACACTGGAGCTGTGAAAGGCATCCAAAAGGGAGTGCAAAAGTGCCACAACATGGCTGCTTTCACGGCTTTTTCCTTGGCAAGACGCCTAACACCAGGCTGATTTACCTTCCCAGGGTTACTGTTAGGCTTAGGCCTAGGGCTAGGATTTTTAAAACTAGGAAGCCCTTAGCTCCAGGCACACTGCAGCTGTTCAAGGCATCCCAAGGGGAGTACAAAAGTGCAACAACATGGCAGCTTTCACAGCTTTTTCCTTGGCACCATCCCTATACCTAGGCTGATTTATCTGCCTAGGGTTAGGGTTAGGCTTCAGCCTAGGGCTGTGATTTCTTTAACCAGGAAGCCCTGAGTTCCAGGCTTACTTCATCTGCCAAAGGCATCCCAAAGGGAGTGCAGAAGTGCTACAACATGGCTGCTTTCACGGCTTTTCCCTTAGGAAGAACCCTAATACCCGGCTGATTTACCTTCCTAGGGTTACTGTTAGGCTTAGGCCTAGGACTTTTAAAACCAGGAAGCCCTGGGCTCCAGGCACACTGCAGCTGCGAAAGGCATCCCAAGGGGAGCGCAAAAGTGACTCAACTTGGCTGCCACCACTGATATTTCCATGAGACCATCCCGAACCATAGGCTGATTTTCCTTCCTAGGGTTAAGGTTTGAGTTACGCCTAGGGTAAGGGTCTATTAACCAGAAAGCCCTGAGTTCCAAGAACACAGCAGCTGCGAAGGACTAGCCAAGAAGAGCGCAAAAGTACCACAACATGCCTGCCTCCACAGCTTTTTCCTTGGGGACATGCCTAATTCCTGGCTGATTTGCCTTTCTCGTCTTAGGGTTGGGGTTCGGCCTAGGGCTAGGATTTTTAAAATCAGGAAGCCCTGAGTTCCAGGCACACTGGAGCTGTGAAAGGCATCCAAAAGGGAGTGCAAAAGTGCCACAACATGGCTGCTTTCACGGCTTTTTCCTTGGCAAGAAGCCTAACACCAGGCTGATTTACCTTCCCAGGGTTACTGTTAGGCTTAGGCCTAGGGCTAGGATTTTTAAAACTAGGAAGCCCTTAGCTCCAGGCACACTGCAGCTGTTCAAGGCATCCCAAGGGGAGTACAAAAGTGCAACAACATGGCAGCTTTCACAGCTTTTTCCTTGGCACCATCCCTATACCTAGGCTGATTTATCTGCCTAGGGTTAGGGTTAGGGTTCAGCCTAGGGCTTGGATTTTTTTAACCAGGAAGCCCTGAGTTCCAGGCTTACTTCATCTGCCAAAGGCATCCCAAAGGGAGTGCAGAAGTGCCACAACATGGCTGCTTTCACGGCTTTTCCCTTAGGAAGAACCCTAATACCCGGCTGATTTACCTTCCTAGGGTTACTGTTAGGCTTAGGCCTAGGACTTTTAAAACCAGGAAGCCCTGGGCTCCAGGCACACTGCAGCTGCAAAAGGCATCCCAAGGGGAGCGCAAAAGTGACGCAACATGGCTGCCACCACTGATATTTCCATGAGACCATCCCGAACCATAGGCTGATTTTCCTTCCTAGGGTTAAGGTTTGAGTTACGCCTAGGGTAAGGGTTCTATTAACCAGAAAGCCCTGAGTTCCAAGAACACAGCAGCTGCGAAGGACTAGCCAAGAAGAGCGCAAAAGTACCACAACATGCCTGCCTCCACAGCTTTTTCCTTGGGGACATGCCTAATTCCTGGCTGATTTGCCTTTCTCGTCTTAGGGTTGGGGTTCGGCCTAGGGCTAGGATTTTTAAAATCAGGAAGCCCTGAGTTCCAGGCACACTGGAGCTGTGAAAGGCATCCAAAAGGGAGTGCAAAAGTGCCACAACATGGCTGCTTTCACGGCTTTTTCCTTGGCAAGAAGCCTAACACCAGGCTGATTACCCTTCCCAGGGTTACTGTTAGGCTTAGGCCTAGGGCTAGGATTTTTAAAACTAGGAAGCCCTGGGCTCCAGGCACACTGCAGCTGTTCAAGGCATCCCAAGGGGAGTACAAAAGTGTAACAACATGGCAGCTTTCACAGCTTTTTCCTTGGCTCCATCCCTATACCTAGGCTGATTTATCTGCCTAGGGTTAGGGTTAGGGTTCAGCCTAGGGCTTGGATTTCTTTAACCAGGAAGCCCTGAGTTCCAGGCTTACTTCATCTGCCAAAGGCATCCCAAAGGGAGTGCAGAAGTGCCACAACATGGCTGCTTTCACGGCTTTTCCCTTAGGAAGAACCCTAATACCCGGCTGATTTACCTTCCTAGGGTTACTGTTAGGCTTAGGCCTAGGACTTTTAAAACCAGGAAGCCCTGGGCTCCAGGCACACTGCAGCTGCGAAAGGCATCCCAAGGGGAGCGCAAAAGTGACGCAACTTGGCTGCCACCACTGATATTTCCATGAGACCATCCCGAACCATAGGCTGATTTTCCTTCCTAGGGTTAAGGTTTGAGTTACGCCTAGGGTAAGGGTCTATTAACCAGAAAGCCCTGACTTCCAAGAACACAGCAGCTGCGAAGGACTACCCAAGAAGAGCGCAAAAGTACCGCAACATGCCTGCCTCCACAGCTTTTTCCTTGGGGACATGCCTAATTCCTGGCTGATTTGCCTTTCTCGTCTTAGGGTTGGGGTTCGGCCTAGGGCTAGGATTTTTAAAATCAGGAAGCCCTGAGTTCCAGGCACAGTGGAGCTGTGAAAGGCATCCAAAAGGGAGTGCAAAAGTGCCACAACATGGCTGCTTTCACGGCTTTTTCCTTGGCAAGACGCCTAACACCAGGCTGATTTGCCTTCCCAGGGTTACTGTTAGGCTTAGGCCTAGGGCTAGGATTTTTAAAACTAGGAAGCCCTTAGCTCCAGGCACACTGCAGCTGTTCAAGGCATCCCAAGGGGAGTACAAAAGTGCAACAACATGGCAGCTTTCACAGCTTTTTCCTTGGCACCATCCCTATACCTAGGCTGATTTATCTGCCTAGGGTTAGGGTTAGGCTTCAGCCTAGGGCTTGGATTTCTTTAACCAGGAAGCCCTGAGTTCCAGGCTTACTTCATCTGCCAAAGGCATCCCAAAGGGAGTGCAGAAGTGCCACAACATGGCTGCTTTCACGGCTTTTCCCTTAGGAAGAACCCTAATACCCGGCTGATTTACCTTCCTAGGGTTACTGTTAGGCTTAGGCCTAGGACTTTTAAAACCAGGAAGCCCTGGGCTCCAGGCACACTGCAGCTGCGAAAGGCATCCCAAGGGGAGCGCAAAAGTGACGCAACTTGGCTGCCACCACTGATATTTCCATGAGACCATCCCGAACCATAGGCTGATTTTCCTTCCTAGGGTTAAGGTTTGAGTTACGCCTAGGGTAAGGGTCTATTAACCAGAAAGCCCTGAGTTCCAAGAACACAGCAGCTGCGAAGGACTAGCCAAGAAGAGCGCAAAAGTACCGCAACATGCCTGCCTCCACAGCTTTTTCCTTGGGGACATGCCTAATTCCTGGCTGATTTGCCTTTCTCGTCTTAGGGTTGGGGTTCGGCCTAGGGCTAGGATTTTTAAAAGCAGGAAGCCCTGAGTTCCAGGCACACTGCAGCTGTGAAAGGCATCCAAAAGGGAGTGCAAAAGTGCCACAACATGGCTGCTTTCACGGCTTTTTCCTTGGCAAGACGCCTAACACCAGGCTGATTTACCTTCCCAGGGTTACTGTTAGGCTTAGGCCTAGGGCTAGGATTTTTAAAACTAGGAAGCCCTTAGCTCCAGGCACACTGCAGCTGTTCAAGGCATCCCAAGGGGAGTACAAAAGTGCAACAACATGGCAGCTTTCTCAGCTTTTTCCTTGGCACCATCCCTATACCTAGGCTGATTTATCTGCCCAAGGTTAGGGTTAGGGTTCAGCCTAGGGCTGTGATTTCTTTAACCAGGAAGCCCTGAGTTCCAGGCTTACTTCATCTGCCAAAGGCATCCCAAAGGGAGTGCAGAAGTGCCACAACATGGCTGCTTTCACGGCTTTTCCCTTAGGAAGAACCCTAATACCCGGCTGATTTACCTTCCTAGGGTTACTGTTAGGCTTAGGCCTAGGACTTTTAAAACCAGGAAGCCCTGGGCTCCAGGCACACTGCAGCTGCGAAAGGCATCCCAAGGGGAGCGCAAAAGTGACGCAACTTGGCTGCCACCACTGATATTTCCATGAGACCATCCCGAACCATAGGCTGATTTTCCTTCCTAGGGTTAAGGTTTGAGTTACGCCTAGGGTAAGGGTCTATTAACCAGAAAGCCCTGAGTTCCAAGAACACAGCAGCTGCGAAGGACTACCCAAGAAGAGCGCAAAAGTAGCACAACATGCCTGCCTCCACAGCTTTTTCCTTGGGGACATGCCTAATTCCTGGCTGATTTGCCTTTCTCGTCTTAGGTTTGAGGTTCGGCCTAGGGCTAGGATTTTTAAAATCAGGAAGCCCTGAGTTCCAGGCACAGTGGAGCTGTGAAAGGCATCCAAAAGGGAGTGCAAAAGTGCCACAACATGGCTGCTTTCACGGCTTTTTCCTTGGCAAGACGCCTAACACCAGGCTGGTTTCCCTTCCCAGGGTTACTGTTAGGCTTAGGCCTAGGGCTAGGATTTTTAAAACTAGGAAGCCCTTAGCTCCAGGCACACTGCAGCTGTTCAAGGCATCCCAAGGGGAGTACAAAAGTGCAACAACATGGCAGCTTTCACAGCTTTTTCCTTGGCACCATCCCTATACCTAGGCTGATTTATCTGCCTAGGGTTAGGGTTAGGGTTCAGCCTAGGGCTTGGATTTCTTTAACCAGGAAGCCCTGAGTTCCAGGCTTACTTCATCTGCCAAAGGCATCCCAAAGGGAGTGCAGAAGTGCCACAACATGGCTGCTTTCACGGCTTTTCCCTTAGGAAGAACCCTAATACCCGACTGATTTACCTTCCTAGGGTTACTGTTAGGCTTAGGCCTAGGACTTTTAAAACCAGGAAGCCCTGGGCTCCAGGCACACTGCAGCTGCGAAAGGCATCCCAAGGGGAGCGCAAAAGTGACGCAACTTGGCTGCCACCACTGATATTTCCATGAGACCATCCCGAACCATAGGTTGATTTTCCTTCCTAGGGTTAAGGTTTAGTTACGCCTAGGGTAAGGGTTCTATTAACCAGAAAGCCCTGAGTTCCAATAACACAGCAGCTGCGAAGGACTACCCAAGAAGAGCGCAAAAGTACCACAACATGCCTGCCTCCACAGCTTTTTCCTTGGGGACATGCCTAATTCCTGGCTGATTTGCCTTTCTCGTCTTAGGGTTGGGGTTCGGCCTAGGGCTAGGATTTTTAAAATCAGGAAGCCCTGAGTTCCAGGCACACTGGAGCTGTGAAAGGCATCCAAAAGGGAGTGCAAAAGTGCAACAACATGGCTGCTTTCACGGCTTTTTCCTTGGCAAGACGCCTAACACCAGGCTGATTTACCTTCCCAGGGTTACTGTTAGGCTTAGGCCTAGGGCTAGGATTTTTAAAACTAGGAAGCCCTTAGCTCCAGGCACACTGCAGCTGTTCAAGGCATCCCAAGGGGAGTACAAAAGTGCAACAACATGGCAGCTTTTACAGCTTTTTCCTTGGCACCATCCCTATACCTAGGCTGATTTATCTGCCTAGGGTTAGGGTTAGGCTTCAGCCTAGGGCTTGGATTTCTTTAACCAGGAAGCCCTGAGTTCCAGGCTTACTTCATCTGCCAAAGGCATCCCAAAGGGAGTGCAGAAGTGCCACAACATGGCTGCTTTCACGGCTTTTCCCTTAGGAAGAACCCTAATACCCGGCTGATTTACCTTCCTAGGGTTACTGTTAGGCTTAGGCCTAGGACTTTTAAAACCAGGAAGCCCTGGGCTCCAGGCACACTGCAGCTGCGAAAGGCATCCCAAGGGGAGCGCAAAAGTGACGCAACTTGGCTGCCACCACTGATATTTCCATGAGACCATCCCGAACCATAGGTTGATTTTCCTTCCTAGGGTTAACGTTTAGTTACGCCTAGGGTAAGGGTTCTATTAACCAGAAAGCCCTGAGTTCCAAGAACACAGCAGCTGCGAAGGACTACCCAAGAAGAGCGCAAAAGTACCACAACATGCCTGCCTCCACAGCTTTTTCCTTGGGGACATGCCTAATTCCTGGCCGATTTGCCTTTCTCGTCTTAGGGCTGGGGTTCGGCCTAGGGCTAGGATTTTTAAAATCAGGAAGCCCTGAGTTCCAGGCACACCGGAGCTGTGAAAGGCATCCAAAAGGGAGTGCAAAAGTGCCACAACATGGCTGCTTTCACGGCTTTTTCCTTGGCAAGACGCCTAACACCAGGCTGATTTGCCTTCCCAGGGTTACTGTTAGGCTTAGGCCAAGGGCTAGGATTTTTAAAACTAGGAAGCCCTGAGCTCCAGGCACACTGCAGCTGTTCAAGGCATCCCAAGGGGAGTACAAAAGTGCAACAACATGGCAGCTTTCACAGCTTTTTCCTTGGCACCATCCCTATACCTAGGCTGATTTATCTGCCTAGGGTTAGGGTTAGGGTTCAGCCTAGGGCTTGGATTTCTTTAACCAGGAAGCCCTGAGTTCCAGGCTTACTTCATCTGCCAAAGGCATCCCAAAGGGAGTGCAGAAGTGCCACAACATGGCTGCTTTCACGGCTTTTCCCTTAGGAAGAACCCTAATACCCGGCTGATTTACCTTCCTAGGGTTACTGTTAGGCTTAGGCCTAGGACTTTTAAAACCAGGAAGCCCTGGGCTCCAGGCACACTGCAGCTGCGAAAGGCATCCCAAGGGGAGCGCAAAAGTGACTCAACTTGGCTGCCACCACTGATATTTCCATGAGACCATCCCGAACCATAGGCTGATTTTCCTTCCTAGGGTTAAGGTTTGAGTTACGCCTAGGGTAAGGGTCTATTAACCAGAAAGCCCTGAGTTCCAAGAACACAGCAGCTGCGAAGGACTAGCCAAGAAGAGCGCAAAAGTACCACAACATGCCTGCCTCCACAGCTTTTTCCTTGGGGACATGCCTAATTCCTGGCTGATTTGCCTTTCTCGTCTTAGGGTTGGTGTTCGGCCTAGGGCTAGGATTTTTAAAATCAGGAAGCCCTGAGTTCCAGGCACACTGGAGCTGTGAAAGGCATCCAAAAGGGAGTGCAAAAGTGCCACAACATGGCTGCTTTCACGGCTTTTTCCTTGGCAAGACGCCTAACACCAGGCTGATTTGCCTTCCCAGGGTTACTGTTAGGCTTAGGCCTAGGGCTAGGATTTTTAAAACTAGGAAGCCCTTAGCTCCAGGCACACTGCAGCTGTTCAAGGCATCCCAAGGGGAGTACAAAAGTGCAACAACATGGCAGCTTTCACAGCTTTTTCCTTGGCACCATCCCTATACCTAGGCTGATTTATCTGCCTAGGATTAGGGTTAGGGTTCAGCCTAGGGCTTGGATGTTTTTAACCAGGAAGCCCTGAGTTCCAGGCTTACTTCATCTGCCAAAGGCATCCCAAAGGGAGTGCAGAAGTGCCACAACATGGCTGCTTTCACGGCTTTTCCCTTAGGAAGAACCCTAATACCAGGCTGATTTACCTTCCTAGGGTTACTGTTAGGCTTAGGCCTAGGACTTTTAAAACCAGGAAGCCCTGGGCTCCAGGCACACTGCAGCTGCGAAAGGCATCCCAAGGGGAGCGCAAAAGTGACGCAACTTGGCTGCCACCACTGATATTTCCATGAGACCATCCCGAACCATAGGCTGATTTTCCTTCCTAGGGTTAAGGTTTGAGTTACGCCTAGGGTAAGGGTCTATTAACCAGAAAGCCCTGAGTTCCAAGAACACAGCAGCTGCGAAGGACTAGCCAAGAAGAGCGCAAAAGTAGCACAACATGCCTGCCTCCACAGCTTTTTCCTTGGGGACATGCCTAATTCCTGGCTGATTTGCCTTTCTCGTCTTAGGGTTGGGGTTCGGCCTAGGGCTAGGATTTTTAAAAGCAGGAAGCCCTGAGTTCCAGGCACACTGGAGCTGTGAAAGGCATCCAAAAGGGAGTGCAAAAGTGCCACAACATGGCTGCTTTCACGGCTTTTTCCTTGGCAAGACGCCTAACACCAGGCTGATTTGCCTTCCCAGGGTTACTGTTAGGCTTAGGCCTAGGGCTAGGATTTTTAAAACTAGGAAGCCCTTAGCTCCAGGCACACTGCAGCTGTTCAAGGCATCCCAAGGGGAGTACAAAAGTGCAACAACATGGCAGCTTTCACAGCTTTTTCCTTGGCACCATCCCTATACCTAGGCTGATTTATCTGCCTAGGGTTAGGGTTAGGGTTCAGCCTAGGGCTTGGATTTCTTTAACCAGGAAGCCCTGAGTTCCAGGCTTACTTCATCTGCCAAAGGCATCCCAAAGGGAGTGCAGAAGTGCCACAACATGGCTGCTTTCACGGCTTTTCCCTTAGGAAGAACCCTAATACCCGGCTGATTTACCTTCCTAGGGTTACTGTTAGGCTTAGGCCTAGGACTTTTAAAACCAGGAAGCCCTGGGCTCCAGGCATACTGCAGCTGCGAAAGGCATCCCAAGGGGAGCGCAAAAGTGACGCAACTTGGCTGCCACCACTGATATTTCCATGAGACCATCCCGAACCATAGGCTGATTTTCCTTCCTAGGGTTAAGGTTTGAGTTACGCCTAGGGTAAGGGTTCTATTACCAGAAAGCCCTGAGTTCCAAGAACACAGCAACTGCGAAGGACTACCCAAGAAGAGCGCAAAAGGAGCACAACATGCCTGCCTCCACAGCTTTTTCCTTGGGGACATGCCTAATTCCTGGCTGATTTGCCTTTCTCGTCTTAGGGTTGGGGTTCGGCCTAGGGCTAGGATTTTTAAAAGCAGGAAGCCCTGAGTTCCAGGCACACTGGAGCTGTGAAAGGCATCCAAAAGGGAGTGCAAAAGTGCCACAACATGGCTGCTTTCACGGCTTTTTCCTTGGCAAGAGGCCTAACACCAGGCTGATTAGCCTTCCCAGGGTTACTGTTAGGCTTAGGCCTAGGGCTAGGATTTTTAAAACTAAGAAGCCCTTAGCTCCAGGCACACTGCAGCTGTTCAAGGCATCCCAAGGGGAGTACAAAAGTGCAACAACATGGCAGCTTTCACAGCTTTTTCCTTGGCACCATCCCTATACCTAGGCTGATTTATCTGCCTAGGGTTAGGGTTAGGGTTCAGCCTAGGGCTTGGATTTTTTTAACCAGGAAGCCCTGAGTTCCAGGCTCACTTCATCTGCCAAAGGCATCCCAAAGGGAGTGCAGAAGTGCCACAACATGGCTGCTTTCACGGCTTTTCCCTTAGGAAGAACCCTAATACCCGGCTGATTTACCTTCCTAGGGTTACTGTTAGGCTTAGGCCTAGGACTTTTAAAACCAGGAAGCCCTGGGCTCCAGGCACACTGCAGCTGCGAAAGGCATCCCAAGGGGAGCGCAAAAGTGACGCAACTTGGCTGCCACCACTGATATTTCCATGAGACCATCCCGAACCATAGGCTGATTTTCCTTCCTAGGGTTAAGGTTTGAGTTACGCCTAGGGTAAGGGTCTATTAACCAGAAAGCCCTGAGTTCCAAGAACACAGCAGCTGCGAAGGACTACCCAAGAAGAGCGCAAAAGTACCACAACATGCCTGCCTCCACAGCTTTTTCCTTGGGGACATGCCTAATTCCTGGCTGATTTGCCTTTCTCGTCTTAGGGCTGGGGTTCGGCCTAGGGCTAGGATTTTTAAAAGCAGGAAGCCCTGAGTTCCAGGCACACTGCAGCTGTGAAAGGCATCCAAAAGGGAGTGCAAAAGTGCCACAACATGGCTGCTTTCACGGCTTTTTCCTTGGCAAGAAGCCTAACACCAGGCTGATTTACCTTCCCAGGGTTACTGTTAGGCTTAGGCCTAGGGCTAGGATTTTTAAAACTAGGAAGCCCTTAGCTCCAAGCACACTGCAGCTGTTCAAGGCATCCCAAGGGGAGTACAAAAGTGCAACAACATGGCAGCTTTCACAGCTTTTTCCTTGGCACCATCCCTATACCTAGGCTGATTTATCTGCCTAGGGTTAGGGTTAGGCTTCAGCCTAGGGCTTGGATTTTTTTAACCAGGAAGCCCTGAGTTCCAGGCTTACTTCATCTGCGAAAGGCATCCAAAAGGGAGTGCAGAAGTGCCACAACATGGCTGCTTTCACGGCTTTTTCCTTGGCAAGAAGCCTAATACCCGGCTGATTTACCTTCCTAGGGTTACTGTTAGGCTTAGGCCTAGGACTTTTAAAACCAGGAAGCCCTGGGCTCCAGGCACACTGCAGCTGCGAAAGGCAGGCATCCCAAGGGGAGCGCAAAAATGATGCAACTTGGCTGCCACCACTGATATTTCCATGAGACCATCCCGAACCATAGGCTGATTTTCCTTCCTAGGGTTAAGGTTTGAGTTACGCCTAGGGTAAGGGTCTATTAACCAGAAAGCCCTGAGTTCCAAGAACACAGCAGCTGCGAAGGACTACCCAAGAAGAGCGCAAAAGTAGCACAACATGCCTGCCTCCACAGCTTTTTCCTTGGGGACATGCCTAATTCCTGGCTGATTTGCCTTTCTCGTCTTAGGGTTGGGGTTCGGCCTAGGGCTAGGATTTTTAAAAGCAGGAAGCCCTGAGTTCCAGGCACACTGCAGCTGTGAAAGGCATCCAAAAGGGAGTGCAAAAGTGCCACAACATGGCTGCTTTCACGGCTTTTTCCTTGGCAAGACGCCTAACACCAGGCTGATTTACCTTCCCAGGGTTACTGTTAGGCTTAGGCCTAGGGCTAGGATTTTTAAAACTAGGAAGCCCTTAGCTCCAGGCACACTGCAGCTGTTCAAGGCATCCCAAGGGGAGTACAAAAGTGCAACAACATGGCAGCTTTCACAGCTTTTTCCTTGGCACCATCCCTATACCTAGGCTGATTTATCTGCCTAGGGTTAGGGTTAGGGTTCAGCCTAGGGCTTGGATTTCTTTAACCAGGAAGCCCTGAGTTCCAGGCTTACTTCATCTGCCAAAGGCATCCCAAAGGGAGTGCAGAAGTGCCACAACATGGCTGCTTTCACGGCTTTTCCCTTAGGAAGAACCCTAATACCCGGCTGATTTACCTTCCTAGGGTTACTGTTAGGCTTAGGCCTAGGACTTTTAAAACCAGGAAGCCCTGGGCTCCAGGCACACTGCAGCTGCGAAAGGCATCCCAAGGGGAGCGCAAAAGTGACGCAACTTGGCTGCCACCACTGATATTTCCATGAGACCATCCCGAACCATAGGCTGATTTTCCTTCCTAGGGTTAAGGTTTGAGTTACGCCTAGGGTAAGGGTCTATTAACCAGAAAGCCCTGAGTTCCAAGAACACAGCAGCTGCGAAGGACTAGCCAAGAAGAGCGCAAAAGGAGCACAACATGCCTGCCTCCACAGCTTTTTCCTTGGGGACATGCCTAATTCCTGGCTGATTTGCCTTTCTCGTCTTAGGGTTGGGGTTCGGCCTAGGGCTAGGATTTTTAAAAGCAGGAAGCCCTGAGTTCCAGGCACACTGGAGCTGTGAAAGGCATCCAAAAGGGAGTGCAAAAGTGCCACAACATGGCTGCTTTCACGGCTTTTTCCTTGGCAAGAGGCCTAACACCAGGCTGATTAGCCTTCCCAGGGTTACTGTTAGGCTTAGGCCTAGGGCTAGGATTTTTAAAACTAAGAAGCCCTTAGCTCCAGGCACACTGCAGCTGTTCAAGGCATCCCAAGGGGAGTACAAAAGTGCAACAACATGGCAGCTTTCACAGCTTTTTCCTTGGCACCATCCCTATACCTAGGCTGATTTATCTGCCTAGGGTTAGGGTTAGGGTTCAGCCTAGGGCTTGGATTTTTTTAACCAGGAAGCCCTGAGTTCCAGGCTTACTTCATCTGCCAAAGGCATCCCAAAGGGAGTGCAGAAGTGCCACAACATGGCTGCTTTCACGGCTTTTCCCTTAGGAAGAACCCTAATACCCGGCTGATTTACCTTCCTAGGGTTACTGTTAGGCTTAGGCCTAGGACTTTTAAAACCAGGAAGCCCTGGGCTCCAGGCACACTGCAGCTGCGAAAGGCATCCCAAGGGGAGCGCAAAAGTGACGCAACTTGGCTGCCACCACTGATATTTCCATGAGACCATCCCGAACCATAGGCTGATTTTCCTTCCTAGGGTTAAGGTTTGAGTTACGCCTAGGGTAAGGGTCTATTAACCAGAAAGCCCTGAGTTCCAAGAACACAGCAGCTGCGAAGGACTACCCAAGAAGAGCGCAAAAGTACCACAACATGCCTGCCTCCACAGCTTTTTCCTTGGGGACATGCCTAATTCCTGGCTGATTTGCCTTTCTCGTCTTAGGGCTGGGGTTCGGCCTAGGGCTAGGATTTTTAAAAGCAGGAAGCCCTGAGTTCCAGGCACACTGCAGCTGTGAAAGGCATCCAAAAGGGAGTGCAAAAGTGCCACAACATGGCTGCTTTCACGGCTTTTTCCTTGGCAAGAAGCCTAACACCAGGCTGATTTACCTTCCCAGGGTTACTGTTAGGCTTAGGCCTAGGGCTAGGATTTTTAAAACTAGGAAGCCCTTAGCTCCAAGCACACTGCAGCTGTTCAAGGCATCCCAAGGGGAGTACAAAAGTGCAACAACATGGCAGCTTTCACAGCTTTTTCCTTGGCACCATCCCTATACCTAGGCTGATTTATCTGCCTAGGGTTAGGGTTAGGGTTCAGCCTAGGGCTTGGATTTTTTTAACCAGGAAGCCCTGAGTTCCAGGCTTACTTCATCTGCGAAAGGCATCCCAAAGGGAGTGCAGAAGTGCCACAACATGGCTGCTTTCACGGCTTTTTCCTTAGGAAGAACCCTAATACCCGGCTGATTTACCTTCCTAGGGTTACTGTTAGGCTTAGGCCTAGGACTTTTAAAACCAGGAAGCCCTGGGCTCCAGGCACACTGCAGCTGCGAAAGGCAGGCATCCCAAGGGGAGCGCAAAAGTGACGCAACTTGGCTGCCACCACTGATATTTCCATGAGACCATCCCGAACCATAGGCTGATTTTCCTTCCTAGGGTTAAGGTTTGAGTTACGCCTAGGGTAAGGGCTCTATTAACCAGAAAGCCCTGAGTTCCAAGAACACAGCAGCTGCGAAGGACTAGCCAAGAAGAGCGCAAAAGTACCACAACATGCCTGCCTCCACAGCTTTTTCCTTGGGGACATGCCTAATTCCTGGCTGATTTGCCTTTCTCGTCTTAGGGTTGGGGTTCGGCCTAGGGCTAGGATTTTTAAAATCAGGAAGCCCTGAGTTCCAGGCACACTGGAGCTGTGAAAGGCATCCAAAAGGGAGTGCAAAAGTGCCACAACATGGCTGCTTTCACGGCTTTTTCCTTGGCAAGACGCCTAACACCAGGCTGATTTACCTTCCCAGGGTTACTGTTAGGCTTAGGCCTAGGGCTAGGATTTTTAAAACTAGGAAGCCCTGGGCTCCAGGCACACTGCAGCTGTTCAAGGCATCCCAAGGGGAGTACAAAAGTGCAACAACATGGCAGCTTTCACAGCTTTTTCCTTGGCACCATCCCTATACCTAGGCTGATTTATCTGCCTAGGGTTAGGGTTAGGGTTCAGCCTAGGGCTTGGATTTCTTTAACCAGGAAGCCCTGAGTTCCAGGCTTACTTCATCTGCCAAAGGCATCCCAAAGGGAGTGCAGCTTTCACGGCTATTCCCTTAGGAAGAACCCTAATACCCGGCTGATTTACCTTCCTAGGGTTACTGTTAGGCTTAGGCCTAGGACTTTTAAAACCAGGAAGCCCTGGGCTCCAGGCACACTGCAGCTGCGAAAGGCATCCCAAGGGGAGCGCAAAAGTGACGCAACTTGGCTGCCACCACTGATATTTCCATGAGACCATCCTGAACCATAGGCTGATTTTCCTTCCTAGGGTTAAGGTTTGATTTTGCCTAGGGTAAGGGTTCTATTAACCAGAAAGCCCTGAGTTCCAAGAACACAGCAGCTGCGAAGGACTAGCCAAGAAGAGCGCAAAAGTAGCACAACATGCCTGCCTCCACAGCTTTTTCCTTGGGGACATGCCTAATTCCTGGCTGATTTGCCTTTCTCGTCTTAGGGTTAGGGTTCGGCCTAGGGCTAGGATTTTTAAAATCAGGAAGCCCTGAGTTCCAGGCACACTGGAGCTGTGAAAGGCATCCAAAAGGGAGTGCAAAAGTGCCACAACATGGCTGCTTTCACGGCTTTTTCCTTGGCAAGAAGCCTAACACCAGGCTGATTTGGCTTCCCAGGGTTACTGTTAGGCTTAGGCCTAGGGCTAGGATTTTTAAAACTAGGAAGCCCTTAGCTCCAGGCACACTGCAGCTGTTCAAGGCATCCCAAGGGGAGTACAAAAGTGCAACAACATGGCAGCTTTCACAGCTTTTTCCTTGGCACCATCCCTATACCTAGGCTGATTTATCTGCCTAGGGTTAGGGTTAGGCTTCAGCCTAGGGCTTGGATTTCTTTAACCAGGAAGCCCTGAGTTCCAGGCTTACTTCATCTGCCAAAGGCATCCCAAAGGGAGTGCAGAAGTGCCACAACATGGCTGCTTTCCCGGCTTTTCCCTTAGGAAGAAGCCTAATACCCGGCTGATTTACCTTCCTAGGGTTACTGTTAGGCTTAGGCCTAGGACTTTTAAAACCAGGAAGCCCTGGGCTCCAGGCACACTGCAGCTGCGAAAGGCATCCCAAGGGGAGCGCAAAAGTGACGCAACTTGGCTGCCACCACTGATATTTCCATGAGACCATCCCGAACCATAGGCTGATTTTCCTTCCTAGGGTTAAGTTTTGAGTTACGCTTTGGGTAAGGTTTCTATTTACCAGAAAGCCCTGAGTTCCAAGAACACAGCAGCTGCGAAGGACTAGCCAAGAAGAGCGCAAAAGTAGCACAACATGCCTGCCTCCACAGCTTTTTCCTTGGGGACATGCCTAATTCCTGGCTGATTTGCCTTTCTCGTCTTAGGGTTGGGGTTCGGCCTAGGGCTAGGATTTTTAAAAGCAGGAAGCCCTGAGTTCCAGGCACACTGCAGCTGTGAAAGGCATCCAAAAGGGAGTGCAAAAGTGCCACAACATGGCTGCTTTCACGGCTTTTTCCTTGGCAAGAAGCCTAACACCAGGCTGATTTGCCTTCCCAGGGTTACTGTTAGGCTTAGGCCTAGGGCTAGGATTTTTAAAACTAGGAAGCCCTTAGCTCCAGGCACACTGCAGCTGTTCAAGGCATCCCAAGGGGAGTACAAAAGTGCAACAACATGGCAGCTTTCACAGCTTTTTCCTTGGCACCATCCCTATACCTAGGCTGATTTATCTGCCTAGGGTTAGGGTTAGGCTTCAGCCTAGGGCTTGGATTTCTTTAACCAGGAAGCCCTGAGTTCCAGGCTTACTTCATCTGCCAAAGGCATCCCAAAGGGAGTGCAGAAGTGCCACAACATGGCTGCTTTCACGGCTTTTCCCTTAGGAAGAACCCTAATACCCGGCTGATTTACCTTCCTAGGGTTACTGTTAGGCTTAGGCCTAGGACTTTTAAAACCAGGAAGCCCTGGGCTCCAGGCACACTGCAGCTGCGAAAGGCATCCCAAGGGGAGCGCAAAAGTGACGCAACTTGGCTGCCACCACTGATATTTCCATGAGACCATCCCGAACCATAGGCTGATTTTCCTTCCTAGGGTTAAGGTTTGAGTTACGCTTTGGGTAAGGTTTCTATTTACCAGAAAGCCCTGAGTTCCAAGAACACAGCAGCTGCGAAGGACTAGCCAAGAAGAGCGCAAAAGTAGCACAACATGCCTGCCTCCACAGCTTTTTCCTTGGGGACATGCCTAATTCCTGGCTGATTTGCCTTTCTCGTCTTAGGGTTGGGGTTCGGCCTAGGGCTAGGATTTTTAAAAGCAGGAAGCCCTGAGTTCCAGGCACACTGCAGCTGTGAAAGGCATCCAAAAGGGAGTGCAAAAGTGCCACAACATGGCTGCTTTCACGGCTTTTTCCTTGGCAAGAAGCCTAACACCAGGCTGATTTACCTTCCCAGGGTTACTGTTAGGCTTAGGCCTAGGGCTAGGATTTTTAAAACTAGGAAGCCCTTAGCTCCAGGCACACTGCAGCTGTTCAAGGCATCCCAAGGGGAGTACAAAAGTGCAACAACATGGCAGCTTTCACAGCTTTTTCCTTGGCACCATCCCTATACCTAGGCTGATTTATCTGCCTAGGGTTAGGGTTAGGGTTCAGCCTAGGGCTTGGATTTCTTTAACCAGGAAGCCCTGAGTTCCAGGCTTACTTCATCTGCCAAAGGCATCCCAAAGGGAGTGCAGAAGTGCCACAACATGGCTGCTTTCACGGCTTTTCCCTTAGGAAGAACCCTAATACCCGGCTGATTTACCTTCCTAGGGTTACTGTTAGGCTTAGGCCTAGGACTTTTAAAACCAGGAAGCCCTGGGCTCCAGGCACACTGCAGCTGCGAAAGGCATCCCAAGGGGAGCGCAAAAGTGACGCAACTTGGCTGCCACCACTGATATTTCCATGAGACCATCCCGAACCATAGGCTGATTTTCCTTCCTAGGGTTAAGGTTTGAGTTACGCCTAGGGTAAGGGTCTATTAACCAGAAAGCCCTGAGTTCCAAGAACACAGCAGCTGCGAAGGACTAGCCAAGAAGAGCGCAAAAGTAGCACAACATGCCTGCCTCCACAGCTTTTTCCTTGGGGACATGCCTAATTCCTGGCTGATTTGCCTTTCTCGTCTTAGGGTTGGGGTTCGGCCTAGGGCTAGGATTTTTAAAAGCAGGAAGCCCTGAGTTCCAGGCACACTGCAGCTGTGAAAGGCATCCAAAAGGGAGTGCAAAAGTGCCACAACATGGCTGCTTTCACGGCTTTTTCCTTGGCAAGACGCCTAACACCAGGCTGATTTGCCTTCCCAGGGTTACTGTTAGGCTTAGGCCTAGGGCTAGGATTTTTAAAACTAAGAAGCCCTTAGCTCCAGGCACACTGCAGCTGTTCAAGGCATCCCAAGGGGAGTACAAAAGTGCAACAACATGGCAGCTTTCACAGCTTTTTCCTTGGCACCATCCCTATACCTAGGCTGATTTATCTGCCTAGGGTTAGGGTTAGGGTTCAGCCTAGGGCTTGGATTTTTTTAACCAGGAAGCCCTGAGTTCCAGGCTTACTTCATCTGCCAAAGGCATCCCAAAGGGAGTGCAGAAGTGCCACAACATGGCTGCTTTCACGGCTTTTCCCTTAGGAAGAACCCTAATACCCGGCTGATTTACCTTCCTAGGGTTACTGTTAGGCTTAGGCCTAGGACTTTTAAAACCAGGAAGCCCTGGGCTCCAGGCACACTGCAGCTGCGAAAGGCATCCCAAGGGGAGCGCAAAAGTGACGCATACTTGGCTGCCACCACTGATATTTCCATGAGACCATCCCGAACCATAGGCTGATTTTCCTTCCTAGGGTTAAGGTTTGAGTTACGCCTAGGGTAAGGGTCTATTAACCAGAAAGCCCTGAGTTCCAAGAACACAGCAGCTGCGAAGGACTAGCCAAGAAGAGCGCAAAAGTACCACAACATGCCTGCCTCCACAGCTTTTTCCTTGGGGACATGCCTAATTCCTGGCTGATTTGCCTTTCTCGTCTTAGGGTTGGGGTTCGGCCTAGGGCTAGGATTTTTAAAAGCAGGAAGCCCTGAGTTCCAGGCACACTGGAGCTGTGAAAGGCATCCAAAAGGGAGTGCAAAAGTGCCACAACATGGCTGCTTTCACGGCTTTTTCCTTGGCAAGAAGCCTAACACCAGGCTGATTTACCTTCCCAGGGTTACTGTTAGGCTTAGGCCTAGGGCTAGGATTTTTAAAACTAGGAAGCTCTTAGCTCCAAGCACACTGCAGCTGTTCAAGGCATCCCAAGGGGAGTACAAAAGTGCAACAACATGGCAGCTTTCACAGCTTTTTCCTTGGCACCATCCCTATACCTAGGCTGATTTATCTGCCTAGGGTTAGGGTTAGGGTTCAGCCTAGGGCTTGGATTTCTTTAACCAGGAAGCCCTGAGTTCCAGGCTTACTTCATCTGCCAAAGGCATCCCAAAGGGAGTGCAGAAGTGCCACAACATGGATGCTTTCACGGCTTTTCCCTTAGGAAGAACCCTAATACCCGGCTGATTTACCTTCCTAGGGTTACTGTTAGGCTTAGGCCTAGGACTTTTAAAACCAGGAAGCCCTGGGCTCCAGGCACACTGCAGCTGCGAAAGGCATCCCAAGGGGAGCGCAAAAGTGACGCAACTTGGCTGCCACCACTGATATTTCCATGAGACCATCCCGAACCATAGGCTGATTTTCCTTCCTAGGGTTAAGGTTTGAGTTACGCCTAGGGTAAGGGTCTATTAACCAGAAAGCCCTGAGTTCCAAGAACACAGCAGCTGCGAAGGACTAGCCAAGAAGAGCGCAAAAGTAGCACAACATGCCTGCCTCCACAGCTTTTTCCTTGGGGACATGCCTAATTCCTGGCTGATTTGCCTTTCTCGTCTTAGGGTTGGGGTTCGGCCTAGGGCTAGGATTTTTAAAAGCAGGAAGCCCTGAGTTCCAGGCACACTGCAGCTGTGAAAGGCATCCAAAAGGGAGTGCAAAAGTGCCACAACATGGCTGCTTTCACGGCTTTTTCCTTGGCAAGAAGCCTAACACCAGGCTGATTTACCTTCCCAGGGTTACTGTTAGGCTTAGGCCTAGGGCTAGGATTTTTAAAACTAGGAAGCCCTTAGCTCCAGGCACACTGCAGCTGTTCAAGGCATCCCAAGGGGAGTACAAAAGTGCAACAACATGGCAGCTTTCACAGCTTTTTCCTTGGCACCATCCCTATACCTAGGCTGATTTATCTGCCTAGGGTTAGGGTTAGGGTTCAGCCTAGGGCTCGGATTTCTTTAACCAGGAAGCCCTGAGTTCCAGGCTTACTTCATCTGCCAAAGGCATCCCAAAGGGAGTGCAGAAGTGCCACAACATGGCTGCTTTCACGGCTTTTCCCTTAGGAAGAACCCTAATACCCGGCTGATTACCTTCCTAGGGTTACTGTTAGGCTTAGGCCTGGGACTTTTAAAACCAGGAAGCCCTGGGCTCCAGGCACACTGCAGCTGCGAAAGGCAGGCATCCCAAGGTGAGCGCAAAAGTGACGCAACTTGGCTGCCACCACTGATATTTCCATGAGACCATCCCGAACCATAGGCTGATTTTCCTTCCTAGGGTTAAGGTTTGAGTTACGCCTAGGGTAAGGGTCTATTAACCAGAAAGCCCTGAGTTCCAAGAACACAGCAGCTGCGAAGGACTAGCCAAGAAGAGCGCAAAAGTAGCACAACATGCCTGCCTCCACAGCTTTTTCCTTGGGGACATGCCTAATTCCTGGCTGATTTGCTTTCTCGTCTTAGGGTTGGGGTTCGGCCTAGGGCTAGGATTTTTAAAAGCAGGAAGCCCTGAGTTCCAGGCACACTGCAGCTGTGAAAGGCATCCAAAAGGGAGTGCAAAAGTGCAACAACATGGCTGCTTTCACGGCTTTTTCCTTGGCAAGAAGCCTAACACCAGGCTGATTTACCTTCCCAGGGTTACTGTTAGGCTTAGGCCTAGGGCTAGGATTTTTAAAACTAGGAAGCCCTTAGCTCCAGGCACACTGCAGCTGTTCAAGGCATCCCAAGGGGGAGTACAAAAGTGCAACAACATGGCAGCTTTCACAGCTTTTTCCTTGGCACCATCCCTATACCTAGGCTGATTTATCTGCCTAGGGTTAGGGTTAGGGTTCAGCCTAGGGCTTGGATTTCTTTAACCAGGAAGCCCTGAGTTCCAGGCTTACTTCATCTGCCAAAGGCATCCCAAAGGGAGTGCAGAAGTGCCACAACATGGCTGCTTTCACGGCTTTTCCCTTAGCAAGAACCCTAATACCGCGCTGATTTACCTTCCTAGGGTTACTGTTAGGCTTAGGCCTAGGACTTTTAAAACCAGGAAGCCCTGGGCTCCAGGCACACTGCAGCTGCGAAAGGCAGGCATCCCAAGGGGAGCGCAAAAGTGACGCAACTTGGCTGCCACCACTGATATTTCCATGAGACCATCCCGAACCATAGGCTGATTTTCCTTCCTAGGGTTAAGGTTTGAGTTACGCCTAGGGTAAGGGTCTATTAACCAGAAAGCCCTGAGTTCCAAGAACACAGCAGCTGCGAAGAGACTAGCCAAGAAGAGCGCAAAAGTACCACAACATGCCTGCCTCCACAGCTTTTTCCTTGGGGACATGCCTAATTCCTGGCTGATTTGCCTTTCTCGTCTTAGGGTTGGGGTTCGGCCTAGGGCTAGGATTTTTTAAAAGCAGGAAGCCCTGAGTTCCAGGCACACTGCAGCTGTGAAAGGCATCCAAAAGGGAGTGCAAAAGTGCCACAACATGGCTGCTTTCACGGCTTTTTCCTTGGCAAGAAGCCTAACACCAGGCTGATTTACCTTCCCAGTGTTACTGTTAGGCTTAGGCCTAGGGCTAGGATTTTTAAAACTAGGAAGCCCTTAGCTCCAGGCACACTGCAGCTGTTCAAGGCATCCCAAGGGGAGTACAAAAGTGCAACAACATGGCAGCTTTCACAGCTTTTTCCTTGGCACCATCCTATACCTAGGCTGATTTATCTGCCTAGGGTTAGGGTTAGGGTTCAGCCTAGGGCTTGGATTTCTTTAACCAGGAAGCCCTGAGTTCCAGGCTTACTTCATCTGCCAAAGGCATCCCAAAGGGAGTGCAGAAGTGCCACAACATGGCTGCTTTTCACGGCTTTTCCCTTAGCAAGAACCCTAATACCCGGCTGATTTACCTTCCTAGGGTTACTGTTAGGCTTAGGCCTAGGACTTTTAAAACCAGGAAGCCCTGGGCTCCAGGCACACTGCAGCTGCGAAAGGCAGGCATCCAAGGGGGAGCGCAAAAGTGACGCAACTTGGCTGCCACCACTGATATTTCCATGAGACCATCCCGAACCATAGGCTGATTTTCCTTCCTAGGGTTAAGGTTTGAGTTACGCCTAGGGTAAGGGTCTATTAACCAGAAAGCCCTGAGTTCCAAGAACACAGCAGCTGCGAAGGACTAGCCAAGAAGAGCGCAAAAGTAGCACAACATGCCTGCCTCCACAGCTTTTTCCTTGGGGACATGCCTAATTCCTGGCTGATTTGCCTTTCTCGTCTTAGGGTTGGGGTTCGGCCTAGGGCTAGGATTTTTAAAAGCAGGAAGCCCTGAGTTCCAGGCACACTGCAGCTGTGAAAGGCATCCAAAAGGGAGTGCAAAAGTGCCACAACATGGCTGCTTTCACGGCTTTTTCCTTGGCAAGACGCCTAACACCAGGCTGATTTACCTTCCCAGGGTTACTGTTAGGCTTAGGCCTAGGGCTAGGATTTTTAAAACTAGGAAGCCCTTAGCTCCAGGCACACTGCAGCTGTTCAAGGCATCCCAAGGGGAGTACA